>NW_026055703.1:0-448306 GCF_023758065.1 Alternaria ventricosa
CCCGCCCCCAACCCCGCCCTCAACAAATCTGCACCCTGCCCCCCTCCAGCACCCAAGCCCGCACCAAAAGAAATTAACTATTCTCTCCCCGCTGTTGGCGACCAAACGTATGGTCACATGATGCTAGGCAATCGTCGTGCCCCCATGCACCCCTCGCAAGAGATCCCCGGAACGCCATCAACCTCAGGCATCCCCATGTCACCCACAAGCCCAGCACCATTCGCGCGTCTCGGTGGCGCCATCGCGGCTTCTGATGTCCCTGTTGTGAGGGAGGTCAGAGGCCAGATCCCGCCTGTTATGCCCGTCGCTATGGACTCGAGGGCAGGACTGAGGAGGACGAGCGAGAGCAGGAAGCCGCCGCCGCCCGTGCCGCAGCGCAAGCCATCGGCGCATGACGGCATGGATCCTGTTTTGAAGGCAAGGTTGGAGAGGCAGAGGGCGTGGGAAGTAGAAGAAGAGGAGAAGAAGGATGTTTCGCCGCCGAGGTCTCCTGGGCAAGAGCCTACGGCACGAAGGCTGAGTCCGTCTGAATTTGATACCAAACGGAAGACGGGCTGGAAGAAGGACGAGGCTTGAGCTTTTCTTGTTTTTGCATTGGAGGTGTTGAGGGCGTAGTGAGCATATGAGTTCATTCCTTTTGTGGTATCTATTTTATGTAGCATCTCACAATCCACCACAATCATTCTTCCATCATGGAAGAAAGTTTCTCATATCGTCCCTGGCTATATCCTGTACTAGTACATGATACCGTATCAGACATCGGTGTCTATCCGGATGTGGTACTCCCGCTTCAGAAAGTTTGCAACATGATCTACCTCGTTATACTTGACCTTGGAGGGATCTTTGATGTTCTGGCGCCTCTGACCACATTCGTCAAGACTCTGGCACTGGATTTAGTTAGCAGTGAACTACTGCATGTACATAGGACTTCAACTTACCATATCGGGATCACGCTTAGCGTACTCGAAGAACGCATCCACCTTCTTGATATAGTCCGGGGTATCGAGGTTGTTTGTTGGCAGTATACGCATCGAGTCGCATGCATATCTGACATCGTTAGCATGCCTGTCTTCGAGCGACCGCAGAACTAAACTCACGCCGTGTCATTCCCACCGATCTCCTCCTCTTCCACGACGTCCATCACGAGCTTAGCAGACACGATCCGGTCCGCATGGTCGAGCTGATCGTCATAGTCGTCGGTAGAAAGAGCCGACTGGTAATTCATCACGCGAATTTGGTTGGCTCGACGATCGCGAAGGATTGTCGCAATGATGTCCTTGAGATCGTCGATCGTGTACGTGGCCTTGCCATCGGTAGTGGTAATCTCCGAGATGTCTGCGCTGTACAACTTCTTGAGCGACTCCTCGCCGTACGCTTTGTACCCTTCTCCGAAGTATGTACTGTCCGGCAGACGAAGGTAGAGGATCTGTGCGTTCGATAGGCCGAGTAGTGAAGAAGAGACGATAGTGTGTTTGCCGATTTGGACCGTGGTCTCATTGGCAACTGTGGTATACTGGTTAGTTTTGTTGTGCAGCATGAAGTTTTTGTGCAGCGCCTCACGTGGCGCTTCCTCGTTCGAAGTAGACGTAGACTGCGTGCCATCCGGCCTAACAGAAGCCACGTCGGACATGAACTTGTAAGCATCTTCGAGGCCGCGCTCTAGCTCTCTCACGCGAGTGTTGTTGGCCGCTTCACCGCCGGTATCCGCTGTGAAGACGACTGTAGTGACGCATTTGAAAACGTAGAGGTCGTGATAGAGATCTGGGTTCTGGAAGAGGAGGCCATCGACTGTATGGCCGGTGAAGTAGATAGAACCACTGTGCGCATTAGCTTCATTGATCCTGCAGAAGGTAAACTTCCAAGCCTACCCAGTGCACGGAAAGGGCGAATCCGCAGTAGCAGAAAGTGCTGCTGTTGCGAGAACCGTCAGTAGCGCGGCATAGACTGAGAAGCAGCGTGGCGCAATCATGTTGTTGAGAATTGAGCGAAACAGGTGCGAAGGGATGTGAGGGATTGATGCGGCAGCGGGGGGAAGGTGTGGTTAAAGAGAGGAGGGAGTGAGGGTGATGGTGAAGTTTATCGAAGTGCCAAGCTGGGACGTCTACAGAAGGAGCAGCCGCGGCGACCCTGAGGTGTAACAAGGAAGGTGCGACCCATGGCCACCTTCACCTCTGTTCTCGCAGTCTCCCAAGGCAGGAAGTCACGATAGAACACAGGCAATCGAGGCAGTCTTGCAAACATTAAAAACATAACATTCATAATAGAGTGTACGAAGGAAAAAGTATTACGCATAATTACAGGAATACAACTCAATGCAGTGATATCGTAACTTCGTTCTCATGATCCAACCCATCTCGAAACGCCCAAACACAGTAAAGGAACACCAAGAAACATGTATCAAGTGCCTCTGTAAACCAAAAAGATGTAACTCAAAAGAAAGAGAGAATCAAGAAAGCAAGAGACGCTATCGAAAGATGTTTTGCAGAATACTCTCCAACTTCTCCGCCAGTGGGTCCTCAGGCTGCTGCCGCCCCTTCTCGTCGAAGCGCGGTGGCAGTTCAATGGTAGCATCAGAGGTATCTGACCCGGGGCTCTCAGAGCGGTGGCGCCTTTTACGAGCCCTGCCGGACTCTCTTGTCGCATCCGATCGTTCGTCATCCCTGCGTCGCCTATGCCGCTTGTGACTGTGATCGTGATCATCTCGATGTCTGTGTTGTCTTTCGGAATCGGAATCGGACGAAGACTCCCGTGACCGTGAGGGCTCTCGGGAGGGTATCTCTCGAACTTGTGAGTTCAAGTCGAAGTGGACGCTCTTATCTTCTTCTGGGGACGGACTCGGGCTAGGCGGATCGTCTACGGGCCCTGTTTTGGTATCAGCGAATTGTTCAGGTTCATGGGCAGGCAGCGGCCTCCACCCACCACGTGAAGACGCAAAGTTATGGTGCTCTTTACCGCCATCAGGGACTGGAGCACTCACATTGTCACCCCCACGTCGTGGCTGGCCGTAATAGGGTTCGTGTTGTTGCTGGTGCTGGGGTGCATATGGATTGCCGAGATGCAAGTCGTCGTGTGGTGGGTTGACGAAATGTGAGGGATGGTTTGGCTCGTATGCGCTCTGGGGAGGCGGAGGGAAGTCTGCTGGGTTATACGGAGGATAAGGATTGTTGGTGTTGGGATTGAAGTTGAGGTTGGGGTTGGGGTCTACTGGAGCACTAGGGGGAGGGGGAAAGTAGTTCGTCTCAGGGAAGTAGCGAGAGTCGTTAGGATGAGCAGTGGAGGCAGTGGACACAGTGGTGGGAGTGGGACTATCGTAGGGGCTGTAGGTGCCTGTGGAGTAGGCTGAATCCTCCTCGCCTGGTGATGTTGAGTATGCTAATTGCGGTGTGGGCGTGGGGTGGACTCACGTCGTCGTTCGGCTTCCTTTTCGGCCTTCTTACGGTCGCGCCGCTTCGCTGCTTCATGGGCAGCCAGACCAGCTACACCGGCAACCGCCGCCGTCTCCGCGACCTTTCGTGATCGACTCTTGCTCCGGCTCCGGCTCCGGCTTCCACGTCGACCACCAGAGGAAGAAGAGCTTCCTCGCCGTCTACGGTGCGCGCGGCTGCGGTCCCGGCTTCGACTGCGACTACTGGCACGATCGGTGTACACCGGATCATCGCCGTACTCTACTAAAACAGGTTCACTCACTGTACTTCCACGTCTACTGCGGTTGCGTCCGGTAAGGCGGGAGAGGACTGACCTGGACCTTGAGCGCGACCTTGACTTGGACCGCGATGCCGCCCTAGCCTCCTTCTTAGCCTTGCGTTTCTCATAAAGTCCAGTGACAGCTGCGCCGGCAACGCCAGCGGCAGCGATTGGTACACCCTGTCGGATACGGCTAGGTGAGCGCTTGCCCTTGCGTTTTCGAGACTTGCTACGGCTGCGTGCCGCAAGACCGGCTACAGCAGCAGAGGCAAGGCCAACTTGCGCTGCTCTGTTGTTGCGATGCTCAGGGTCTAGGTGTTTGCTCGTGCTACGAGACCTACCCCTGTCATCAGCCACTGAGGCGGACCTGGACCTTCTTCGGCTCTTCCTCGAACGCGATCTGCCTCCATGACGTGACCTGCTTCGGTGCCGATCTTCTATGACCGTAACCGTCTCCTCTTTGACCACCTTGTTCTTGTTCCTCTGTCCGGCAGCGTAGGCGAGAGCTCCAACACCGGCGAGTGCGGCAAGCGTGCCCAGCTCCTTCACCCTCGACTTGCTGCGGTGGCGAGATTTGGCACGGCGGCTGCCTCTGCCACGATCAGAAGAAACAGATCGGGATCTGTCACGGTTGTTAAATCGATCGAGAGCCACAGCACTCACAGCACCGAGCGTGCCGTAGCCAAGGGCATTTCCTATGTTGCCTCCAGCGGCTTCACCCTTTCTCTTGCGGTGGTGTCTGATGATTTGTCCTGCAGCAACTCCGGCAAGAGCGCCTGCAGCAACATCACGCTTGGTGCGGGTCTCGCTTCCGCCCCAGGTATCCTTCTCCTTGTGGATGTAGATGTCGTCGTCGCTGTAGTAGTTCTTATCTCCCCACCGGTGGTCGTATTCACGCTCGTCGGCGTATCGCTCATCGTAGCGACCGCCGCGATCGATCTCCTTCACTCTGCGCTCGTAGTAGTAATCTTCCTCGTGGCGCTGCGGACGAGCAATCTGTCTGTCTTCTTCAGTACGTTCAACAAGCTCGTAGGATGGCTCTTGGACGCGCTCGCGGATGATGATGGGTTGAGGGGCTTCCTCCCGGATAATAATAGGCTGCATCTGCATCTGCATGGGTGGCATCTGCTGGGGCTGGGGGGCCTCATTGCGGATGTAGATGGACTGGGGCTGGGGTGGTGGGGGTTGGGGCAGCGGCTCGGGGCGGAAATACTCAGTAGACCTCGAGTACTTCTCCAACTCATAGGGCTGCTCCCGCGGGAAGATCTCGCGCTCGCGGTCGTAGTCCCGGGAGATGCGGATCTCGGTGCGCGCAGGTGAGGGGGAGCGCTCGTATTCGCGCTGGATGCGATACTCGGAACGAACAGGCGAAACTTCGCGCTCACGTTCGGCGTAGTGGTAGTGTCTCACTTCTCGTTGGGGAGCGGGCGCTTCATGGCGCTCGATATGATAGTCCTTGACGGAGCGACGGTCGTCAAAGTCGTCGCGCCCACGGTGGACCATGCGCATCTCGGTCTCGTACGTGTCTTCCTCGAGGCTGTGGTCGGGCACCTTGTAGCGCCGCACCGTGGTATAGCCAGTGGCACCAGTGCGCGTGGATGTGGTGTCCCACTCGCGGTCGCGCTCGCTCCTCTTGTAGATGACCGACATGGTGCGGCGTGGAGTCGTGGAAAGACAAGTGGAGGGGTAAGTTGCAGTGGCTCGGAAGTGCGCGCAATGCAATGCAGGAGGGAAGTAGAGGATAGGGGATGTCTATAGACTCTGGCGGCGGGTGCTCGCCTACGTAGCCAGTCGTGGTGACTCGCTGCTAGGCGTGACTGTGAACGGCTGAGCGAGGGCGGGTACTCGCAGGCGTCGATCGCGAGCGGGCGGGGCTGGGTGATTGGCGAGAGTGTTGATCAACACGCTCACTATCGTTGGGGATGCGCAATACTGGCAGGACCGCGATAGCAAACGAGGTGGGGTAATAAGAGGATGAACGCGAGTAGGGCAGACGACGTCAAGTGTCAGGAATAGCGGACCCCGTCAGAAGACTTGATTCTGGCCTGCCCAGAAGGCAAGAGGTACCCTGAGGCCGATGACGTCAAACCAATCGCACCACCTCAACCGACCGCACGCTGGACCATGTGTTTCAACACCGCGTTTCCAGTGACTAAATACATACGGGCGCCGTCGGGCAGTGCCTGTCTACGCAAAGCCTGTCTGCCTTACCTAGGTACCCTCTTCGCAGCCAGATGGGCACACCGCGCCGTCGCAGCCCTACATCGAGCCACGACGGGAGCGCGCGCATCGCACATTATGCGAACCATTACCTGCAAGCTGTCACATTCGCTAGAAGTTTCTTTTTGTGGGCACCAAGAACTCACCGGACATTGCGCCATCACCTATGCGCATAGCCCCGCATGCGGTGAGCGCTCGAGCATGTGGACGGTGCTTCTGCGGCTGACAACGACTCACGCCGCTGACTGCCCCTTCCCCATCGCTGCCGGCTGCCTGGTGACTCCATCAACGGCACAGCGGCGAAGATGGAACTTGGGCCCAACCTGGCACCAAGCTGCAAGACAAGAACCTTCCTGCGTCACCGCACGCAAAGCCCAAAAGTGAAGCAACCCAATACTCCCAGGGTCACCCTGCCCACCTCGCATAGAACGCCTCGCAAGAAGCATGTTCTTGACGCGATCGACAGAAAAGCACATCGATGAGACCGTTGAAGAGTTTTTCCACGACCGTGAACTCGCCGGAGCCTTTGCATCGTGACGGAGCAGCACCTACCCAACGTACTGAACACATCGCGGGCATGCATACTACAAGCCAGACCCTCGCTGCAGGGAAGCGCACTGTGTCTGACCTACTTCGATCGATTGAGGCGTGCATCAGAGTACTGTAAAGATCGGGATAGAATCCAACAGGCTGCACCATGCAGACGTCCAAAGCACTGCCTTAAGAACCCAGTGCACACCCTCACCACCATCTGCATCCTTCCCACGACCCGCGCCGTGACTCTGCCTCTTGGTCCAGTAGATCTGTCCTCCCATAGTGACCACATCACTGCCGAAACAAGCCACATTCTTGCTATTGGACATGTCTCAGCTTCCCAACGACTCACCACCTGGAGTGACTGTATGAAACGAAGCCACCTCCCGGTAGATACCCACTTTTCTCTCTCACTCACCGGAGACGCATAGCTGCCGGTAAACACGGCTGGGCGATAACACTCACTGTACGTGGCCTCCCGTCTGTGTTTCGAAGAGGGGCGACACTGGGGGCCAGATGACTGCGCAAACATCGGTATCACTGTGAGGAAATAACATACGAAAGCGGGTCAGCAGAGCACACTGACGGTTGGAATTCAAACAACTGTCATTAATTAGTCGAACAACAAGCCTGACTCCGATATGTAGTAGTGGTACAAAAGCAAACGTGTGTACTGTCTTGGTCCAACTCAAACCTGGGACGACTCAACGCGAGCGAAACCCGACCACCAACGCCACGCGATACGATGTGTTCTCTCAACCAAATGGCAGTCTATGCTTTTCTTTTGAACGTGATCAAACAATGCCGTACACCCTCTTCGCAATGAAGTAGCACATAAGGCCGAAGGTGATGAGGCCTCCAGTAATGCACCAGAACCAATTGAGGTTCTCGATGTCTTGGCCCGGGACGAGACTGAGCTTGATTAGTTTATCGTTCCATCAGGGTTGAGGTCTTGACTCACCAATTCATACCCCAGATACCCGTCACAACGTTCATTGGCAGGACGATCGTTCCGAGCACAGTAAGCTTGCCAAGAATATCAGACGTCTTCTCTTGACGTTCGTTCATCCTGATGTTGATCTGGGCAAGGTAGTTGCTATGAGCACGAGACAGGAGACTGAGGAGCTGATTAGTTCGCGGTCTATAGTTGTGCAAGGTTCAACTTACTTCTCGTAATGACTCAGGTTGCCTGTCATGGTGACAATATGATCCTGGATATCTCCAAGGTACATGCCAATCTCATTGCGAGGTGCAATGTCCCACTGCTCGTTGCATCGCTTCGCGAAACCCTTGATGACATCGGCCTTGTTACCCAACAAGCGGTAGAGGCTCATAACCTTCTTTCGGCATTCACCCACACGTCGCAACATGTCTCGGCCGGTTTCTTGCTGCGACTTGATCTCGGGAGGCTCTTTGTAGTGCGGGTTGTTGTAGCTGTAGGATTTCTCCTTCTCAGCTTCCTGCTCTTCTTCGCTCGAATGAAGTCGCAATATAGCCTCATCAATATCGTCGACCTCCTCTTCGATTTTCTGGATCATAGGCGCGTACGCATCGGTGACATCATCAATGATGGCATACGAGATCCAGTCTGGTGACAAGACGAGGTAGTCGGAGAGTTGGCGGATACGGCGGCGGACGTTGGCAGGATGTGGTGTCATGGAGAAGTGGAAGCTTATTACGCCTTCTCTGAACACAACAACATAAAGGTTGACGGGCTCCAAGTAGTCCTCGCTGTTCTCATCTTGCTCAAAAGTACGGTAGTTGATGAAGTAGTAGTGCTTGAACAGCTCGACCTTTTCGCGTTGCTCTTGCATGAGGATGTCTTCCGAGGTCAATGGATGTATGCCAAACGTCTTAGAAATGACCTTCATCTCAGTCTCCGTGGGGGACATGACATCCAACCACCAGGCAGGCCGTGGGCCAAACCGCTTCGGCTTTTCGCCATTGGGCTTGTCGGGTTTTCCTGCATCCGTTGGACGCGGGGTTGTTGAGCGCGTCTGTTCTCCAGAAGAGTACTTACCCTCGGCCTTAGAAGTCGAACGCGTTGTTGTGCGTGAGGAGTAGCCGCCGTTGGGGCCAGCATGCAGCATGTCATCTTCTGTGTCGGAAGAATCGCTGTCGTCGTCCAGGATCGGTGGATCAGGAACGAAGAGATTCCTGAAGCTCTGCCCAGGTTGCAAGAGTTCGCTGATGCTCTGGCTGTGAATGGTGTTGTCAAACGTCTCGTTGAAGTAGGTGAAACGATAGGGAGCGTCGCTGTCCTCGCGATGCCAGACGCGTCGTTTCGGACGGAGGCGTCCTTCAACCATAAGCGGTTCGCTAACCTTGCGCATGCGCATGCCTTCAATTGTCCGTTGTTCCTTCTCCTCGTGTGCCCAAGCTTGTAGAACGTCGAGATCGGGCCAACGGCGGCGTCTTCGGCGAGTGGTAGGCTCACCGGTCGTGGGGGCGTTCATGTAATCCTCGTGTCCCATCTCAGACATGTCCTCGTGGGGGAAGCAGACATCTTCAAGCGCAGAACCGGTCATGCGGCGTGCGAAGTCGCCCGGAGTAGGTGGAGTGCCTGAATGGGCGTCCTCATCGATGTTGATGAGTGCATCTCGGGATGCACTGTTGGACCTTCCTGGGTCGGACATGTGATCCAAGTCTGTCGGAAGCATAACATCGTCTAAACCGCTGCTAGCCTCGAAAGCTGGGCTCGTAGGCACGGACGGGGGGTTGTTCACGTCGTAGTCGTCGAGGTTGGTTGTAGAGTGGTGGTGTTGAGTGAACAGGTCCGGCCTGTGTTCTGGCATTGGCATATGCTTGAAGCTCTTTGCGGAGTTCTTGCTTCCTCGGCGAGGCTTGCCGTTGTTGGAGCCATAACTGGTGGACGTCCTGATGTCGCGTTGAGACGAACCCATGAGTGGCGTTCTATCATCCGCATCGTCTTCGCCATCACTGTAGTTCTCCTCGGGAGTATGCGACAGGCGTGAGCGACCGTAGGAGTTTGCGGCTTGAAGACGCTGAGGCGTGCTGACGCTGGGCTGACTTGCCCTCGGCTGGTACATGGACGTTACAGGCACACTGGGACGACGCGTCCGGATGGTGGGCTGCTCGCGGTGGTCCAGCAGAGCCTCGCTCTCGAGGCTTGTGTTGCTGAGGTTGCTGTGGGTGCGGTAGAAGCCGTTGCTCCCTCGCGACTGCCCATGGCTGGCGACATTGGCCAGACTCGGGCGCTCCTCCATCATGGAGTCGCCTTGCGCGAGATCGGCTCCAGCTGCAAAACTCTGTCTCCTGTTTTTGCGCTTCTTACCACCGCGATGCGTCTTCTTCTTCTTAGGTGGAGCGGCTGCAGCTGCCGCATACGAAGGACCGCTGGAGGTGGCAGCAGTGCCGGCGTCAGGGCCAGCAGGGCCAGACGGATTTGAGGCCATTACGGGAAAGCGCGTGGATCAAGATAACAATTGCAGTGTTAATGCTGCGTGACGGAGGTGTGCAGCAATAATAGGCCACTGATAAGTAGACACGCAGGAGGGTGGGTGGAAAAGCGCGTCGGAAGTGCTGAGTGTGGATTTGCTGCGAATCTCGTCCTGAATCTACCAGTGACGTTACTCGGTGTCCGTGCCCTGGAAGTGTGGGCCCGCCCGGGGGTCTAGCCTCTCCAGCTTTGCAGTTCGCATGTGTGAACCATCCGGTGGATCTCGCGCACACTGCTGCCAGCAACCCCATCGATGTCGCCATCTCCGCGATAATGTCCTGCAGTCCGCATGCCAGTGCGACGACTGGTTTGTACACGTTGGTGGCTGTTCTGAGCAACGGCTGTCGCGTGGTCAATTGCCGGTTCGGGAACATGGCAATCCTGCATGCGCCATTGCTTCGCCCTAGCACTTGATTTGGCGCTATTACGCTTGTTCTCACTACCCCGACCTCTAATGGTAATTCCGTGCGTCACTAGTCATCAATAGATTAGAAAGAGCAAGGAACACTTCTCGATCAAGCCGATCAAACAATTCCATACCTGGGTATCTCTCTGGCCTCGACATGCCCCGCTTCGAGTTGCATATCGAGTGGCACCACAGTGCGATAACAGCTTGGTTTGTCATTGGTAGCTCTACACCTACAAGACGTAGCGAAATCTCGGGCCATAGTTTTCGCCTAGTTCCCTCTTGCTCCCACCGGTTTCCCTTTGCTGCGCCAATGTCCCGTACTTGCGATCCAGCTTCTTGTTCTCCCAAGCGAGAATTGTCCTCAGCAAGAGAGAAAGCAAGCAGAACAGAAACATGAATCCAGCACATACGGATTGGCCCTTGACGTACAATGGCCCTTCTGATTTGGGATATAATCGAGTCCCCAGCAGAGGTCCGCATTGGCCGATCAAGTTCAGAATTACTATTCCAGTGCCTCTCCTCGTATCGCTGCCCTGGTTGTTCGTGACCCAAGGCAGTACATTGCCAATAGCTGGGAAGATTCCCGCGGCAGCCAGAAATACTCCGAAATATCTCGCTCCTACGCTCTTCGTGGTTGCCAAGATGACATAGCCAATCCCTCCAATGGCCGTGAGGATAGCGATCATGATACCTCGCTGTTGCGTCCGGTCCGCGATGTAGCATGTGGCGATTACTGTGAGGAAGGACAAGAAGAATGGCGGTGCTGTGAGTCCCTGCGCGTTGACCTTGGAGAACCCCATTTCATTGAGGATCGTCGGGAGGAATACCGGTAGTGACGAGAATGCAACGTTCCCGGAGAAGTACATGAGCTGTTATTTAGGTCAGTTAAGAACCACCACATCGCGTTGTCAGACTTACACCGAGTATCCAGCCTTTTAGATCCATCAGTCCCTCCAACATCTCTTTCCAGTTGATAGCTCCAATTCTTGTTCCAGCGCCAGCCTGTGCCACACCACGAGCTCTCGCAACCGCCTTTTCCTCTTCATTCAGAAACTTCGCTTTTTCCGGACTGTCTGGTAGGAAAAAGAACGCAACTGCAGCCATAACGACTGTAGGCAAGCCTTCTACCAAGAACAATACGCGCCATTTCGCCATTCCAGGATTACCACTCGTAATCCCATACGCGAGAGCACCTGCGAACGTGTTGGCTAGCGGTGCAGCCGATAGGAACAACCCACACCTAAGCCCAAGCTCATGCCTCAAGTAGAAGAATGAAAGCAGAAATGGCACGCCTGGCCCATATGCTATCTCTGCAGCTCCCATGAGGAACCGCAGTGCCATCATCCCACCCCATGAAGTTGTCGCAGCTTGTACGGTGGAAACGAGGCCCCAGACGAATACGCAGCCCGCGGCCCAAATATGCGGTGGAACGACTTTCCACATGATTGCGAGGAACCCGAAGACGATGTACGAGATGTAGAATATGGTAAGTAGCCACTGGTACTGCGAACTACTCAGGTCGAGATCTTCTTCCATGCCTGCGATTCGCGCGTTGCTGATGCCACGTTAGCCATGCTCTCTCTATTGTAAAGATGTTCTTCGTACCCAATATTTGACCGGTCGAGGAATGCCAGCAGATACAGTGCCGATAGTAATGGAACGATATGGGTGTCCAATTTCCGTCGCACGCGCTTCTCGATCACCGGGTCAATCTCGTCTTCCACCCGTGCAGCAGGCCCGGCTTCTGCGTCTCCATCTCCTTCTTTCATCATCTCGACCTTCTTCTCCTCATTCTGCTCCACGCTCTCCAGGTCTTTCGAGGTGAAGAAACGCATCTTCGTATGCACACAGTCTCAAAACAGTGTGTAGTAAAGCAAGAACGGCAGCGCGCGGGAGCGCAGCAGGGGAGGCGAGCATATTAAGCACTCCAAGACCCATCCCGAAGCTTAACCAAATGCCGAGATCGGTACGACTCCACCCCGAAGCTTCATGATAGGCGGTCTGGCGGGCTTGTTGGGGATAAAGTGTGATGAGGTGGGGCTGGGCGGGGAGATCGACATTGGGGGATGTACATTGTGGACGGAACGGAATTAGGCCCGCGCACCGCAGACCGGCCGAAATTCTCAACGAAGTAGAGTTTGGATTGATACCTTTACCTTTGTGTTTGGCTTTGAGGCTGAACATTATGGTGGGAGATAACGTCATAATGCTGCCGCCTCGCACAAGAGAGAACTGAACAGGTGCTTTGCAGGAAACATCGACTCCGCAAGAGAAAGATAATAAAGTCCTAAGATGAGGTAAGCTTCCCGATTGTCTTTATTGACCTTCGTACGAAGTGTCTTCAGAGGCTTTTATTTTTCCCTCGAGTGGGGTGCTGCGGTTATGCGAAGCATGCGAAGTACGTGAAGTACGTGAACGGGTACCTACCTACTACCTACCTATGTGGGTACCTATCTATCGATCAATCATCGGCATCACCAACGCCATCAACGATCAATCAACCACATTATGCCTGCTCATTCGTCCCAGGGTACCGCGGCGACCAATAAATGACGAGCCAGTCACGATTCTCGCAATAGCAAGGACAAAAACGATGCCCGAACTATCCCACCAGACGATGGCAAAAGCGATAATGAATAGAAGTCGTCGGGTATTACATCCATGGCTTAGAAGAACGGAATTCGCAATGCGATCTCATACAAACCAATATCACCAGCACCAAGACCCCATTCTCATACTTGTTTCCAACATACACATCGAATGCCGTTAAAAAGGAATCCAAATACTAGTCGTCGTCATCGCAGATGCGCCAGTCCATGAATAATCTCAACCGAATCAGCAACATCTGAGTAGCTTACCACCTACCACAACACCCCTATATGGCAATTTACCATATACTAGACCGTACCTAGGTAGCCAGCCCAAATCCTTCCCTCTCATACCACAGAGCATACGCTCCACAACACCCCCTCCTCACCTAGCCAACCCCTTCCGTCTCGCACACTGCAGCGGTAAAGGTACAAAGTCAGTATACGTCTCACATGCACTCCGTGCAGTCAAAACTTAGCCTCACTCCTAACCTACTACCATCTATAACCGCATGGCAAGAAACATCTTGAGCCAATCAAACGCCTTCTGAGGAACCCCTTTGATTAATCTCTAAAACGCGCACCAAACGTCTCTCTCACCAAACTTCTATTCAATAATTTCCACAAGCAACAATTCTACAACATGCACACTTATCACAAAACAACCATGGCGACGCAGAACACAGTGCGTAGCCTCCCGTACCGGGATTTCGAAACAAAGAGACAGTGCATGCTAGCACCTAGAAGTCATGGGGCGACCGGATCGATCTCTATAACCAACAAAATGGGACATCATCTTCAACCACGTCAACAACAACAACGCATATTGCAATAAAAACCATGTGCCATTTCGAGTCTCGATCTAAAAAAAAAAGGGGAATCATATAGGAACCAGCTATTCGAATCCCGTCGTCACAGCATCCGTAGCTCGTCGAAGAAGAAGAAGAAGAAGAAGAAGAAGAAGAAGAAGGAAAGATTAACACAACGCCGACACCGCATAGTGATCATCGCAACCACCACCAGACTGCACACCCATACCACGCCGAGCAAGCGCCAAAGCGTAAGCGATTCACAGCCTAATACGGGCTATTCACAATCTCGTTTCTACCAAGATAGCTCCCTCTGACCCCACTCTTCCTGCCCGCCCCAACCCGACTTGGCATAGCGATACTCTCGCGCGTGGGCCGCTGCAACGCACGCTTAGCCACCATGTCGACCTCATTCGGCAGCGCAACGATGAGGTTCTTGTCAGATCCGAACTTGAAGTTATCGGCTTTCACTTCTTCAGAGTAGCGCTTGATATTGTAGGGATCCTTGCGGTTGGCTAGCACCTTCTTCATACTCCAAGTAACGATGAAGGGGCCGGTGGCACTGATGATGGTGGTTTCTTTGTCGTCGAGGCCGGTGTTGAAGCGCGCGGTGGTGAAGGAGATGGGTGCTTTGGTTTCGTGTTGGAATTGGGCGACGTGGGCAGGTGTGAGGGCGAGACGGCGTGGTTGGGGCTTGTCGTCTTTGGCGAAGGACTTTTCGAAACCGAGTTTGCCGTCGTTCTTGCCGCCCTTTTGGAGGGCGTCGATGAGGAGGAGGTAGGTTCGCGTGGTGGCGAGGACCCAGCGACCATCGGCTGAGACGTCCATGCCGATGATTGGGTCACCGAGCGCGGGAATGAGAGTTTTGGCGTTGATGCCGAGTCTGTCAAAGAGACGGATGTCTCCCTTCTCGGACGCAACGGCAATGTGTCCCTTTTCGGTAGTCGCAGCGGCGGAGAATGCGTTCTTGGTAGCATACTGCTTGAGCTGGTCGTCGACTAGCTTGTTGCCGGCCAAACGAGGATCGACGCGGTAGAGCGCGTTGTCGGAGAGACCCAGGAAGGTCTGCTCGCCGCTCATTTGCGCAAATTTCTTCAATATGTTAGCTTTCAATCATATATTAGGGGATGTTTACATACGTTCTCCGGAGCGAAGACCTTGACGGGAATGTCATCATGCACCTTCCACTCATCTACAACGGTACCAGTCTCAAGATCCATTCGGTAGAGATTGTTCGGGTTCTCCAAGTTCTGAAGAATCATGTCGCGATCCTGCTGGTGCAGCATGACCTTGTTCGGATTGAAAGCCTTGCCTCCCGGTGTCTTGATGTTGGAGATGGTTGTGGAGAACTGCAGCTGGTTCTCCGGGGTATGCTTGAAGACACCGATCTTGTTTCCACGCACAACGAAGGACCTGTCGTGTTTGTAGCCAACCGCCAGCTGCGAGTTCTGGTCTCCGTCGGTGGGACCAGTCTCAACGTCATCTTCAGACTCATCAGAGTCGTAGTGTTCGCTCCGCTGCTCGTTGGTGCTCTCGTATTCTTCCTCGTCCTCCTCTTCTTCCTCTTCTGGCTCTTCGTCTGGCGCGTCCTCCATAGTCAAGTCCTGGAAGGCCTCTAGAACGTACTCTCGATCGGTGTCCTTTGCCTTGCCCCATTTGACCTTGTTCAAGTGCTCCCAGAGGGCTTGCATCACACCTTGCTGAATGTTCTCGAGCTCGTCCTGATCCTTGAACTTCAACAGCCATGAGTATGCCGAACCGTCGTCTAGATAGTGGTTGAAGATGAAGGACTTGTATTCGTAGTTGAACACAGGATTGATGTCTTCGACAATGGGTTGTCCCAACCACTCGCGCTCTTCTCCAGCAATATGTAGCCAGTAATTCCAGTCGCCAATCTCGGTGACCGTGACACTGACTTTGTCGTCTTGCTTCATGAAGGTGCCCGAGGGGAAGTCGAAGAGGTGAAGCTCCGCGTCTCCTTCGACCAGGGTCTCAAGCGCCTGGGGCTGGACAGCAGAGGGCGGCGCGGCCGTAGCATCCTCCTGCTCCGGGACAGTGCCCTTTCCTGCAACCTTCTTGGCCATCTTTTCCTTCGTTGTATTGGGAAAGAGCTCTTCGGTAGTGGGGGGCTCGACGGGTAGGGCGCGGGCGTTCGAGAGGGTCGGGCTTGCAATGGGGCTCGCGTCGGGGATAGGTTCCTCGTAGTAGGCTAGGGCAGCGAGGTCGTCCTCGGTCGCGTGCTCGTGGCTTCTCCGGAACTTCCTCTCGTACTGGCACTGCAGGGCCACGCGCTCAAACAAAGACGCGGTTTCGGGCTTGACTGACGGGTCGCACACAAACTCCCAGAGGTCGTCGACGTCGCCGCTGAGGTCGCGCCACGCAAAGATCTTCTCGCCGGTGGAGCGGACGTCGTCACGGAACTGGAGGTCTTCGTCGAGCAGGAACGTCTTTTCGTCCTTGTCGCCTGCGAGCGCGTCAAGGGCGGCGTCTTCGTTTTCTTCTGCTAGCAGATCCTCCTCGCCTTCCTCGTATGCGCGCTGGATGACGAGCTGGTACTGGAACTCCTGCCCGGTGCGGCGGATGGTAGCTGCAGCGTCCTACTAGGCTGTTAATGCACATGCAGTCCAGGATCACGGGCTTGCGTACCTTGAATATAAGCTCCGAGTATCCCTTGACAGAGCGGGGTCGCACGAGGTAAAGCTGGCCCTGGGCGATTTCGACGATGGTTTCCTTGGAGCTGTCGCCAAAGACAAATTTACTGACTGGTGGTACGGATTAGTGTCGTCGCAGCAACGGAGGGGGAGGGGCAGCGGCTCGGGAAAGAGAAACATGGCAAACAAAGCTCGACTTACGGTTTCGGAGCATGAACATGGCGGCGACTGCTGAGTGGCGGGGCGACGCAAGAGCTAAGCCTTCATTTAAGCTCAGAGGAAAGGCGCTCGCTCAAGTCCATCTAGGTGACGGCTAGGGTCGTTTGCACGGGTTCTGGTGATGATGCAGGGTCTAGGCAAACACTCGCAGCCGCCTCGCTTAGCGACGTCATGGGTAGGGCTGACAGCAAGCTTTCACTCGACGCGGACAAGGTGGGTACCAAGAGAGCCTCTCAGCGCATTACATTCAGTTGAAACTACTACTTAGCGGCCGCTGGACTACGGGCCAAATTATCACTCGCGATATGAAACTTGTTCTCAGAAACACATGGCCCAATAATCGCCTCCCTCCTAACGGCATTAACATCTGTCATTCTGCGCAATCAGGCAGCAGGTTGCAAGGCAGTCAAACTGCTGGCGTCCGAATAATGACGGGAGCCTGATTATTGGTTTGACCTTTTCATTCGACAGCGTTGCATGTCGCTCTCACATCTGGGTATCATTACTTTTGTTTCGCTTTTCCACTACTCTCTACGCTCCTCATCTTCTCACGGTGATTTTTGCGCACCCCACACGATGCTCTCCATAAGCGCATACGGTGAAGAGTCAAGATCCAGACCAAGCAGTGGCGACTGCGAGAACATGTTCTCAGCATCGCCATTGAGGGCATTGTTGATGTCCTGTGCGGTAAAGACGTGCATCGTGGGAGACGCTTGTGAGCCTGCTTCACTCGGTTTGCGGTTGTGCGTCGTGGTGATTCTCAGCAGCCGCTCCAGAGCTGAGACAGATCGCGTGATGGGCGTGGCGAGCTCGGCAGGATCGACATCTTTTGTGACATCCGTAAGAACTTGGATTACGTTCTGCAATAGGCTACGCGCCCGTTCGTTGCGGTTGTGTTCGCCGAGGATACCAAGCAGTAGGGCAGAGCTCAAGGAGCGATGCACAGCAGACCAGGAACGGGTAGCAAACGGTGTCATGTTTTGCAGACCGAGGAATGCTTCGACCGTGTTGGTGAGACTGTCGATGCATGTCTTGCGCAGCGTCTTGGAAAGATCGAGATTGGCGGTGGCGGGGCTGATGGCTGGTCGACAGAGCTCAGATGTGACGTAAGATATGTGCAGGTATAGCGCCCAGTGTTCGAGCTGATCGCGCATCGACCTGCATCTTCTCGAGTCTTTGAGATAGTCTGCGGCATCAATCATGATCTCCTGGAGTTCATTGCGGTGTTCCGTTATTCGTATCAGGGCATCGTGTGAGTTTTGTGGCCGTTGACGCTCACGCACTATGTCGAGGCCTACTTTGCACAACCGATACATACTCTCGACGTATGTTCTTGTCCCCGGCGCCGTGTGTTGGCTCATGGGTACAGTATGGTCGATAGTGGTGGTCGACGACGCTCTGTCATAGGAGACAGACAGCAGCGAGTCCTGCCAAAGAAGCGCCCACCATGTCTTGCTCCGGATCACCCTTTGCTGCACCGGCGTTGACGGTGGACACTGTCGATGTAGCCCTAGCGTCTGCGAGAGGCGGACTGTCAACCCCATCAGACTCCAAGCAACTCCGGCGTTCATGTTATTTGATATGACGTTTCCAAGGATAAGAAGGGTCTGTATGTTTTCGATTGTCGCATGCGATAGGAAATTAGTGAACCGCAGGCACTCGAAGCTGCAGCAGACGTAGACCTGCGATGTCAACTCCCTCTCTTTTCGTGACAGACTCGAGCATTGACATCCCGAAGCTAGTATAGCAAAGACCATGCCTATCCAGTGAAAGTCTTTGCCATATATTTGCTGGTCTGTGATGCCGTTGGTACCCTGTGAGCTGGCGCGGTTGATCAGGAAGAGCAGAAGATCAGATTCGATAGCCTCGATGTCGGCAACGGCGGGGTATACGGCGTGCGCGGTTTCGCGATAGCTGCGGAAGAAACTCAGGCATTCAGAGTCGCTCGGTAATGCATTGGCAAGCTCGTGGGCGCGCGCTATGGATCCGTGCGGTAGCCCCCAAAGGTCGACGAAGGGGTATGTAGCGCTTTCGTTGTCCAGGCCAAATATCGGCAGCATGCTCTTCTTGCCCAGGAGATCTTGCACGCCCGGCGCCCATTGTGTATCACCCCTCCCTAATGCCATGACGAGTGCTGGTACTGAGCTGGGTCCGATGTGTATCGTTTGGCCGGTGATGTCGTTGCGCGTGTGTATTCCTTGGGTTCTGACGTGGCTCTGCTCGCCGTCCATAGGGGCCGCTGCGGCCAAAGGCGTGTTTCCAGATCCATCAGCAGGAGAGAAGCCGTTCATGGGTGGTGGTATCTCCGCAACGCTGCCGACGGCATGCTTCAAATCACTGAGCGACTTCTCGGCTTGCTGCAATTTCCCGCAGATGCGTTCCCAGTCCTGCTACGGTCAGTATACAGCCATCCTCCCTGTCATATGTGTGCGCACCTCTCGGGGCAGCGTGACTGTGCCGCCATGTATGTGAACCAGGCCATTGGAGAAGTCATGGCCGTTGTTCTGTCCAAGTCCGAGGTTGATTCGTTTCGCGGGCGGGTGCGACTCGCTCGGCGGGTGGTAGGTACATAGTTCGGGATGTTCGCGGACGACGCATGTCTTGCAGGGCACGTTCTGGTCGCACTTGACCTTGCGCTGTCGACACGGATAGCAGGCCTGTAGGGGAGTAGAGCGTCAGCGCATGTTCGTGGGGCAGTAGCTCCTGCCGTGATGGATGCGCCGGGTCCTGTAGCCCAATTCGGCAATGCAGAGAGGCCTCTCTTCCAACATGCCCATACTAAAGCCCCTCGAACCCAAAAGCCTCCTCTTTTCCATCGCTGCATCGATAGCGCATCGTCTCAACGGCGTACCTTGTACTCTCGCGCCTTCCGCTTCCGTCTCAGGATCTCATCGACGTCGGCTCTTGGCGGCGTGTCTTGCATAAACCCATTTGGCGCGTTGGAGTTGTGCGTGTCCTTGAGCTCGTCCATGGTCGAAGCTCGGGGGAAAGTCGTCAGAGGTCTGTCTGGGCCGGATAGTCGCGCTGGTGGAGTGTCGACTTCGGTCGGCCTTTCCGCTCGCTGGAGCCCCACTCCTGGGCAAGGATGCCGATCGCCTCTGACCCCGGCTAGTCACGCGTCTAGGAAGCTTGACATTCCCGGCCAACGATGGGAATAATTTCCTCTGCCCATCGCATCCACTTCTTTTCCACCCAGCCAGGGCCTGCAATCATGCCATGACATCACCGTTGAGAGGTCTCGTCTTCATGTTATTGTCAATGAGCTCCCTCGCTCGAGATTAGCTGTGGAACCGCTGGCAGGATTGCACGCATCGGGGTCATATTGGAAGTAGGAAGTTGATGGATTACGAATAACATACGCTATGGATGCCGAAAGAAACCTCTCGATCCCAAGACCCCTCCCACGGCCTTTTCCCGGTGAAACACCAAGCTCTCCAAACGCCCACAATGCAGCACAACAAGAAAAGTCGAAGAAAGCTTGACGATAGATCCACAAAACAGAAAACGATCAGATTATCCTTCTCCTGACTAAGCTCCCAGCTTCTGCTCCTTGTTCCTGTCCTCCTCACTATAGGCATAGTGAGAACGCTCACGAATCTTCGCGCCGTAAAAGTAGAAGAAGAAAGGAATCGCGCAGCAGGCCAGCCCGATGAAAGCGATGAGAGAACTGGCCCACTGATCGCCCAAACGCTCGTACATCTGGTTTGTGAACAACACCACAGCCGCTCCCCAAAAGCTGCGCAGGAACGTTTTCGCCGCCAGCGCTGACGCAGCCTGGTGCTGGTACGAATCGACGAGATAGTTGTTGGCTGAGTTGTACAGGAAGATGAAGCCGAAGCCCACAGAGCCACCGCCGAATGCCGGACCTGCCCAGTGGGTCTCGGGCTGACTTGTCCAAGCAAAGATGAAAACTCCAATCGGGATGAACCAGCATGAGCACATCATGGGGATCAGACGCGCTTCCGCTGGTGGGTGGCCGTTGTGCTTCTCCACCAGTTTCATGTAGTGTTTGTTGACGAGCGGTGCGCATGCAGCGGAGAGCAGAACACCGCAGATGAGCGGGATAAACATGAGACCCGTTGGTCCTGCGCTCCAGCCCTTGCCCTTCTGGTAGACAATCGGGTATGCGACGAAGAACATGTACAGAAGACCGTACAGAACCGACATGTAGAGCGTGATCAGGAAGACGATGAGCTCACGGAAGAGCAGCTGGAAGGGTCGAAGGAGGAAGAGCTGGAGGCGCTGGCTGAAAGGTCGCATATCGAGATCCTGTTCCGTGACAAACTTGTCATCGCCCGTCTCCTTGCGCATCTTCTTCGCTCTCCTGTCCAGAATCTTGGGCGCGTATGTCTCCGGTACGGTAAAGGTGATGAGGATCCAGACGACAAAGCTGAGGATAAGTTGGATCCAGTACAACCAGCGCCATCCACCGGCTTGACTGAGGTAACCGCCGACCAAAGGTCCAACACCAGGGCCGATGAACGGTGCTGCACTGAAAGCTGCCATGGGAACACCCCTCTCTTCCGATCTCCACATGTCCGCCAGCGTTCCACCAACAAGCGTCATAGGTGCCGAGAAAGCCACACCAGCAATGAAGCGCGTCACCAGCAACGTTCCGATGTTCTGCGCGACAGCTCCGGGGATAGTGAAGATGACCGCCAAAGCAAGCGTAACACCATACACCGGTCTTCTTCCCCAAATCTCAGACGCCGGCGCAAAAGCCATAGGTCCAACACCGAACCCAACAACGAAAAGCGTAATAGTCAACAGCGCCACCTCCTCGCTGACCCCAAACTCCGCGCTCACGCCCTCCAGATCCGCTGTGATAACCGCCGAGTTGAACGCAACAACAAAGCAAGTCGCCGCAACACACATGGTACACCACCACTTGTACGCCTTGCTCCAATTCTTCGGGTTCTCCTTGTCGTCAATGGTAAAAGTGACCAAGTCGTACTTCTCGACTTTGCCTGCGTTGGACCGTACTTCACGCATCATCTGCCCCGAGATGGTTTCTTGTGTGTATTCCTCTAGGTTGGCATCGTTGGAGAGGGTGCGGGTGGGTAGGTTGACTATGTCTTCGGCTGTTGGCGCGCGGTGGAGGGGAGCGGGTTTTTCGGCATCGAGGGTTGTGGTATCTGAAGATGAAGAGGGTCGGCTGGGGTGTGTTGCGTCGTTGGAGGGGCTGGCGAAGTCCCGCGTCGTGGGGAATTGTATGCCTTCTGTCGCCATGGTAGGTTTATTCAGACCTCGAGGTCTGCAGTGTGGAGTCGATGATCGGGGTGACGAATATGTCTAGTAGTTAGGGGTATGCGGCGGAAAGAAGCTTGATATATAGGGAGTAGTATCCCAATGACTTCAACAAAAGTCAAAGATCATCAACTTTCGTAAGAATGATTCAAAAGCCCAGTGGCCTGATAATCAACAAGTTGAACACCAAGGATGTATCGCAACAGTGATGCAATCCAAAAAAACTGATCATCAACACTTTCAACCCGGGCAACGGCACACCCATATATATGTATGAACACACACGCACGCGCCTCCATTTCCCTGATAAGACCCTTCCAACTTTCCACGCTTCGTACGACCAACCTCTGCAAAAAAGTCTCATCACTCATGACAATCTTCACCCGGAAAACTCTCGGGTCTTGGGTTTCAACGGGTCCATAGAATAGTTCGACGGGAAGGGTCTCACTAGCTTCCGCCCACTAACCCTGATCTGGTAAAGCGTGCTGCAGGTCCATGCATAGAGTTGAAATCCGAGAGATGCCCGACGAAAACAGTGTGGTACACCGGTGCACTCGAGAACGGGTCCCATTCTTTGAAACGTGCATATTTAGGTAGGCGGGTAGGAGAGCGGGTCTCGCCGTTCTTTTGCTACTTTTGTAGACGCTGGAAACGCGTGTGGTGGGATCGTGTGTGTGCCCAGGTGTGTTCTTATCGTTGTTATGCCTCGCGTTGACGTCATCGTGGAAAAAGAGCGAAAGAGTAGGCAATCGTACACATAGAAGGAGGAAGAAGATGACCCTACGGGTATGTTAGGGAGAAGGAGAACGAGATTGGAAAATTGATCAGAGTGGTCGGGCATCAAGACAGCTGAGGATGATAAGGCTGGCACAGGATAAGCTGACGATGAATCAGTGAGTACCTCTTTATCATTTTAAGTGGGTTTCATAGAATACGGCGTATTCCAATATTGGTTATGGGATGCGCGTCAGTTCGCTTGATCGTAGCACTGAATCTAGACTCACTTTCACATGTAGCTGCAAAGTCCAAGATGTACGGGCACGCTCTCCACGTAAAGAATGCCTTTTCTAAGTCTATATTGGCAAAGATCGCACGCTACTTGACGGGTTGAGATCCCAAGGAGAAGAAAAGGTGTACTGGCATATCTCCACTACTACCCCACGCTCAATCCACCTTGATGGATCTGTAGATCTTGAGGGTGAATAGCCAGCTGGCGAAGAAACCGATGGTGCCTGTTCATTCCGTTAGTACGCGGTTTACGAGCAGGGGGGTTAGATTGCAACTCACCAGTCAGAATGAACACCAGCGAACTCAGCAATGCCGAGTATCCTAGGTACACCACGCCACTTGTCCAACTAGTCCAGCTTACATCCTTGATCCAGTAGAGCAAGCAACTAGCAAACACGTACGCGGCACTCGCACCAGCCGTGAAGAAAGACCTCCACTGCCAGTGATAGTTCTCCGCGCAAAGCAAAAAGTACATCATCAGTACTGTAACCGCCGCCGAGGTAATGATCATAAGCCCAAAGCAGATGAACAGGAAACCGAACATGTAGTAGACCTTTGAGAACCAGATCGAGTTCATGATGAAGTAGAGTTCGACGAAGATGGCGCCAAAGGGAAGTACACCGGCCAAGGCCATGGAAGGAAGAGGGCGCAGGTAGCCTCCCACAGGTGGGATCTGGCGTGGGATCTGGTTTGTACGAACCGGTGGTTCGATGGCGGCCTGCTTGAATCCGAGCCAGGAACCAGCGACACTCAACGGGACGGAGATGACGAACCAGATGATGACGACTACGAGCATGGTGGTGAAGGGCACAGCACCGGATGCGCCGCGGCCCCAGACGAACAGGTTCATGAGGAAGAAGACGCCAAAGACGATGGCGGGTAGAGCTACCGGGGTATAGAAGAAACACAGTTTCCACGACTCGCCATGGAAGAACTTGTAGGTGCGTGCCGCGGCGTAGCCACCGAAGAAACCGAAGAGTGTGTAGAAGATGATGATGACGGTTCCGAGAGCGCCGCGGTTGCTAGGAGAGAGGAAGCCAAGAAGCGCGAATACTGTCATTGATGTTAGCAGGGACCTGACATGGGATATGTTCTGGCGACATACCTATAGTCAACGCTGTCATGGCAAAGAGCTGAGCTCCGTTGCCAATCAAAACCGACAGAAGCAGCGGGTTCTTCGGTGGCCTGAATACATCGCCGTGTACGAGTTTCCAGCCAGAGTCATCCGCTGTATCATCACCGTCGCCGCTTTCTCCAAAATCCTCGAGCGCAAACTGATCCAGACGATTGTAGCGCGCGATGTCCTTCTTGAGGGTGCGCACGAGAATGGTGCTGACCATTATGACGAGGAAGACGACGATGACGGCCGAGTTGATAAGAGAGAACCAGTGGATCTTGGGATCGTATACGTGGAGGTACTTGTCCCATCGGGTCGCAAACGGAGTCGGACTTGGTCGCCAGTAAATGCCGTACGTGAAGACGACCAGGTTTTCATCCCCCTCGTTCTCTTTCAGAATGACCGGTGTCTGTCCATTGCACGTCGCCCCATCGTCGCCCTGCCTCTTCGATTCTGCCACCGAGTATGGGTCTACCAGCACACCAACGACACGGAAGTTACCCGGCGATGCTTCGTGGTAGTCGATGACAATGTCGTAGTGGTTGTTGAGCATGGGCTGGTCCTCGTCTACAAGACCCAGCGCGAAGCCTGGCTGATAGAATGTCTGGTCTGAGCCCGGCTCCCTAAGTGATTGTGCTGCAGGTAGCCCATCGATCAGCCAGTTGAGGTCGTAGCCCTGGTATATCCTGCTGTTTACAAACGCCGCGTCCTTGCCCGGATATGGCGCCTCACAAAGCAGTTTACACGACTCGTTCATGCCCATCTTCAGCTCGAAGGGACTCGTCTGTATCCGGTCGCCAAACAGTATGCTTCCCAAGCTCTCGCGAATTTCCTTGGGGCCATCTTTTGGGCGGCAAAAGTGGAAGGGCGGGTGGTAGTAGTCAAAAGAGAAGACGGATCGTAGCTTGGGGTCGTTCTGCGAATCGGCGGGTGTCAGGCGATTGACGTATAACGGGACGGCGTCTCCGGTCTTGTACGAAGTTGGCGCGGTGCCTGGGAAGTAAAAGGCCGACGCTGGCGAGGGTGCAATGGCTAGCAGGGCTGCCAGCGCTGCGCTGCATGTTGATATCGCGGATCGCGGCATTGTGTAGGTGTGTCTGCCTATATAAACGAGGCGCGTGAAAGTGGCTTTAATACGTGGTGGAGCCCACGGGCCGGCGTCAGCTTGAGATGCTGGGCGGAATGCCGAAACGTAGCGTCGCAGCGCAAACGTCGCCAGAAGTCGATAGCGGAGGAGAAAATGATGGCTTGTTATCAGACAGGTAATTTGTCCATAGCGTGCAGCCGGCGATGGTACGACAGCAAGGCGGCACGGTACTAGCAATGTGTTGTTCTCAAGCTACCTGTCCATAGCTCCCTGAAGGCCGCCTAAGACAGCATCCCGCAGGGTTGCGTCACGTCAGAACACAGACCCGACATGCCATGCAGACGCTTATTTTCAAGTTTGTACCAAAGAAACCCAAAAATAGGCTTCCCTGGGTGAGGCTTACAGTCAGACCAACATGCAGAACCAAGGAAGTTTGAAATTGTTGTTGCATTCTTGACCGCGGAAACGAAATGCGCACTTTGTATACATCATTCATGATGTCCGGTACGCCAAGGCGAGGTCATCCACCCTAACAGCAAGGGAATAATGGTATGCCAATCCCACAAATGCGCTGTGATATCGACTATAACGAAACAAGCAGAAAATGACACTGGGTATCGACCCTCTTCCTCACACAAGACCATCGTACAGAGACAAGGCGGAAACGATAGTCTCGTCGCGCTTCGAGCCCTCCTTGAACTCAGCCATGTCTAAGCTGCCGTTCTCGTCCTTGTCCATCATGCGGAAGATCTTCTTAACGCGCTTCTCGGGGGTGTCTTCGTCTTCCGGGAGCTTAACCATGGAGCCGACCTGCACATGTCAGTAATGAAGGCGCCTCCTAGGGCGTGACTACATACCATCTTGTAGATGGCTTCTACGATTGCCAGCATCTCTTCGTAGCTGATCTTGCCGTCTCCGTCAATGTCGTACAGCTGGAACGCCCAATCCAGCTTGTCCTCCATCTTGCCGCGACTCGTGACGCTCAGCGCGCAGATGAATTCCTTGAAGTCGATTGTGCCGGACTTGTCTGCATCGAAGACATTGAAGACATAATCTGCAAATGACGACGGATCCCCGAACGGAAAGAACTGCTTATAGATCTTTTGGAACTCCTCCTTGGTGAGCATGCCCGAGGGACAGTCCTTCAGGAAGCCTGTATGTACTCAGTCACAGTCCGACCCAGTTGCCCCACTGCGTGCGCACCTTTGTACCATTGCTGTAGCTCTTTCTTGTCGAAGTGTGTCGCTTTCTGGAGGTCGGCCAGCTCTTGCTGTGATAGTTTACTCTGGCTATAGCGATGTACAATCAGCTGTTGGTTCTGCAATTCCAAGCACTTGATTCCGCAGCGCGACCCCAAGTCGTCTTCCAACTCGCGTATAGCATTCGCCAAGGCGATTTCCCGCATATCCTTGTAGTGCGCATAGCCGGAGTCGTCGTGACGGGGTACGTCGCTGTGATGGCGGCGCGCGAACCGCAGAGGCGGGTGGTAGTGCTCCAGCAGCGGGATTCCGTGCGCCTGTGACGGGATGGGAGGCAGCGGTGCTGTATGCGCGGGCTTCTTGCGGTCGTGGATGTAGAGCTCTTGCAACATGCTTGTGCCGTGGGCGATCGAGCGTGGGGTCGAGCGGGCGGTATTTGCGCCTGGGTGAAGGGTCCATGACGAGGTCCGATCCAACGTGTGGCCTTCACTCGACGACGCGCGTGTCCGAGGTGAAGGGCAGGAATCTCCAAACGACGGGGTGGTAGGCGCGATGGCCCCGCATTACAAAGCAGCAAGGAAAGAGAACTTACGATTTACCCATGGCTGCTAGATGTGCGGAATATCGTACGTAGAGGATTTAGGAGTGCACCGGATTATGTAGGAAGGAAGGGCAGGCCGTCGGGGGAATTGTTAGGCGTTGGAAGGCGGAGCAGCAATCAGAGTGGTAGCTGGGTGTAAGTGGCGGGCCAATCGACGGCGGGGTGCTCTTCTGGGAGACGGAGGCGCAGCACGCTGGAAGAACCTTGGAAGACGAATACGGTGGGCGATAGGAGCGAGACTAGGACTATGGTTGTAGACAGGCAGAGGCAGGGGAGCGGAGGATATATGCTGCAGGCTGGTCGTCGTGACAGCTCGGCTTCCAGCCCGTCGACGCAAATAGCGGCCACGCCGAGAGGGCCCTGGCAGCCCTGGCCGCTTCGTCATGTCCCGCTTTCGCATGCATCATGGGCGGGCAACCCCGCGAGTCTAGCAAAAGCGCCCGTGGGTGATTCGCGCTTCAAGGTCCGGTTTCACGACTGTAATGTGAAGACCGAACTGCTCTCGCTGGCCATTCAGCTCCGCCCGTCTGGCGCGCAACCTGCATACACGGCCAGCCCTACGACCCCATCGGCCACCGCGCATAATCGCGCATGCCTCTTCACGTCACGTGTATGCGCGTGCTCCACCCGATCCACGTTCGCTGACCCTGCGCTGTTCCCTCTGTCGACCGCACGGCTAGTCCCCACCAAGCAACCATGGAAGACGTCCTGAATGAGCAATTCGAACGCGTCGAAAAGGCCTTGACGACCTTGGTCGACTCCATCGCTGCCTACAACCCGGCCACGCAAGCTGCCGTCGATCTGCTAGCTGCTGACGACGAGCTCAGTCAAGGCCTGGACCAACGTACGCGAACACCTCCAGGGCTACGTCTGCTGACACAGCGACTGACGACTGACGCACTGCAGTCGCCAAACACCAGGCAAATCACGTTCGCATCCAAAACCTCCGCGCAGAAGCCGATGCGCTCGAAGACCAGCTCAAGACGTCCGTCAAGAAGCTCGCAGAACTGCGCCATGAGCTCTTCGACACGCCCGTGACCACGTTTCCCGAAGACTCGCGCGCCGTTCCGTTCGACGAGCTCCTACAATACGCGACAAACATCTCCAGACACACCGTGCCGCCAACGTACCGTGAACCCGTACCTGCCGCGGACAAGGAGAAGGAGGACGATGAGGTCGGCTCAAGCGGCAATCCTACCAATGGCCTGAACACACCCGCCCTTGCACCTGAGACAGTAGAGCCAACAAGTGAAGCTGCGCAAGGGCAGAAGGAAGGCGAAGATCCTGCTGGCCCTGCGCTCGAAATCACCCCAGAGGAAGAGGAATGGCTGAAGAAGCTCAAGGCTAGCAACCTGCCATGGTACCCGTGGCCCAGCAACGACAAGATCCGCGCAGGTGCTCTATTCAGTCTCCAGTATTGGCGAGAGGTATGTCTGGCACACCCAGGATTCATAAGAGACACACACTGATTCCGAATTCTTTGCGCAGAAGGGCAAAAATCTGGACGAGTTCAATATACCTGCACACTTGGACGCGGCAAGGGAGAAGGCGTTGCAAGAGCAGGGACAGAGCGAGGCGGCTGCACAAGACGCGTCTGCACAAGATGTGGCTGCACAGTCTCCGAGCAGGCCGGCTCAAGAACAGGCTCCACCTCCGACCACGTACCGTCCAAAGCCAATCGGCGTCTTTGAAGGCTTGGATGAGGATGATGACTGATAGTCATCGAGATGGGGTCACGCCAACCAAGAAAAAATACCGAACAGGCCTGCAGCCTACATCAACATGAAAATCTACAAGATAGGTGACCTGGCGTCGATGTAGGCTCTAGACTTGTTCAGCTTTTTCTTGTATGAGGTGGGGTTGATATGTACACGTCAAACATACGTAGAGCAGTTCAACTCAATACTAAGGATGTCACTTTCAACGGTGATGGCTATGATATCTTCTCTGTCGTGTGCTACTATGCAGCGCATGATGATATGACCAAAAATTCGTATCTGATTTCTAGGTGACTCAAGTAGAATCATTCGCCACATAGAACTGATGCAGACTCCGCTAAATGCAATGTTGAATTCCCATGAATATGCAGATGTAGCTCGCATGCTTACGACGTCATGCAGTTGTGGATTTCGCGTTGGCTGGACCCTGACCAACTAGTCCGCTTTCGGTTAGCATCCAAATTTTCCTAGAGCCGTGCTCGACTTTTCGCGGAAGTCCCGTTGCGACAACATCCAATACACTCTCCAGGAAATCAGTAAAGATGGGTAGCAAATTGCCCAAGAGGGAGCGCGAGGTGGACCAAAGCGAAAAAGTTGATGAAGCTCCTGCGAAGCGGCGCAGAGAAAGTAATTCGGATAAGGTGAAGCTCTCTAAGCTTTACGCAGACCTGGCAGCCGAAGAAGACGACGTCCGTCTTGAAGCCGCCAAACAGATCATCGTCAAATTCTCGCCCGAAAACAAGCCAGAGCCCAAAGATGTGGAGGACGCGTTGGTACGGCTGATCAAAGGTCTTTGCAGTCAGCGCAAAGCAGCCAGGGTCGGATTCTCGCTCACGCTCACCGAATTATTGCGACAACTATTTGCAGTAAAGCAGGATGCTATCGAAGGTTCGCAGCTTGATGTGGCGGCTGTTATCAAGATGGTAGAGGAGAAGACCAAAGCCAAGGGCAATGTGCCAGGAAAGGTAGGAACATGGGCGCGCTGGATGTCGCAATGCTAACAAGCACAGGAAAAACGAGATCATACCATCGGAAAGCTTTTTGGGTTCAAGGCCATCATGCAATCATCGATACTTATCGAACCAGAACTTTCGCTGGATGCCTGGAACAAGCTCTTGGACAATGTTTATCGAATGGCACGCGACATTCCCTGGCTCCGGGAAGAATGCGGCATGGTCCTCGTCGAAGCAGTGAGGAGCTTGAAAGGCCAATCACAATACCAAAAATGTGCCGAGGAGATACTCGAACGCCTCAACGCGTTCAAGCTTGTTTCTACGCCCGAAGGCGTAGCTGTGTGGCTTACCATCCAAGCAAGTTATCCAGCGGCATTACCTGAAAACCTTTGGCACGAAAAAGATCCTCTGGCCAAGAAGGAACGCTCGCGACTTGCTAAGATTCTGAAGGAGGACTTCAACAAGAACGATTCGGAAGATGGCGAGGAAAAAGCCATCAAGACCGGAACCACAAACTCGAACCCGTCTTTCACCTGGGACTTGGTCTTTGCCGAGATCTTACGAAGAGACGAACAGAGCAAGAGTAGTTCCAAAGACAAGACGGAGTTCCCACAGTTCTGGATCGATACCGTAGACAGCAGTCTGTTCTCTTCTTCGGCATCCCACGAACGTAAAGCCTGGGGATTTAAGTTGTTGAGCAGCATGATCATCCGTGTGCCGGAATGGGCTGTCTCTGCGTTGTTCAGCCCCAATTTGATGCGCACCCTAATCAACCAAAGCAAGAAAGAAGACCGGTTTCTCCATTCCGCCGCGTTGGCTGCGTTGGCTTCCGTTCAGCTCAGGGTTGAGCAAGAAGATGGAACAGCGCTTCCCATATTCGTCGCATTGACCTCAAAGCACGGTAGCGTCGAGTTTGATCGGATCACCAGGACGAAAACGCTGGAGCAGATTCTCGCGTCTGCAGATGATAAGAGTTTGATGAAGATTACACGCCATCTCAAGTCGTTGATCCTGCGTCCTGAAAGCGAAGAACAGAACGTTGCAGACAGCCGTCGCCAGGCCATCGCAGACCTGCTCCTTAACACGATCAGACAGTACAAGCGATACGAGAGGTTCAACGAAAAGACCTTCAAGAAGGACATCGCTCACTTACGCGAAGGTGGCGCTGCAGAAGACCGAAAGTCCAACTGGCTGCGGGAGATCTTGGAGACACTGGTGGAGTGCGCTTATTTCGTTCCCTCAAAGAAGGCGGATACGAAGAAGATGCCTCTTCCTCCAATCAGTGATCGCAGCCGTACAACGTTTCAAGAGCGATTATCATCCTGTTTAACTAAGCTGTTGGACGTAAAGTTGGGCGCTCGGTCAGATGTTGCCCTCATGGTATTGGACATGATAAGAGCGAGGAACGGCAAGTCTACAAAGCTAGATCTTGCTTTCAAAGCAGATGCATCAGTTCTAAGTACCATGGAGAAGGCGCTTAGCACCATTGACGCCATCTCTGCGACAGTACGTATACTATCTCCTGCTATTTTTTTCGTTTGACTAATGCAGTGTCACCAGGGATCAATAGCTGGCAACGAGATGGCAGCACAGGGTTTCCTGCTTCTTTACTCGCTGACTCTCTTACAAGCCTACAACGGCGAGGGCGATGCCGTCATGATGCTCGATGACCTCGATGCTTCCTACAAAGCATTCGAGGCGTCACGAAAGGCGTCATCGAAGAAGAAGAGCAAAGCTTCAACTTCTGATGGCCAGAATGCTTTCGTCGAGATCGTACTCTCTTTCTCAGGAAATGAACGAACGTTGTTTCGACGAATCGGAGAAGAAGCTTTCTGTATATTTGCATCCGAGATCAGTGCCGAAGGGTTGCGCTCATTGACTGAGATCCTGGATACCGAAGAGAACCTTGAAGGACAGAAAGAATTGTTCAATCAGGGCGATGAAGACGCGGAGGAGGAAGGCTCAAGCGATGACGATGAAGACGACTCAGACGTTGAGATGGTTGATGGAGAAGAGCCGGACAGCGACGAGGCTTCCGAGTCAGGCTCTGATGATGACGATAGCGACGCAAGCGAGGAGGAAGACGCAGAGCTAACTCAGTTCGACAACATGCTCGCCATGACCCTCCAGACCTCGAAGCCGACCATCGACGGAGAGGCGGCAGAAGAGACATCTGACGAGTCAGACATGGATGACGACCAGATGATGGCGCTTGATCCACATCTCAGCAAGATTTTCAAGGAGCGCAGCAAGACAACCAGCAAGAAGAAGGAGCGAACGGACGCAAAGCAGAATGTCGTACAGTTCAAGTCAAGGGTCCTTGATCTACTTGCTGTGTACATGGAGAAGCAATACTCCAACCCGCTCACTCTAGAAATCCTCCTCCCAGTACTCCGTCGCACCCGAGCAAACGCGAACAAGCAGACGGCAGACAAAGCGGCCAAGATGCTGAAGTCGTTCTTCGACACCCGCACGAAGCGCAAAGCACCTCTCCCGAAGCCAGAGAACGTCGAGGATGTGTGGGAGCTGCTGAAGGGTATTCACGAGGAGGCGAAGCTAGGCAACGGCTCAAAGGTCCATGCAGATGCTTGTGGTTCCGCCAGTCTCCATGTCGTCAAGGTCCTTGTTGGTCTTGACAAGGGAAACTATGCTGGTGTGGTGGACGTTTATGCTGAGACGCAGAAGCAGTGGTTTGCGGACAAGAAGTCTCCGCTACAACCTGTGCTGTTTACCCAGTTCCAGAACTGGTCTGTCAACGCACGACAGCAGGGGAAATAAGTGATTATGTATAAGTACAGGCGCGTAGTTTAATAGCATGCCTTGTGTAAGCCTTGATCTATGGGATTGTTGAAAGTCTTTCAAGTCTAGCATCCTCTCTCCATGAAATCAAGCCCATGGAATAGCAATATAGTTATGTCTGAACTCAGACGTGACTTCTGAGCCAGAGTGGAGCTGTCGCGTGGTGATTACCTTTCTTTCGGTATTGGTGGCAGGTATCCACTTTTATTTGCCCCGCCGCGGGGAGGAGCTCTAGAAGCCTAGCCTATGTCATAACAACCGAATTTACGTGCAAACCGTCGCGACTTTCTACACCGTACCTTGCCCACATCAACTTTGACCAAACATGGCCTGTACGCACGTAAACGCGCCCGGTAAGCACCCATATCTTTCCCCCGACTCCATTCCCATACAGCGAAAGAAATGAAGGGTGGCAAACATGCTTCAGGCGCCTTCATTTGCTCTATGGCTACATCCTCACCCTAGATAGTACTAACACGTCTCAGAGCTTCACCCACCCGGGCCAACGCAGTCTGTGTACCGGGAGGACTGCACCCAGTGCTTCGACTCGATCGACGACCCCACCGGCCTCGACGTATGCCTCTACTGCTTCAATGGTGGATGCACGAGCGATCGCAATCATTCCCTCCTCCACGTGTCGTCCACGAACCACCCCCTCGTCCTCAATATCAAGCGCACGCGAAAGAGGGTCAAGCGCGATGAGCCTCCTCAGAAGATGACCAAGCTTGCTGTTGCAGCTGAGACCGAGTCAGACCGCTACGATACCACGACACAAGTCAAGTGCTACGAGTGCGGGGTCGACGATGTAGACAAGAGCTCGGGGAAGCTGCCCAACATTGTGGACGCAGTTCTCAAGGCCAACACGTTCGCGAAGCAGCAGGAGGTCAAGGCGTGGGAACAGGAGTTGACTGCTTGCGAACATACCCTTTGTTTGGAACAACAAGCGGCGCGACAGATCGAATCGCAAAACCTGGGTCACTGCTCAGAGTGCGAGCTCAACGAAAACCTCTGGCTTTGCTTGACCTGCGGCAATCTGGGTTGTGGCCGTCAGCAGTTCGGTGGCGTTGGTGGCAACTCACACGGTGTTGGACACACCAAATCGACTGGTCATCCTGTCGCAGTCAAGCTGGGGTCTCTCACCGCGGATGGCACGGCTGATATCTACTGCTACGCCTGTGATGAAGAGCGCATCGATCCAGAACTACCGGACCACCTAGCACACTGGGGCATCAACATCAAGGACAGGGTGAAGACTGAGAAGAGTCTCACCGAAATGCAGGTCGAGCAGAACTTGCGCTGGGACTTTGCTATGGTGACCGAAGACGGCAAGGAATTGCAGCCATTGTTCGGAGCAGACTTCACGGGCCTGAAGAACCTGGGCAACAGTTGCTATCTGAACAGCACTCTGCAGGCCCTGTTCTCCATTCCAGAATTCAAAGACCGATACTACCTTCCCAACGAAGCTCCCCCGGAGACGCCACTCCCTGCCGAGGATTTAGAAACTCAAATGCGCAAAATCGCGGACGGCATGATTTCAGGTCGATACTCAAAGCCAGATAGCGACGTCATTACCAATGAGCACAATCCGGAGGTTCCACACCAACGCGGCCTTGCGCCTGCCATGCTCAAGCACCTGATCGGACGAGGCCACGCCGAGTTCTCAACTATGCGACAACAAGACGCGTTCGAATTGCTTCTGCACGTACTCCAGCTCGTTTCACGCAGCAAGCACGTAGAGCCCCATAAGGATCCGGTTGGTGCTTTCCGCTTTGCTATGGAACAGCGGTTACAGTGTGTCAGTTGCAAGCGCGTTCGATACAAGACGGACGAGCAGGAGAACATTTCCATCCCCGTCCCCATCCGGCGGATACCAAAAGACTCGCAGATGGACGTCACCAATAGCGACGGCAAGAAGGAGGAAAAGGAAGAGTTTGAGCCAGTCACGCTAAAGGAGTGTCTTGACATCTTCACAGCCGAGGAGCTGGTTGAGCTTACTTGCGGTGCATGTGGCAGCAAAGATGGCTTCACGAAGAGGAGCATGTTCAAGACCTTCCCCTCAGTGTTGGCTGTCAACGCTAGGCGCTTTGAACTGGTCAACTGGGTGCCTACAAAGCAGGATGTTCCTGTTATCGTCAATGATGAGCCTTTCTCCTTCGATGCCTACAAGTCAAATGGTTTGGTAGAAGGAGAGGAGCTTCTCCCAGAAGATGTAGACACAGGAGCGTCGGGCAGTTCGAAGTGGTCACCCAACGAGGCGGCACTTTCGATGCTTGAGGCTATGGGATTCCCTAGAGTTCGATGTGAAAAGGCTCTACATGCTACTGGCAACGAAGATGCCGAAGCAGCGATGAACTGGCTGATTGGACATATGGAGGATCCAGATATCGACGACCCCGTCGACTTCAACGCTGGTTCTGGTGGAGGCGCAGCCGCTGCATCTGTTCTCGACCCTGAAAAAATCGAGAACCTAGGAGCTATGGGCTTCAACGCTCCCCAGGCACGCCAGGCTCTGAAGGAGACGGGTGGTGACATGGAGCGCGCTGTCGACTGGCTGTTCAGCCACCCCGATGCACCGGGCGATTTCGACGAAGGTGGGAGCTCCGAGGCACCTGCGGAGCCAACAGAGAAGAAGTTGGCTGGTAGTGAGACGCTGCCTGCAAACTTCCAGCTCCAGTCGATAGTATGCCACAAGGGTAGTTCGATACACGCCGGGTAAGTTTTCCGCATTTGGACTATGACGGTAGAGGATTCGCTAACACGCCATAGACACTACGTTGCGTTTGTGCGCAAGCAGTTGCCAGGCGAGCAGGCTGCATCATGGGTTCTGTTCAATGACGAGAAGGTGGCCAAGGCGGCCGACATTGAAGAGATGAAGAAGTTTGCCTACGTGTATTTCTTCCGACGTTTGTAAGACAGCGGGTCTAGGTCCCTCACCACGGACTAGCATAGCGAAAGCGGAGTTGTGTCGGGTTAGCATTAGCATTGATGAAACGGCGAAACGAGAACGGATTGGGAGCATTGCGGCGCAAGCTGCTAGATAGCATCAGCATAGCCGTAGGCGATATGAATGGAGCTGAAGTTCCATCTGATAGCAGGACGAACGGAGATAGCACTCGTTCGCCGGTGATCTGGAGCGGTTCTCCGAGATGATTCCATGATAAGTGTGGGGTATGTGTGCGCACGGACATTACGTCGCCGGCGGCCGGGCGTGGCTTTTCATCATTACTTCAATTGTCCGTCGCCATCCACCTCCGCTACACCTACACCAACATCCAACCGCTACCCGAACTATTGCCAAAACTCACCAAAGATACTACCAAACCTCAAAACACCACACACATCGATCGCCACCATGTTCAGGAGAGTCGCATCAGCAGTGCCCGCTCAGGCAGGAAGAGTGCTCGCAACCGCCGCTAGGCCCAGCATCGTTTCGCCCATTCGCACAGCAGCACCCGCAGTCTCAGCAGTCGGCCGGCGGCAGTACCACGAGAAAGATAAGTCGCCTTCCCCTCTCGTTCGGAAAATCGATGTGGTGGCGACACGGGAGTCCGATCGGAATCACCTCGTCATCGCACCACCATCTCCGACTAATTCTATCTGAGAACGCTCAGCTAACATTCGCAGCACTGCTCGACCACTACAACAAGCCTCGCAATGTCGGCTCCATGTCCAAGACAGACAACGATGTCGGTACTGGTCTAGTCGGCGCACCCGCATGTGGCGACGTCATGAAGCTCCAGATCCGTGTCGACCCCAACAGCAACACCATTAGCGATGTCAAGTTCAAGACATTCGGCTGCGGCAGCGCGATCGCGAGTTCGAGTTACCTGACCGAATTGGTCCGGGGCATGACACTGGAGGATGCGTCGAGGATCAAGAACACAGAGATTGCAAAGGAGCTTTGCCTACCACCTGTAAAGCGTGAGTATCCCACAATACGAAAGCGAGAATCAGGACCAGATTACTAACTGCCTGCAGTGCATTGCTCCATGCTTGCTGAAGACGCCATCAAATCCGCCATCTCCAACTACTACACCAAGAACCCCAACGCACGGCAAACAGACCTTGGCGGCAAGTCGGCGCCGCTGCCAAAGGTGGAGATTGAGACTGTTTCCTCAGCGACGGCTTAGGAAGGACGATGACAATGATGATGTAAATTGATACCAAGGGGATGAGAAGGATGGTTGGAAAGGGAAGTTTCCTGATATTACCTGCATTCAGTCTTTCGCTACTCAATGTACCGGGTATGACTTGGGCGTTTGAGCGTTACGGCGGCTGGCTTCCTGTATAGTAGGCTGAGAGTACATATGTTTTATCGCAATGAACAAAATTCTTAATGCGAAGTCAAGTGTTTGGGTTGTTGTGCGATGCGTAATGAAGTAACGGCAGAGGCAACTGCTGAGGAGGGTGGACTTAGGTCTATCTAAATTGTAGTACGCAACAGCGGAAGTCGGCTATGTGATCGTCTTGTGAGCTGAGTGTCACGCCATGCAGGTGCTCTACATCTGATTATCCTCTGCATCAGATAATGCATGTATCGAATCGTTATGCAGCCTTGTAGCGTCTCTGTAGATCAGAATCGCGCCTAAATCTAGTCTCACGTAGATCATGCTCTGATTATGCGAACGATGTTTAGCCTCCGTCATGAAGTTTAGGTAAACGTGAAAGGGCTTATGACGCTTTGGACCCTTGCGCGGTTCACGCCTCGGCCTAGGTCATCCTCCGAAACTCTACGTCCCCAACCCACGCTTCACTCCCGACTGTCCCGTAGCTACCCAGCATGTCGACGGCCCAAGAAGACGAGGCAGTCCCCGCTATACGATTCAAGCGCCGCAAGATCGCGCACCCGAAGCGCGTCTATACCGAAGACGATGCGCCTACTGTTTCCGCCTCACATACGCCCGTTGCTGCGACTCCCAACGACGCGCCTGTCTCACCGGCCGAAGCCAACGACGAAGAAGAGTCTGTGCCGAACCTGAAAGAGATATTGCGCAACCGAAAGCGGCCCCGCGACCGACTGAAGGAAACTACGCGCAAAGCAGAGCCGCCACGGACAGAGGTGGTGCAAGTAGAAGCACCCCGGCCAGACCAGTATACCAGCCGCTTTGTCGCGCAGACGGGGCAGGTGGTAGATCGTGACGACAAGCAGATGTGAGTGGACTCTTCACCAGATTACAACCAGGCTCGAACGAGGGCACCGTCAAGCATGGAGGCTAATGTGCCAGGTCGGAATATGTAGAAGCCCGCATGGCTGAAAAGAACTATCGCCAGTACGGCTGGCCCATACCAAACCACCTCCAGGCTTCCGTAGCCGCCATCGCACCAGATCTGCGACATACCTTCACCACCAGCTCATCGACACAGGGCGCGACCAGCAGTACCGAGAGTCCCGCGGATAACGAACATAGCAACCGGTTGGCGGCAGGCCAGGGCAAGCTTCAGGAAGTAGACCTAGGCCCTGATGCTGCGGCGCGCACCGAACAAGCCTGGAAACGATGGGACAAGGGCGAGCCAGAGCCGCCAGCGAGCAAAGCGCGACGAGACAAGTACGGCTACGCGTGGCGCAAGCCCAAAGCCAACGGCAAGACGGAGGAAGATAGGCGACGCGACCAGATGGTTGAAGCTGTACTGAAAGAAGCCAAACGTACGTTCCCTTCCCCTTCTCACAACCTCCTCACTAACATCCCCACGCAGTCGACTTCTTCGACTCCACAACCCCCGCAAACCCCCACGCCAACACCTCCACCAACACCGACGACGCCCTCGTCGAGCAGTTCCGCAATGAATACTTCGAGTCCATGGAAGCGAAACAACAAGCCCGTAAACCACCTGCTCCCCCCGTCAAGGGCGCGCCGCCGCCTATAACAGGACCCAAGCTGGGTGGCAGCAAGAGCGCGAGAGCTAAGATGCACAAGTTACAGCAGGAGGAGGCTGCGCGGAAGAAGAGGTAATGTTTGCTGTACATGAATTTTTCGTGTTGTTGTTGCGGTTTGCCCGCTACGAGCGGTTCATGGGTTGTTATTCCACGGGGTTTGATTCACTGTCTTGTTGGATGGTTGTTTTGGATGGGTCTTCTTCGTCTTGTTTTGATCCTCACTTTGAAAGAGGGATTGATATATTAACACCATTTTTGTTTAGTAGTGCGAGGACGAACGATGGACGAGTACTTGAACGATCGGAATGGACGGATACGCAGGTCAAGAAGACGACTTGGTATAGCGGTTAGTGAGATCGGTGTCTGAAGTCATGGGTTCCTTCGGTACGACGACTGAGACTGGGGGCTCAAGTAACACATTATCGGTGCGCGGGATGGGCTATTCTGCCTCAAATCCAATGATGGCATGTCGATATCTTACATACAAACAACTAAAATACCCAAGACCTAGTCAAGTATACTAGTCCCACGCCAAACAAATACCCTGGTTGTACTATACCCAAAGAAAACCCCATATACCCTTAACCTCATAACAGTCATCTCAAAGCTTCCTCGGAGCCGCAGCCGGTTTCTTCGCCGCCCCATTCCCAACACTCTCTTTCTTCGCAGTTCCATTCGCCGCACCTCCTATCTTAGCAGGCGCCTTCTTCGCCGGTGCGGACACAGCACCCATCTTCTTCGCCAACTCCCCCGTCTTCTTCACAGCCGCCGCTTGCCCCTTGTTACTCACTTTCTCAGGCACCTGCACAGCACCGCTAGGCGTCACTTTGATGGGCACACCGCCTGCTGTCATGAAAGTCGTTCCCTTCTTCTCCTGCTGCGCTTTTTCGATGTCTTCTTTGTCTACTTTGATCTTGACGCCATTCGCCATGGTTAGCGTGCCAGTTTTTTTGGCTTGTTCGACCTCCGTTTGAGGGACTTTGATCATGACGCCTGAGGCGGTCATTACTTCTTTCATGGGACCTGTGGGGGGCGGTGGTGTGGGCTTTTTGGTTGTGGCTACGGGGTTTGCGCGGGCGTGTGCGGCGGTGCCTGGTTTAGGTGCAGTGGCTGTGGGTTTCTTCGCTGAGGATGTGGGGAGGTTCACGGCGCTTTGAGCTCGCCTTGCTGCTGGGGTCGCGGCAGTGGGCGTCTGCAGCGTCTTGGTCATTGGTGGCGGCAGTGCTGTGCTTGCTCTTCTCATTCCGTTGGGCATTACAGCGCCGCTTGCAATAGCTGTTTCTTTGACTAGTTTGGCGAGGTTTTCTTGCGTAAGCCGTTGTACTTCTGGTACTTCTTTTGGACCGGCGGCTTGTGCTGCGCCCATTTGTGCGGCGCCTTCTATCATCTTTTCTAGTTGCTCGGGGCTCGGGAGGCCTTTCATTTCGCCGCCTTGACCTAGGAGTGTTTTCATGTGCGTTTGGAAGAATTCTTTGGCGCCGGGTATGGGTAGGTCTTCTGGCGAGGCACCGTAGGCTACGGTTAGGGCCATCATGACGGAGGTTATTGGGGCGAAGATTTTGACGAATTCGTTCCAATTGCCGCTCTTGACTTCGGTTTCGATTTGGACGGCTGGGCGGGGGACGGTTCGGATGGTCTTGTTTCCGCCTCTGCTGCTCTCGCTCTTGCTGTCCATGTCCAGGTGGTTCTTCCAGAAATCTTCTGCGGGAAACCGGTTGTGGCGACTGAAGTACTCCAGCATGTAGTCCTTCTCCCTCCAACGGTTTCTCAGCCAGACTTCGAAAGCGTGGGTGTTCTCATATGGGATATCGTCGAGGTGGAATCGTCGCCAGTGCATGTTGACTGACTTGGGAGGCCGGCCTTCGAAGAAAGAAGAGCGCAGAGTGAAGATATCTTGACCGAATTGACCTTCTGGCACGCCTTCGTATGCGATGGTACAGTCGTACAGCCAATCTGTCGTTTCCCTCAATTCGTTGAGGCAGAACTTGAGACCAGTGCTGCGTGGGAGCAGTTGGTGCTTCATATCCTGCAACCCATTCTTCTTCGCCCATTGCTGGCTCTTTTCGCGTGTAGTCTTTGACAGATTCGTGCCCTCAGGAAAGATGATCAGCCACATGGGATCTCCTTTCTTGTTCAGCTTGCTCAGATGTTTCTTGAACGTGCGCTGGTCTTCCTCCCATTTTCTAGATAGAAAGATGAAGTTGTAGAACTGGGCGCCCCATCCAATGATAGGGATGTTCTTCAGCGACTCCTTCAATATAATGTAGATGAAGCCGTGCATGTTGTTCGTATATGCGATCCACCAGATATACAGCCAGTCAGTGTAGAGTTGATGGTTTGCCATGAGCACCATGCGGTCTGCGAAATTGCATTGCAACGATCCATCTTTGCGTTTGATAAGTTGGCCGACCATACTGGAGTCGCCAGATACACGGACGACGGTCGGAGCCCACCATTGGGTGAGACATGTGATCAGTATGGCGAAGCATTCTTTGGTATATGCCATGTAGCCATCGTAGAATTGCGGGTCAATCAACTTTAGCGGTGCGCCTAGGAATTGGGATGCGCTTATACTGTCAGGTATTAGTTGGGTGTATCTGAAGGTGGACACGGACGTGCTTACGCCAGAACGCCGGACAAGAACGTCGAGGCTAACGTGAAAGCTCGTTCTGCCTGTGTCAACTCGCCAAAGCGCGGTGGTCCAGCCGGATGCGCTTCGACATTGTCTTTCGAGATCCGCAATCCAGCACCGAGGTCATCTTTTTTCTTCCTCTTAACAGCAGCTGGTACCGGGGGCTTGGACGCTGATTGGCTCGCTGGGGTTGGCTTTGGAGCCGTCGCCTTCTTCACTGGGGGTTTGGCAGCCGGCGATTTGGTAACGACCGGCTTCTTCGTAGCAGTAGCAGGCGACATCTTCCACAGTTGGCACACGAGCGAACATCGAAGTCCAAAACGTCAAACACGACTATCAGCACCAGTGACGGGCTACCCGCGACGTCAGTGCAGGCTAACGGTTCCAGGTTCGAGATCAAGATGGATGCTCCACTTGCGCGTCGTCAACCCCTGTCAGCGTGCCGTGGCATGACGTTATGTGTGGCGGCGTACAACCAAGTCAAGCAAGCAAGATATTCGAGACACGCTGTTACCCCTTCCTTAGCTTCTTGGTTTACTCAATAACACTATACTCGCTCCGCAGTAGATACCAATTCTCGAGAACGTCTCCATTACATCCCTCTTCCAACAATCCCACCATATTTACATCACAACTACGGTACGTTCAATTGTGACAGCTGTCGGCCCTGGCGCATGCTCGAGTGGTGCACGCGAGCACCTTCATACACATTTCGGCTCGAGACTGACACATATCACAGAATTAATCCGACAACGCACATCGGTTTCTCCATCATGCCCGCAGCCTCTGTAGCATCAGCGCCGGCAAAGCGCACCACCAACAAGGCCACCGCTTCAAGGGCTCCCAAGAAGGCTACCCAGGGCGCAAAGAAGCCCCAGACGAATGGCGCAACCAACGGAGCGTCGCAACCTCAGATGTCACCATACACTATCATGGCTTCGAGAATCGCAAACCGGGTCGCTGAAATGGCGGAGAACATGACATTCGTCGAGCGCGAGAAGTGAGTCGTCCGAACTTCCTTGAATTTTCCCCTGGCATTCTTTTGGTTCTGGTAGCGACGGCGTGGAAAATCAGGGCTGCACTACACAACTGCCGACCGGAATCTGGACCCCTATCGCGTAGTCACTGATCTAGACGTACATTTGCTGACAAGTTCTGGTAGGCCCCAACAGCAAGCGCAACAGCAGCAACAACAGCAGTCTGCCCCGTCAAACTCAGGAAAGAAGCCACCCAGGAAACTCGAGATGCGCATGCCCAACAACGGCGCCTCGCCGACCAACATCACTTTCAGCGCACCTTTCCTCGACAACACACTCGCCAAGCTGCTCACGCTCCAAAACCGTATGCTCACAGTCAGCAACGACATCGCAGCGTGCGAAGACGTAGACGACAAGACCAAGCAAGAGCAATTTGCGCAGAGCGCTGAGTTGAGCCGCATCATCGCCCTGATCTGCGCTGAGAAGGCCAGACAGGGTGCTTAATATGTTACTTTTGTGAAAGCAACGAGTAGTTACGAGCGTTTCTTTTTCTTTTATCGGAGTTGAGGATATGTAATCAAAAGGGTTTGATCGTAGCAGCGCGCTTTGTACGAATAGTATGAATGACGATAAACATAATGAACTGCCATATGACCACACCTCACCGTGATACTCAGCCTCAACGCTGTACCGCTTAGCGTACTGGTGACATGCCACGGCAGAAAGCTACGACACAAGCTAAAAACCTGCGTCAAAAGATCGCCAGCCAGGACTTTGGTTCAGGTCCACTTCGCTGTGCCACAATAACGTCATTTGACGCGGGGCGGCAGCGACCCCCCTGCATGCGACGGGTAGCGAAACAGGTTCAAGCTGCGGTGGCGCCAAAGGCCATGCATCATCGGAGAACATGATCTGGGGTCCAACAGTCTAGAATTAGAGAGCTCTTCCGATACTAACATAGCTTCTACGTCGAACCTAGCTCTCGACATCAATTGCAGTCGCGAGATCGCTATACGTACGGTACAATGACGAGCTTCATCTCAAACATCATCTGGAACTCGGTGGAGGGCTTCGTAGATGCCGGAAAGAAGACGGCGGGTGAATATGGTGGAAATGCCTTGATTAAGGCTGGAGACATGATTGAGAACAGTGGAAGGAGTGTGGGAAATGGTAAGTTCCTCTCTACCTCTCCCATCATCCACATACCTCTCAAGTACTCACTAACACGCGCCCAGGTCTCGAGAAGAAAGCAACAAGCTACGGCACCGCAATCACCGGCCAAACCTACAAACCCACAGCCAAAGCTCTCCCTTCCACAGCACGAAAGCCCGTGATCAAGCGTTCGAACTCGACCCCTGCGGGTAACAAGCCAACAACCAGTGGAACACCTCTAGGCGCGAAGAAGTACCCAGGCAGTAACCAAGTCAACGGCGCTGTTGGAGGAGCGAAGAAGACCGTCGGAGGAACTGTCGGAGGACTGAACAAAACCGTCGGAGGAGTAACAGGCAACGCATCCAAAGCCACCTCCGGCGTCATCGGCCGCGCAAACAGCACCGTCGGCAGCGTAACCAACACCACCACAAAAACCACCGGCGGCCTCGTAGGCGGCGATCAAAGAGCCATCGGCGGAGCCACGAAATCGATTCCTCCTTTCAAGGGCCCTGGAGCGACGCCTTCGGCCAACGGCCTCCCCAAACCCGCGTACCCGACGACTAGAAAGGCGGCGGTCAAGCCTGGTCAGCCGAAGCCGTTTACACCGCCTACGGAGCAGAAGAAGCCTGATCCGAAGAAAGCTTATCCGGGGACGAATACGCTGCCGGGGACGAGTCGGACGCCGGTACAACAGCAGAGGTTGAAGCCGTTGCCGAAGGCGGCGCCGCAGATTGGGCAGGGGCAGACTATGTCGCATCTTGCTATTTAGGAAGATGAGAAGCGGGAGGTTTTGCTTTGGATTGGGGTGATACGGCGTTGAGGTATGGGAATTTGGGGTGTACGATTATGATAGGTGTGTTGGGATCTTATTTGGATGGATATACGAATTGGGTCTTGTTAGCTGTCTCACCCAGTCCACCATGGTGATAGCCGTGTATTGTTCGAGCATACTCAAAATGTGTTTGAATGATCTGGGAATTTGATATGCCAATGAGATGCTCTCGACGTTTTTTCTCCTATGTATCCACCGCTGTGCTCGCAAAAGTTATCGAGATCAGAAAGCGCAGAAGAACTGGACGGCTAAAAGACTGCGCGTGGGCTAGGAGAGGACATGTAGACTTTGGTACCGTAGTAAGGAGTTCGAGTATCGAAAACAGCAGAGCATTTACAGAACAAGCTTCTGGCCCAAGTTGTTTGACTCCATTATATGATTATATGAACTACCCAAGGATCAAATCAACAAGCTCTTTCTCCCTTGCTTGTTCCCAAGCTTCAGCAGTGACTGTTCCACAAGCCCTCCGGTACGCAACTCCATCTTCCCACTCGATCCATAGCACGAACATGCAGTCGGTAATCGGCCTTGTTACACGCTTTCGGTGTCGACGCCTCATATCATAGAAACGTTCCCACTCAACTTCCCAGTCCAATTCCGGAGGGAACAGGGCCCTGGACACTCCTTTACTTATTGCTACAAGCTCTAAAGGATTGGGGGCCGAAGAAGTGCTGAACGCCCGTCCGAAGAGGGATTCTTGATCTGCGTTGTTGAGATGTAGAAATCCGACGGTCTGATCGTGCGTTGATCGTAACCACAGAAGGTGATATCCTGACCTAAAGTTGTATGGCCCGTTGTCCACGGTTTTGCCATATAAGAACGCTCGGCTTGTTTGGGTGGCGAGGTATGCGGTCTGTGGGACGAATATGCTGACACTCGTAGAGCAAGGCTCCGGTACAGGGAATGGATATAGAAGCTTCAAGCGTGGTCTACGAGTATGGCTGAACACAATTCCTAGTTTTGAATCATTTCGTTGTTGCCATCCTTGCGGTAGAGTGACGGAGTGACCCTCTATCGTCATTGAAAGGTATTCATGCCATGCTGACGCGATCGGTCTCCGATCAAGAGAGGTAGGCTGAGCAAGAGCATACCACTTAGTGACGGGTTCTGTAAAGGTGCCACTGAATCGGCCACCAAAGCCGACTTCATCATCAGGAAAGTATATCTTTCCGGTCCAGCCGATCCAGGACCAGCTCGGCAATCGGTAGGAATTTCCAGTAGGATATTTTGAGCCTGAAGCTACACGCCGTTCCAAATCGCCGTCAGGAATCCAAGACAACGCAAGCTCGAACCAGAACTCCGGAAGTCCGTACAAAAAACCAGGCTGATAAAATTGTTCGAGCAGACTTTGAATGCCGGCAAATGCCGGAAATGCGTCCTCTGAAAAGCTTAGATTACGTACGTTAAAGGCATTGACCAAATTGGCCAGTAAAAGAGGCGTTGGTAATTCAGTTGCAAGCTTTTGAGGGACCGTGGAAACCGGGGATGACAGCGGCCGCATGTCATCGTCGTCGTCGTCTACAGGCTCGGGTACTCTCTCGATCAGATCCTCGCGTGTATGAATATGGTTGCAATGCCATTCGACGGCATCCATGTGGAAGACTAATCTCCGGAGTGAGAAATTATACTCCTGGAATGTCCAAGCCCTCGTTTGATAGGCACCTTGGTTATGAGAGTTCTCATAGTGCGACGAAGGGTGGAGCATCGCCATCCGCTCGGATCCGATGAGCGGTATCAATTTTTGAGGATGATTTCTTGCGGCAGTCAAGCCTTCTAGTCCACGTAGCCCATAGCTTGCGTCGATTCCGTCGGCAGCAACGATGGTGAAGCTAGCAGAGTTGTAGACAAGGTGCATTCGACGCAGTTCAGCAGCGAGTTCAGCATGGTCATCCTGTACCTAAACCAGGTCAACTATTGCTCTTCTTGCACTAGATGATAGATACGTAGGTATGGGTACTCACCACGCACAAAGCATCCACCCAGAGGTACCTATAACCTAGTAATCGGACAACGCCGAAAGCGTCGCGGATTGTTTGTGGAATGGAACAAACGAGATCCCATTCTGAAAGTGAAGACGGCTTAAGAAGTCTTTCACGGACCTTAGTTGTGTTTCGAAGCGTCTTTATCTGGCTCCATTGGTAACTCAATGCGATGTATTCCGCTTCGACCCGATCACCCTTAACGACACACATCTCCAATGTATCAACGAGGTATTGAGGTCTCGTAGGCTCAAGGTGCCTAAGCCAAGATGACTGCCTGCATCCATGTCCGTGTTCTGCGTCGTATGTTCTTATCCACTGTTTCAACAAGCTCACATCGACCCATTGAGTATCTACAGCTCGCATTAATCCAGGATGGTCGGGCACCGTGGGCATGCGAAGTAACCCGACAAGACCCGACGTGTAGTAGCTCCCATCCTCTCCAGGTGAAGATTGCAACAGGAAATATATAAATTCACATTCCTCATCTCTCTCGATTGACAAGAGGGATTTCGCGCAATCTGGATCACCCTTGAGGACGTCGCGCAACCAGTCTTGGAACAACGCCACATGAGAACATTGACTTCGTAGGAGGTCTTCGGCTATGCCCAGTGTGAGTTCGTTAGGATCTGGGTCAGTTCCGTTGGTGTATTCAAGTATGTTCCTGCAGATCTTACACTCCGGCTGTGCGTCCAATGGTTGGAGCGAACCATGCTCCTGGTTGGTCTGTTCAGCTTCTGCGTCAGAGACCATTTTGATCAGGATTTGTAACGTCGGTGTATGGGGAGGCTCAATTTCTTAGCATATTGATGAAAAATTGGATCGTGAGGACGTGACGTGAATCTGTGCATTCCAGGAGAATGCGGCACAGCAGCGCTTGTGGAGTGAGGCGGACTCTAGGCGGGGTAGATGCAGGCTTACGCACATGCACGAAAGGTGATTTTCATACTTTCTATCGTGTGCAATGAATATGTGTCGCCCAAATTCATGGAAGTGACAAAACACGACGATTTCTATAACGAGAAGTTGGTCATACCAGATGGCGTATCCCACAGCGCATCCCAGGAGAAATCGAACGCATTTGGATCCAGTATATCAGACAACAAGAATGTCGCATCGTCAAAATTAGGCATCACCGGCACATCGATCCCATTGCCATTAGGCGCAACGCTGGTAAGCTCCGTCTCGGATGGCTGTGGCGCCTCGCGTGCGTTTAGAGATGCGATCTTCGACACGGGATCGGCGCAGCGCTCTAAGCAATAGTTTGCGAGATCCCAGTCGTAGTTGTCTCGCGCATGCTGAATATGCGCAATAACGCGCTCGAGGCGCGCGACGCATGTGTTTCGTATCTCAGGATCTTGAGTCTCGACAGTGCAGCGAAGCGACACAGTGATTGCATGCACCAAGAGATGAGTCGCATAGGGCAGCCAAAAGTCGAGGAACTGTGTTTCGCCCATGGTCAATATGAAGTCGAGGACTGCTGATGATGCGATGCGCAACTGATCCATCCGACTTCGCCCTATACTACCATCTCCATCGAGGACAGCTGCGCGGAAGATGAGACGGGCGAGAACAAGCCTTATCGAGAGAAAGGAAAGCCATAGCATAGGTGTACCCGGACGGTTTGGGAGAGGGAGCCATTCCGGAAGCTGTGATTCCAGATCGTCTAGCTCGTGCTTGAAGCGACCGATCTCCCGGGCGAGTTGGATTCGATCCGGACTAATCTGGTAGACAAAAGGCAGGATTTCGGCCAGCAGCTCCGTCAAAGAGCATAGATGTATGAAGCAGGTGGTAGTCTGCTTCTGCTGCGAGGTCGCCTTGGTGCCAATGAGTGAGCTGACAGTCGGTCGCGGCACGTCGTAGTAGCCTTTCGATACATATGGTGGTGCACCATATGCGACACTAGACCACTGGTCGGTGATCAAAACACACCACCAGAGTCGCATTCGCACCGACTTTTCATTCTCCGTAATGTTCCACTTTGATGGGTCTCGGTGTAATCCAAATGTCTGTGCAAGAGACACTGTCCGGCCACAAAGAGTGATATTGCCGATGATAGAGACTGAGGGCCGGCCAACCTGATCGAGCACAGCTGCTTGTATAGTAGACATTCCAGGGCTGAGAAAGTCCTCCAGAGTCGCTGAGATAGCCTTGTTCCAAACGTAGTATGAGTTTGGTTTGGGGTGCATCTTCAGGGTGTCTGATTTGGCCCAGTGCGGCGATGCAAGTGCGAAGATGACACACATCAAATTGTTTGGTACTCTGCCGTATTGCCCTGTCCGCAGCATCTCACACATCTCCTCATCTAGGATGGGAAAATGGTAGTGGATGTGGTTGAAGTACAGCTCGACCACTTCTCGTTTGAAAGGTCCCATTATCTGCTCAACAATCTCCAGCTGTTCTCTACCGCAGCCGCTGTTGGGTGGTAATCCAGTCCGAAACCTTGGGACTGTGAGGTACACCACTGGATCTTTCGCATCATGTAGAAGCGTCTGGTAGTTGGAAGACTCCACTTCACCCTCTGCTTTTCGGTGCTGCGAAATATGTCGGTTGAAGATGTCTATGTCTTCAGCGAAATGCGGCGCAAGCATGATGGATGCGGAAGGATTGTTGTTGGTTTTATGTAAGATGGGTGCTGAGCGAGGCCGAGAAGGACCTTCCTCAGGCTCGCTGTGCCGTCGCCGCTTGGAGGGCCGTCGATCTGGACCCTCTTCTGTAGGAGAGCTGGTTGTTGAACTTTCGACATACTGGCACTTGAGGCGTCTTTCCCGGCATGACAGACATGGCTCTCCGGGAATGTCGATGTGACATCGGATTTTGCGCGAACGACATCGCGTACAGGCCGGTACTTTGTGTGAGCGGTATGGCCTGTTCTGAATGGGAGCAGCGCTGGCCATCAAAAGAAGATTCGATCGACAGATGTGCCCGGACCCTGAGTGAAAGCTTGAGTAACAGTTCGAGGAAGGCGCGGTGCAGCGTATTTTGGGTCCACAACAGCACAAGATGAAGTCGCGATTGCGATGGAGATTCTTCAAAGGCCGCGGAATGGCGTTATAGGCGTCGATTGCATGATGCGGGATTCTGAAAAGACAGAATGCGAAGAAGCTATGGAATCGGTGACTGCACGCCGATAGCGCATCGTTTAGCGCGCCCCACTTATCTGCGCCCAAGCTCCGGTTCTCTGGAGGCTCTGTCCCCACCAGCTGCAGGCTTCACATGCCAAAGCCTCACGAGAACGCCTATATGGTTTCGCACCATCTACTTCAGTCAGACTGATGTGTATTCCGCGTTTCGCATATCACCGTTCCACCACCGTGGTATTCCTCTGGGGCTATTTCGGCAGCCGTCGCGCTAGTTGGACCGCCGCATCGAAACCCCGTATCCACGAGCCCACCTATGTGGAGAACACGACTAATTACTCCAACAATTGCAGTCTCACTTTGCATCCCATCGACCTGTCGTCCCTAACGTTTTCCATGACTACATAAGTAGCATTTCTGTCTTAGTCATCATCAATCAACACCAACATCCGCCTGCTTAGCTCAGTGGTAGAGCGCGTCACTAGTAATGACGAGGTCGCCAGTAAGTACACCCATTCGAGTCGCACCGAGGACAGGGCGCTGACGTGCCGTGAAGGTTCAATTCTGGTAGCAGGCACAGCATACACCGTCGTCGTCGACGCGGTGGCATCCTTTTTGCTCGCGTCGACGTGGTTGTAGAAGTAGATCGAAGTTATAGCCAAATCCTGCGAAAATCCAACTCTGGTAGCAGGCATTTCTTTTTGGCAATGAGGTGCTGACAGTGCGCCAGAGACGAACGTGCAGTTCATGCTCGCAGCAGAGCGTTTTTCTATTTTGTCTTTCCAGTGGTAACATCGGGTACCTTCCCCGTCTTGTATGCTTTTTGGGGGCCACCACCGGAGGGCTGCTTCTCATTGCCACGACTGTGGAAAAGAGAGGGAGACTTCGGCCTGATCATTATAGTACAACATCTTTTGGCAACGGTACGCAGAAACCACTCTGCTTGAAGGCGGCATTTCAATGGGTTATTTTGCACTATCATTCCATGCGTCCACCTGGATACCACAGCTATACGATGCGCAAGAACGTATACAAAACACATCTGATGATAACCGTGGAATCCACGATAAACACAGAACCGGGCATGCCGTGTCTTCAACAACCGATATTGCGCAACACGGGTCTTCCCTTGTTGTTAATGCCACACCTGACAATTTCCACTGCGAATTACTTTTGCCACTGCACTCCTTCGCCCTGAGATTTCAAAGACGCTTCGACACGATGCGAAGGGCACGCGACCTGAGATAATCGTCGCAAACATACAACCGCCTAGCGCAGGCATGCTGTCATCGACCGGGCTCTGCCGTGTTGTTATGCAGCTTTGATGAGCAGCGAAATTGCGACTCGACGGGTACCGGCCGAGGAAAGCAACCTCCATGCACGAGACACCCAGGCTTGCATCTGCCATCTGCAGGTAATTACCGGATGTGCAGGATATTCCTTGGGTCGCCATATCGCTGCTCTTTCGATCTGCTTACGCTGACTGGGCGCGTCGATGAGCTATATTGGATGGAGCGGTCGTACGCCGCGAGAGCACATGCGAACAATGCGCATCGGCCACCACACAATAACTATGATGACATCTAGCTCCCCAAGCCCATGTCGCCATATCAAACGCGCCGATAGTCACCCTCGATAAGGGGGAGTGCACCGCCATCTGCGAACCAACGCGAGGCTGAGGCAGAAAATAGCTCGAGCGCCTAACACCCCCAGGAAATTAGATGGGAGACCCAATCATCATTCACGGGTACCTGGACCTAACCTCAGGCTAACGCGCATCACGGCAAGATGTACGGCTGCACGGATCAGCTCTCACGGTTCGGCCTTGCCAGGCACGCGGGCGTTTCGAGCTTGGTTGGCGCTCTGCCGTTTGTTTCCTGGTCTCTGCCGCGTCCTGCGCCGACGCTCCTTCACCTCCACGCCGCCTCTCTAATTCCTCTCACGACATCACGTACTCCTGCGGCCAGGTTGTCGTCTTGTCCTTCTTTCATCAAGCGCTACCTGTCGCATTTCACTCTTTACCACATAACCATAGTTACACTCTTTTCTGTCTAGTGCCTAGTTCACCCAATACACGACATCCACCCCCGTGCGCCCGTCGAACACCACATTCCTTACAACGAGCCGACTTCATTCAAGGAATTCTAGACTGCGCGTCATACGTAATCACGCACCAAACGGAACCTCGAACGCAAGAGCTGGTTACTGTAGAGTTGACGGCGGAGTTCTCCCGAGAACCATAAACACCATAAAACATAATCTATCAATCCCCGAATCGACCTTTTGATACGCCACAATGCACGCCATGGCGCACCAACACGCCGGATCGCATCTTGTGCGACGGCAACGCGACGACGGCCCCGTCGAGATTGTCACGGCGGTCGTCGCCGTGACTGTAGGAGAGGATGGACGACCGGAGCCGACCAAGAATCCAGGAATCGCGTTGCCCGCGCCTGCTACTCGCGCTCGCGAGACGAAAACTGAGGAAGAGGACGAGCCGGAGGAGACTGCCAAGCCCGAAAAGCCCACCACAACCGCCAGGAAGCCGTCGTCTACCCAGGACGACGATGATCTAATCGTGGAGGAGACCTCAACTGCGAAGAGCCCGCTCAAGCCTGCCTCCACCCTTATGGTAGCGACCAAGTCCCCAACGCCCAGTCCCGCCTCGTCGATCGCAGGTCTCGCATCTGCCACAGCCGCGACCATTTCAGCTACAGCATCCTCTTCTTCAGCCGCTGCTGCAGACGCTGAGGAAGGCATGTCCACCGGTGCGAAGGCAGGTCTTGCCCTCGGTATACTTCTGGTCTTGTGTGCCATTCTCACTGGTATCTTGCTCCTGTACCGTCGCAAGAAGAAGCAAATGGCCGCCGCTGCTGCTCAGAACGAGAAGACTGAGATGTACAACGCACCAGCACCGCCGCCTCCTCAAATCATCGCTGGCGCTGCTCCGGCAGGCAGCATCCGTTCTGCTCGTACCGCTTCAACTGCACCCCGCCTTAGCCTGCGCCCAGTCACCCAGTTCGACCCAGCATTTAACGAGCAGCGAAAGAGTGGAGGAAACTTGCTCAATGTCGCTGCTGCCGCCGGTGGTGCTGCTGCTCAATCACAGAACCGTAACCTCTCGCCTTCAGCATCCGCTGAGCGTCCTACCAGCGCCTGGGAGCGACGTGGTGCCGCCAACGCTACCGCTGCCGACCCATTCAAGGACCCTGAGACCCAATCTGGTCCCCCTTCGGCGAACCCCTTTGGCAACAACGCTGCGGTGGATACTCAGCAAGCCTCCATCCCCGACTCGCCTCCTAATGCTTCGCCCATGGCCTCCGCTATGCATTCTTCGAAGCCCAGCTCTGACTTCGCCAACCCAGCTCCAGCTATCGCTACCGCTGATTCTAATGCTGTTGCCATGTCTACGATCCCTCCTCCTACCTCTGAGCTTCCTCTCCCGCCAACTGTCGCCGCCAACAACGGAAGCGTTCCCCCGAGCCCGGCTTGGACTGAAGACATCCCTGCGTCCCCTGGCCCAGCTCCTGCTGGTCCTCTTCCTGTTGCTGGCGCTATGGCTGGTGGTCGTCCCCAGAGCCCTGCCATGGGTCCTGGTCCTAACAACGTCCACCGTGTTCAACTTGACTTCAAGCCTTCCATGCAAGATGAACTCGATCTCCACGCTGGTCAGCTGGTTCGCATGCTCCACGAGTACGATGATGGATGGGTAAGTTTGACTGTTCCCCATAACTTGACGAAATGACTAATTCTTTCTAGGCTCTCTGCATCCGCATGGACCGCTCGCAGCAAGGTGTCGTTCCTCGCACATGTCTCTCCAAGCACCCGGTCAAGCCCCGTAACGGCCCTCCTCGCAACGGTCCTCCACCACCAGGCAACATGCGCGGCCCACCCATCCGCCCAGCCATGGGTCCAGGCGGTCCTCAGCAACGTCCCCAATCGCCTGGCATGAACTCACCCAACATGCCGCAAGGCAGCCCCGGTCCCCGTCAAATGTCCCCTCGCCAGATGTCGCCCCAGCAAATGCCCTCCCCGCAAATGCAACAAGGCCCTCGCATGCGATCCAACAGCAACGCTCCTCAACAAGGACCTCCCCGCGGCCGCTCCAACAGCAACGCGCCCTACGCCGGCCCACCCCGCTCCATGTCTCCCGGCCCCTACGGCGGCGGACCCCAGATGGCACCCCCACCCCAAATGGGCGGGCGTCCACGATCCAACTCCGCGAGCCAGGCCGGCAACCCACGACGAGGTCCAGCACCCGGTCCCAGCCCCATGAACCCCAACGCCATTACCCCCAACGGACCCGTTCCTATTCCCGCCCGGAAGCCGGTCCCTGGTATGGCTATGTAAACAAGAACGTTTGATTCTAGACTGGTGCTTTTATGAGGAACGTTTGAGCGGTTTCTTGATCTTTGATTGATATTTTTTCGCTATTTCCTTTTGTGAAATCTTTCCAACTAGCGGTACGCGGTTCCTTGTGAATTCGTTGTTTACCCTGTTCCCTTCGCTTGGCTTCGATTCTTTGTAGTGGCTCCTTCCATTGCAGATATGCAATGGAAGGCCAGTCACTACTAGACCTCTTTGCTTTTCGATGCTTATACCCCCTGTAGCCTCGCATCAACCGTCCCCAACCTCACCTATCGAGGCTGGTCACTGGAGCAGGCGAGGCGAGATACTTTAGTCGATAATGTCTTGAGGATATTTTTTTATGTATGGAAGTTGAATGTTACCTGTCCGCTGGGAGGGTTTCGGATGGGCTGGTTTGAGCCATGGCATGTACCTTCTTTCCATTTGCCTCTTGAGCGCCTGGTGCAATATGAGTTTACTCTACTGCTGCAAGTGCCGGGTCGCTGTGGGTAGGGAGAGGTAAGGGATTCTTTGAGAATGAATATTTGGATAGGGAATGAAATGAGTGCACAAAATGCTGCTTGCTGTCTTTGAGGCTGAGTTCCTGTGTGGCTTCTCGTCACGTGAGTAATCGTGTTTGAGGTGGACGGTGATGACAGCTCATGCAGGATGCGCACGAGCCGAAGTTTAGACCAATCGTTGAGTTTAGGTTGCATTAGTTACCACAGCCTCCCGCTCTGTCGAATCAGCTTTCACCAGTTCTTACCGTTTGTTTTAACCCACTTCAACGTTGGCCACTGCTCTAATGTCTGTCTCACTTTCCACCGTTCATTATTTCGACAACGCCCAACTCATTCCTCCAGTGTATCAAGTAGTCCATTTCCCTCTCCCTCTTGCTTCAATCCACACCCTTTTGTTCGCAAGCACTACTGTACTCCATCGTTGAAGTTAATGTGTACTACTTATCGGCAATACCCTTCTGTTTCATGCTCTGCGTTTCGTGCCTCGGTCTATACCATCTCGCTCCTCAACAGCTGCGATTTGTACCCTCCAGTTAGCCCAAAGCTATGTTTGCGAACAGTACGTACCATTGCAGCATCTCCTTAGATTTAATATTCGTTGCGACGAGGCTGTGGCATTGCCTTTAGAGGGGTTGGGGTAGGTCATGTCTGTAGGATATGCTAACCTCGTACAGGGACACATACTACCACCGATATCGTTGTCGAAAAGGATCATGCATGGTCCAAAGAAGCCGTCTTCGCTCTAGTCACCTTGTTTGTCATGGTACTACTGTCTGGTCTGGGTTTGGCATTCAAGAACCGCTTGAGGACTTCAAACTCGTGGATGCGGTACAGATCGCAAAGAAGAGACGTGGATGGTATGCATCAAACCACTACCTGGCTTGTTCAGTAATGCTGACACTATGTAGAGGAAGAACTTGCATCACTCCGCGCTAGGTCGATGGCTTCCGGTTGGATTGACATCGAGGCCGTTCGGCGGTATCAGCAGGATACTTATACTTCAGTACTCCGAATGACGCGCGGACCACGGTTATTGCGAGCGTCGAGCCGAGTAAATGACAGACGTGTGTGATGATGCAGATTACCTGAGCAGGCGCAGGCCAGACGGCCGGAAATGGCAAAGTGTACGATCTATTGCTTGGGCTCGAGCTTTTACAACGCGTCGCTGTCAGTTGGAGGCAGTGAGGCGCGAGGCGACGATGATCATATTCCTTTCCTTTTACACATTTGTAGACTTTAGTTAGGATGCGCGTAGTATACAAATAAATCCATTATTATAAATCGTACGCCCTACCTGCTTAGGTGTAAGACCATGGATCGGTCAAATTTTGCGGGTAACGCCGCGCTTTGCCGTTGCAACATCTATGTCGCATGTCGCTACCTGTAGCCTCACAGATTGACTTAATCTATAGGTCTAAACTCTCGAGAGTCTTGTAGATTTACTGATAAGGCTGGGAAGCTATTGAGCCGGCGTCTGGTACTCACGGTATGCTGTTTGGCGTAGACGCATCACCATCTGCACTGCCTCGTCGAATTCAGTCAGCCGCAAGGTTCTGAAGACATTGCTTCTAGTGTTCAGCCTTGGTGCAAGACTAAACGCCATCGAATGTCATCGAACACATACCGGTAGGAGGCTGCGGGTGATGTGGCGGGCCAAACCCGGGAAGCGTTAAGCAAGAGAAGTCCGTGTCAAACTGTAAACCCTAGAATAAGATCAGGCTACAGTGCATGAGAGTGCGTGAGAGCAGTCTAAGCGAGCGTACTTATGGGCATTCAAGCGAGGCCTTTCTATATCTCTCTAATCGGTGATCCTAGAAGACATGGATTTCTGCTCACATTTCAAGCAGACCTCGAGAGTTCAGCAAAACTTCTTCTCCCACACACATAATTACGACTTGTCAGGTATACACTGGAGAATGAGAAATCACCCTGCTTGATCAACGAAAACTTGTCTTGTTGCTTTTCTCTTCACCCCCTGCTCCGCTAGTCGATCAGCCTGCCAATCAGCTCGAGTCGACCAACCACTTAGAGCGTGAATCATCCAAAGTACCTCGCAATTGGCTGAGGACAGTATCGCCGGCAAACACAGCTGCAAGCATTGACAATGCCACCTCTACACTCTTACTACTTCATTGCTAATTCAATCTCGACACTCATCCTAGGATTCGGGATCCATCAGTTCACAGAAAGTCATACGCTTGTAGACATCGCTGCTCATTTATCGTTTTCATCACCATATCCTACGTTGCAGGGCACTCTACGAAGATATGGCGACAAACTGTACGTATAATCTCTGCATACCTTTTGAGTTCTAGCTCATATTACCATGGGCTCCTCCTATATACACTTCTGAAGAGATGCTGTAACATGTAGCGTTATCATACTGACCGTTGCCAGTGACTCGGCTTACTCCGGCCACTGAGGACAACCAGCCATGGTCTCGAGAAGCCATCTTCGCCCTCGTCACCTTGTTTGTCATGGTGTCTCTCTCTGCAGTAGGACTGGTGTGCAAGCGACGTCTTGAATTGTCCGGCCGTTGGGGGTTGTCAAAATGGCGCAGAATACTCATGGATGGCAAGTAGCGCGCGATGGCTATCTGCTCAATGCAACGACTAATGCAATATAGACGAGGAGCTCGCAGCCATCCGTTCTAAATCGGCCACATCGAGTTGGGTTGACATCGCAGACGTTCGACGGTATCAGCAAGATGAATACACATCAATCCTCCGGTTGAGACAGGGGCCTCGAATTTCACGGTCTTCTAGTCGAGTATACGGAAGGCAGTGGTAGAGACTCGGGTCGTGTCGAGCTGTTGATTGGCATAAGAGATGGTGACTTGAGGACTACAAGTACTAGATTCCAGCTTGTTGTGCGGGTTGAATGGCGTCTGGCAAGTAGCATGGGTAAAGTGTTGGCGTTGGTTTGCGGAATACCAGCGTGAAATTTGGGATTATTGTGAAAGTCTGCGTATGTTATTTTCGCCCGGCAGATATGACCCTTCCTCGTCGAGAGTCGGAGGAGAGGGCAGGCCCGAATATTGATGCTTGAAACTTTCGTATGGAAGTGACCCTAGAATCGTTAGATCTATCGAAATGTATGATTTAAATGCACAATAAGGCATATGTAATCTCATAGCGTTCACCCAGACGCACCGATCTTGTTTTCTTCAATCTCGCTGGTTAGAGGTTTTCGACCTTGCTGATGATCGGGTGAGGAAGTTTATGGCGCCAGCGTCCAATGTCCCGAGGTAACACGCCGCCTTCCGCATCGTGGTCGTCAATATCGTGCTCGTAATGGAAGATTTAGTCACCCTGACTAGCTGCGCCAGACATTGTGAGGACGTGCCGGAGATGTTGTTGTAGCTCTACAAAGTTTGCTGACGAGCAATTTAGGCAGAAGGCAGAATAACAACCTTGGAAGGGTGGGCCCACTCTAGCACGCTTGGGACCGTGCGTTCTGGCTAATCCGCTGACGAAGGAGGGGTCTTGTCAATCGCATCACCTCCAGGCCCGTACAATGTAACAAGCAACGGGTGTCCTGCCGTCTCCATCAACATAGAATGCCTAGATTTGACTGAACTTTAGGCACCGTACACCTCTACGAGGTAGCTGTTTAATTTCCCCCGGTTTTGGGCTATTGATCCGCTGGAGCGCGTCCACATCGGCGCCACACCGCGTCGTGTAGCGCAAAACTCCAAATGATCTTTGCTCCTTCCGACATATACACCTTTGGCATCGCATCCGCACGACGGCACTGACACGCCGCTGGTCTTACCTAGGTACCTTCTTACAGCTGCTTCAGATCCGCAACCACGAGCATGGCTATCCAAGCAGATGACAGTTAAACAGTAAGATAAGGTTGGATAACTTATACGTGTGCGATAGCTTTATAAAGCTGGTTATCTCTAAGCGATCCGGGCTTTGCCAACACTGTTCTCCGCATCTACTGACCCTACAAGATAGGCTCGAAAGGAAACTGCTTTGATTTCTTACCCCTCTTCTTGTTCTTCTTCTTTCCTTGTGCTCCAAGTGCTTCCAATTCTTCCAAATCAGCAAGTGCTCGCTCAGTCCCTTCTTCCGCTTGCGCAACACCATCGGTCTTCGTCTTCTCATCAGTGGAAGCGACTACGGGCTGCTCGACCTGCATCACCGAGTCTGAACGCACGTGAACGGGTGCTTTGATCGTCTCTGGGACTTTGTCACTTGTATTGACTGGTTCTGGCTTCCTGTTACCCATCTGCTGGTACGTCTTTGAGGACTTGAAGTCGAGCTCGTCCGTGAAGGGCTCGAGCGTTGCTGGCTTTTCTGGCTGAGCTTCTTCAAGCTTCGGTGCGACTTCTTCAGTGGGCTTCGAAACGATCGCGTAGTTTACAACTGGGGCCTCAGCAACACTATCCTTTTGAACATATGCTGGCATTGCTTTCGTAATGGTTTCTTCTACGGCTTCATCCTTGGGTGGCGCAGTCGAAGAAACGACTTCTTCACCACTGACCGGCTCATGCAGCTCCGGCACAAGCTCAGCTGTTGGAGTAGTGGCTTCTTCGTTACTGACGACTGGCGTCGCAGGCGCTCGAGCGTAGTTGCTCATCACAGTCTTCCAGACGAGTTGCAGAAGCCTGCTGTTACCCTCCACCGTCGTAATGAAGTCCGGCTTTCGGAACGGCTCCGGATCGTCCGCCATGGCATTGTTGAGCGACTGTTCAACATAGCTCGGATACCACAGATCATCTTCCGGTAGCAAGGGAAATGCATGGTCTCTCGCTACAGTGAGGATATCGAAGATGCTCATCTCTTCGTCTAGAGACTTGAGCTTGTTTTGAGCCAGCTCGGCAAGGCCTGGTAGCTTGTAGCGAGCGGCAGCGCAGTATACACCCGCGCCAAGCTTGTAGACTTCGGGTATGACCTTGTCGGATGACGCCAGTGTGTTGAGGCTCTGGTATTTGCCGGTATACAAGTAGTGTACGAGAGTGTGCGCTGTGTTTAGATCCAGTTCCGGGAGAAGCACGGATTGCTTGACGAAGGCCAGTGGATAGGACTTTGCGGCAAGGACTTCGCTACGGCTCAAGACACTGTCGTGGACGAGGAAGCGGGTCGCTTCTGGCCCAACTTCCAGTGAAACCATCTGAGTGGTTGCATAGGGGCTGCAAGACACTATCAGCGCCATACTGAAACTCGGTGGTGATATGTAACTTACGAGACCTCTTCAGGACTGACAGCTAAGTCTCCCGTACCATACGCATATCCGCCCAGACCATCATTGTCATGCGACACGTCCAAGGTAGAGTTATCGCTAACAGACATATTTTGCTAACACCAAAGGACGCCTGTTGATACCTGCGAGAATCCAGACGAAACACCTCCCTTTAACCCATCACGACAACTTCTCCCAAAATGAGGCTCAAAACACATGCGCTGTCACTTATTACAAGACGCGGGGTCTGCATGCACTCATGAGTTGTCAGTTCAACAGCATTCTCAGCCTTGTGGCATCGGTGATCCCGTTGGTCAGCCTGATCGTCCTTCACTGCACCCCGCGAAGGCCGCGTCCAATAGATCCAGACGGGTCAATGAGCTGGGCAAAACCGGTGAGATCGGGCGTAGATTTATCTGGAATTATCTTTGGTTTATGCGTTCAGACCCGATGGCTTAATGGCCGCGCTATCGCTGGTAGCCTGCGATCTAGACTGTTCGTCGTTCGCCGCGGAACAAACGTTCCTCGTGGACCGGGAACTCATCTCCTAACACGATCGTAATCGGAGAAGGGTAGTATGCGGGTGTCGAGATAGAGGACACAACTGAGGACGAAAGGTGGAGGTGGAAGTCTCGATATCCTTCTCGGAAGGTCGACTCATTGGAAGGAACGAAATGTGGACCCTTGCGAGGTTGTAGTCAGCCGCCACATCTCACCTTCACTACGTGTGAGGCGCGGAGACAAAAGAACATGTCTTGACGGGAAGTGGAATGGGATTTAGGATACGAAAGGCATTTTTCGAACAATAACTGAGGTCTGAACATCGCGTGTATAGTTCTAGATATGATTGACGAAACGGAGGGTGAATTGAGTCCCAGGATAGGAATGAGTCAACACCTCTAATCGCAGCGGCCGAGCGTGGATATTCGAAGGTTTTGTTTTCTACTGGAGACAATTGCCGTCGTACATGATTCAATTGCAGTCCGCGCGCGGTCCCCGAGGACGCACAGTAGGAACGTACGGCGTGCCACTTTTCCTAGGCTGGCTTAGCGCAACTGTGCCTCAGCCTCCACCCACAAGTGCACCAACCGCCGCTACCGTACTTAGTTAAGTACGGCTGAACATCATTTGCATTGTAAACCTCAGCTTCCTCAAACTCAGTCGTGTCTGGTATTGAACTACAGAACTAATCTACGATGTCGGAGATATACACAGTTCAAACCACAAACTCGACGTCATCAAGTCACACAAATACGCTGCGTCTTCCATCAAGTCTTAGTTTCTGGATACTCAGCGTCCTCAGTGCCTACTGGCTTCTTGTTCGCACTCTCCGGTATAGGCGTCGCGATGGCCTCACTCACCGCTTGAATGTAAAAGCAATACTATCAACACTTCCAATCCCGCAAGGCTGACAAATAACCCAGTACCCCGACCGCTCTTCATGGAGTCGTATGACTGTTAAAGATGCGCATTCAGTACACGTTTCCCTCACTGAACTCGAATTCCCAATCATCTTCCACACATCCACATTCTTCGCCCTCTTCAAAACCTATGGCATCCCCAGTATTTCGAAGCTGCTTGTCGCAACAGGACAATTGTCCTGCCCGGAAACAGCATCAAAACGAGCTGCTGATACTGCTACTATCATGACCGAGGCGATCATCAACAAACCTGATTCCGAACGCGCCATCTGTGGCATAGCGCGTATGAACTATCTCCATGCTCGGTATATCAAAGCGGGGAAGATATCCAATAACGATATGTTGTATACGCTCAGCCTCTTCGTTCTTGAACCTATCAGATGGACTGCCAGATACGAGTGGCGTACTGTGACGGACTTCGAGAGATGCGCCATGGGTGTCTACTGGAAGGATATGGGTGAGGCGATGAAGATATCATACGACACTCTACCTTCTGCGGGTCAAGGATGGCGTGACGGATTCCATTGGCTCGAGGAGGTAGAAGCGTGGAGTCTGGCATATGAGGCTCAAAATATGGTGCCTGCTGATACGAACGCAACACTTGGTCGTGGTACTTTCGATGTCGCCCTATTCAACGTACCTTCCGCTCTCAAGCCTTTCAGCTTTACCATAGCACATATGTTACTCGAGCCGCGCTTGCGGAAAGCGATGAAGTGAGTGGAAGATGGAGCTCTCACTTACTTGACCCACGTTGCTGACCAATACCAGCATACCGAAACCCCCTGCTATGTACTACCAAGCTCTTGACCTATTAGTTGAGATTCGCAAGTTCTTGCTCCGAAACTTCTTCCTCCCTCGCCCGTACTTCCTACGCCCGGACTGGTTCACAGAAATCGACGAGCGCACTGGCCGCGTCAATGTTGGTCAATATATTGACAGGCCGTGGTACGTCAAGCCGTCGTTCATGAAGAGGTGGGGTCCAAACGCGTTATTACTGCGGCTAGTTGGGGGTGTCGTCCCAGGCGACAAACGATATCATCCAGAAGGATATCGGATTCACGAACTTGGTCCTTCTGGGCTTGTGGGGAAGGGCGATGCCGAGATGCGGGATACGAGAGATGAGTTGAGAGCGAAAAGAATGGGGTGTGTGTTCTCTCGCTGATGGATCATGTCTGTTTGGCCAGACGTGAAGGCGAGTCCTACGGCAATAGATGAGCTCTTATAGCGCTTGCCGGAATCGAAGTGGATGGGAGCTCAGCGACAGAGGTGAATGCGAATGCGTCAGGTGGCGTTAGATTCCATTCGAGGTCCAGGTAAACATCTCTGCCATTGCCCTCCAGGGCTTGTCATTTTTAATCCTGAACACTAATAACACAACACTGTAAGGCTGCGGTCAAGCTTAACGAGGAAAGAGTTGTGGACCATATGTGACGCGTATCGCACGCGGTAGAAGATGAAGCGGAAGACATTGGAGAACAAAGATAGGTGGAGGGGTCCACATCGGAATGGTTCCGCACCCGCGTCCAATGGCGGAACCCCGCGTCCACCCCGCGGTGATACATATGGAGCAGTCGCTCTGTTATACTCCCGTCATTGTCCCAATCTCACTGCGTTGATTCCATCCAAATAAGAAAACAAAATGGCGACCACAAAAGTTGCACTCATCACCGCCAGCTCAGCAGGTCTGGGCGCGCAGATAGCACGCGTATTCGCACCAGACTTCCGCGTAGTATGTATACAAACCTACAGTCACATGTCTGGCATATACCGCGACCAAGTACATCAACTAAAGAATATACCCAGGTAATAAACTACTCCTCAAACTCCGACCGAGCCAACACCCTGATGAAAGAGCTCTCCTCCATCCCCGGCCCCTCCTCCTCATGCACCCCCCGTTTCCACCTCATCCAAGCCGACATGTCCTCGAAGCCCTCCGTCCAAAACCTCGTCCAAGAAACCATCTCAACAATGGGCCGCCTCGACGTCGTCGTCTCAAACGCCGGCTGGACGCGCATGACCACCTTCACCGACATCGAGCAACAGATAAACGACGAAGACTGGGACAAGTGCTTCACCATGAACGTAAAAACGCACATGTGGCTCGCCTACGCCGCAAAAGACGCCTTAGCCTCCACCGAAGGCACATTCATCTCCACAGCAAGTGTAGCGGGAGTCAAGCCCAGTGGGAGCAGCGTGCCGTATGCTGTGACGAAAGCGGCGCAGATACATCTTGCGAAGAGCTTGGCTGTTATTCTTGCGCCGAGGATAAGGGTGAATAGTATTAGTCCTGGTATGTTGCTTACGGAATGGGGATTGAAGTTTCCGGAGAAGAAAAGGGAGGCGGCGATTCAGAATACGAAGTTGAAAAGGTTGGCGACGGTGGAGGATTGTGCGGAGCAGGTTAGGGTGCTGGCGCTTAGTAGGAGTATTACGGGGCAGAATATTTCGATTGATGGGGGGTCTTCTGTGTAGGGGAGGGTGTGGGTAGTTGGGAAGGAGGAGGACTTGTTGAGCAGGGTTGGACTGGGCATGTTTAAAGGGGGAATGGTGCGTTGCGCTGAGAAGCACCGAAGAGTCTATTGTGACTGAGGAGAATGTCTTGTCCGTAGAGGAACATGCGTTCTCGGGACTATAGGCGCTTAGAGTTTCAGGCTTGGGATTGACAATTCCGGCGGTGTTGTAAGCTGACCGCATAGAGCTTCACTATGGAAACTATATGCATGGCCAGTTAAAACAACGACTTTCTATTCCTGATGTGCTCATCTCTGTAGTGTTCCAAAGAAACGGCCTGGCAAAGAGCGGCGAAATGATCGTGAGACTCGGATGCTGCATGTGCTACGTCGAGACTCATTTGACCTTTGTGCGACATAGAGGTTGTGCACTGTGTATATCTTCGGCGTGTTTGCTGTCGCTAGCCTGACGGATGAGGTTTGAGCAACCGCAAGCTTACTTCCGTTGCACAAGTCCGTGGAGGGCGCTGAATAGGGCGTGAGGTATGCTCTGAAAACATTTTTGAGCCATGTAAGATCGCGACTGTTCCCAGCCACGCGCAGGTACCAAGCAGATCAGCCGATTCGTGTATCTCGAATGAATAAACAGTGACAGCATCGGTGGCGCACTCGCTGCGTCGTCTGCCACAGGTCGCCGTCTCTAGTCGAGATCCCGTCCCGCCAACAGTATTGCCCAGCATGGTAGTGAAGAGGCACACGTCAACGAAGGAACAGAAAGAGTAGCCAAGCTGACTCGCTCTTACACCAAGCTATCTGTACAAGACATCCACTCTAAGGTCAGCAAGACAAGCCCGTCGGAGAATTGATAGGGCGTGATGCACCAATGATCCGCTCCCAGGTTACTCCAAACGCGTAGTCAGGGCTCCGGCTTCGGAGTGCAGCCATTGGCCCGGCGGGTTTTCGCATCCTACGAAACGTGCTTGAATTGCACAACATGCGATACGTCGAGATAAACAAGTACAATCCCACCCGTCAATAAAGATCGCGCGGAATGCCAATCAAGGATGCGAAATATGTGGAAAGTGGCTGGTCGCGTGCGAGCCAACGATGCTGCTGTGTCCAATTCCAGTTTCCCCACGCCAGACGTGTGCCACAGTATCGACCTCTCCACGAGCCCACCACGGCGGCCTTGAGACCCACCGCCTCGCTTCTGGGGACACTCACATGCTTTCGCGACAGTTTGCCGCCAAGGGTTGCCGGACGGGTACGGGAGGCTGACATGCAGCTGAGCCCTACTGCATGCCACGCCGCACGGGTCGTGGTGCAAAAGAACACAACGGCTTCAGCTGGTCAGGCCAGTTGATGTTGTTTCGTGTCAGCGCGTAGATGCAAAGAAAGACGAAGGTTTGATTGCTTCTGAGATGCCTCCCACTCTCAGAGTAAGCTGCTGGCAGGCGTATCCAGGTCGAGCTCGCCTCAGAGTATGCGGACACGGGCATCGGGAACCAGGGTCTCACAATCTTCGCGCTCCGGCATGTTGCCTGGCTCGTTGGAAATAACTCTGAGCTGGTTCGAAAATAGTCCCAGTTTGGGCGTTTGACGAGGTTAGCTGCTGCCCTTGTGGAGACTCGTTACTGGATGCGGTAAGATACGGTACGACAGTGGCCGCGGTCAGTTGAAGAACCACAGACGATGGCCGGTCGGACGGGTGTCTCGATCTGCTCAACCACAGCCGGATTTTGCACGCCGCGGGCCTTCTGCAGGGCGTGCGCTCAGTAGCGCCGTGTCGCAACGGCAAGACCAAAAAACCCAAAAGATTGGGTGTCGAATCGTCGTTGGGCGCCCGATGTTCGCCCGACTGCGGTGCCTCGGTGTCGCGAGACCTGGGGTGAGATGCACTAGACACGAGGAGGATGGCAGCAAACCGCCGTGGTCGTCTTATCGCACACAACGTATGTGAATCGCATAAACAGATGGCCAGGGACGGGGTGGCGTTGGTGAGAACGCGTCGCGACGGCCGGCGAAGATGCGGCACCTAAAGCGGCTAGCGCGCTCGATCTCCGAGGCGGCAGCTGATTGGGCGACGCGGTTCTCTTATCTCTGGCCAGAAATGCAATTGACACACGCAACCTGGACCACCCACTCGCCAAGCCTTCCGCCCCGGATGAAACTGGCGTTGCCTGCAATCGTTATGCGAATTCGTGTTGAGCCCGTGGTCAGAGGCGCCGCGCGAGGCCTGTCCCTACAAGCTGACGCGACGTGGCCGCCGGTGTGGGTGGGCGTCGCGCCTTATCACGTCTGCTTCGCCGTCACATGTTTGCAGAGCAGCGAGCCGGCGAGATAAGGCGTTAGATCGTTAGAGACAGCAATGACGCAGCTCCGATCAATCGCGGCAGAAAAAGAACAAAGCTCCATGGCTGGATCTAACGCGAACCCCACGACGGTCGCGGCTGTGGGTGATGTACCCTCGTCTATTTTGCCTCGAGTGATGGCCCGTGGACCAGGATAGATAAGAGTAGTACAGCAAGTTCCACCCATAAAGGTCGTCCCGGCGCATCTACCGTAATCTACAGTAGGGCTTCCGGAATCTCCCTGTAGCAGCTTATATTACTGGCACCGATCCAGCTTTTGATCCCTTCTCTTTTCTTCCACAGGCCCTACCGTGGAACCGTCCTCCCTTTCCCCATAGTACTTAAGGACCCCAGATCTCCTTAGTACCCCGACAATCCCCTAGGACTTCCCTCACCATGTCGTACTCGTGGGTCGGCCCTCCGGCGCAGTTCAATGGCACCGATGATATCACTGGTGGTGACTCTGGTGAGTACAAGTCCCCAAGTACCATTGCGCACGTGCCGAGCGCAACATCCGCATCGTGTGCGACAGAAGGCTAACATGAACATCAGTCACCGAGAACTTGAACCAATGGTTCTCTGCGGGTGACCAGGCCTACATCCTCGTGGCCTCGGCCATGGTGATGATCATGGTTCCCGGTCTCGCATTCCTCTACTCCGGTCTTGCTCGCAGAAAGTCCGCCCTCTCCCTCATCTGGGCCTGCATGTTCTCCGCCTCCGTCATCACCTTCCAATGGTACTTCTGGGGATATTCGCTCGCTTTCGGACCCTCGACGAACGGCTTCATCGGAAACCTCGACAAGTTCGGTCTCAAGGGCGTTCTCGCTCATCCCAGCCCCGGTAGTCCTTTGATCCCAGAGTTGCTGTACTCTTTCTACCAGGTACGACAAACATTGTCATTAATTGATTTCAACGAACTAACACATCTCAGATGCAATTCTGTGCTGTCACTGCTGCCATTGTCGTCGGCTGCGTTGCTGAGCGCGGTCGCTTAATCCCCATGATGGTCTTCATCTGGCTCTGGGCCACGATCGTATACTGCCCCGTCGCATACTGGGCCTGGAACGCGAACGGCTGGTTCTTCGCATGGGGTGGACTTGACTACGCCGGTGGTGGTCCCGTCGAGATTGTCTCCGGTTGCACAGCTCTCGCCTACTCCATGATCCTCGGACGTCGCCAGGAGAAGATGATGCTCAACTTCCGCCCTCACAACGTCTCCTTGATCACCCTCGGAACCGTCTTCCTGTGGTTCGGCTGGTTGGGCTTCAACGGTGGTTCCGCTTTCGGCGCCAACCTCCGTGCTGTCATGGCATGCTGGAACAGCAACCTTACCGCCATGTTCGCCGCCATGACTTGGGTTCTCCTCGATTGGCGCCTTGCTCGCAAGTGGTCCATGGTCGGATGGTGCTCAGGTGTCATCTCCGGACTTGTCGCTGCTACTCCCGCTTCTGGTTTCTTGCCTCCATGGGCCAGCGTCATCCTCGGTATTACCACCGGTATTGTTGCTAACTTTGCCACCAAGAGTATGTACCCCTTTGGAAAACCTTTCATGAACAGCTCGCTAACACCTATCTAGTCAAGTTCTGGATCAAGATTGACGATTCTCTCGATGTCTTCGCTGAGCACGGTGTCGCTGGAATGTGGGGCCTCTTCTTCAACGGAATCTTCGGTGCCGACTACATCATCGGACTCGACGGAGTCAACAACGGCCTTACCGCTGGTGCCATCACCGGCGAGCCCGCCGCGATCTACAAGCAGATCGCCTACATCGTCGCCGTAACCGCCTACTCCTTCGTCGTCAGCGCCATCCTCGCCTTCGTCATCGACAAGATCCCCGGCCTCAAGCTGCGCGCATCTGAAGAGGCCGAGCTCCTCGGTATGGACGACGACCAGCTCGGCGAATTCGCCTACGACTACGTCGAGGTCCGCCGTGACTACCTCGCATGGACTCCCGCTAAGGGCGAGCCCATCGACGGCGAGCACTCCGTACCCCAAGGCGAGCGCCACGGCATCCCCCAGCACAGCCAGATGCTCGAGGGCAAGGCACCATCGGAACACAGCTCAGGCCACGAGCACACGGGCATTGCGGGCGACAGGCACGCGATGGCCATGGGCTCCGAGCACGAGAAGCAGGTTCAAACCTAAGCTTTTCCTTGCTGCTGCGCATTGCTGATTTGGATTTGTTGCTTGCGACTTTTTTGAGTCATTACCCGTTTCGAGATACCACCTTGCGCTCCTGCTCCCCGTCTTTGAGCTGTGCTTTTTGACATATACATTTAGACACTTGTATTACAGTTTTTTCTTACACCTCATGTATTGTACATAATTCGAGAATGGATACATCAAACATCATTATCGCTCCCATCTGCTAATTGCCCAAGTGCATTCCAAATCACTTCAAACTCACCCAAACCCACATCACCCATTCCCATATCACCGACACGCGCCCAGCCTTTCTTATCATACTAAGCAAGGCCAACTTAATCCGTTCAGCGAATGGCGTTCACCACGCAGCAATGCCAAGCCTACTCTCCTCACTTTCTTATCTTTTCCCGCTCCTCCAGGATCCGTCGATCGACTGAACCCCGGATTGACGCAGCGATATGATGTCAGCGCGCCTACGCTACCACCGAAGTGAGCTTGACATCTGCACGATGCAGACACCTCACCCTTAGGAAGCGCTGATGTGTATCTGTACCGCGCATTATGATATCGATGTGCTTCGATGCGGCAGAGAGCTCTTATCTCAACTCCATACAACGTATCGCGGAGGCGTATTATCTGCGCGCTACATCCAGTATCTGCATATGCGTTCTAAGTGGTCGTAGCTATTCCCAAGCCAAGGTCGTTGGCGTCAATCTCCTGAGATGGAATCTAGTGGTCTCGATCGCGAACAAGAGTGTTGGGATGGAAAGCGGGAACTACCATACCTCGCCGATCTGGCAAACGCGCTGGCTGCTGGCGCCGTTGGAGGACCTTATCTCTGGGTGTGCGCGTGGGCATGGGTGTACCGGTGAGGCGGGTGCGTGTGGGGGAGGCTGTGCAGCACGTGAGAACGTCCGATGTATCGATGTAAACTTATGGCATCGCGATGGTGTGTGACGGAATTAGAATTCTGAGAATCAGGATCGTGATGATGTCATTGGATGAGCGGGAGTGACTATGTGATACACGCTAAGAAATGGTGGAAGGTTGCCCGCAAACACACGCGAACAAAGAGATCTCGGGAAGGCGTGTTCGTGATCGAGACAGAAGATGTTCGGGGTGAATAAGTAGGACAAAGGATCCGGCTCGGGTTCTTGCACAAGAACAGTCCCGTGTACGGCTTGGCCACGATGACAAAGACCGCTGTTGAACGCAGCTTGTGTTAACGCTCGTAACAACGCCTCGTGGGAAATGCTCAAAGAAGTAGTGCAGCTCAGGAGGCGACCGAGGCTGATGTTAGGGATGTCTGTAGAAAGGGTAAGTTTTTGTTGACGGTAAGATCGCAAAGTCGAGTTGTAGAGATTGCAACCAACTCTCCCTTTTAGTGCACAAAATTGAACCAAGAGCTTCAGAATGCCCGGAAGAAAAGCAAAAGACTCTCTCCAGATCTTCGCGACACCCTTTAAATCCTCATTCCTGTCCATCCCACCTTCACCATTCTCACCACGAACGCCCCTCACACCTCCTCTTCCCTTCCGCCAGCAAGCCCACAGACCAACTCCACAAACATCTCCCGGATATCCACCACCCGTAGATGAAGCACCATCAAGTCCCTTACCATGGATGTGGAAATGCCACCAATGCCACCACAACTACCGTCTCGGCGTAACGCGCCGCTGTCTCGAAGACGGCCACCATTTCTGCAGCGGCAGCACAACCTTAAAGTCCTGGCGGAAGTCAAGTAATAAAAGGAAACAACGGAACCATCGTGCTTGTCCGAGTGAGTTCGACTACGAAGGCTGGAAGACAATAGGGCGGTGGCGGAGGGGTGGCCCGAAACACAGTAGCAGGACATATACAGGAACAACCACCAACGGCTACGGCTCGAATAAAGTGGCAGTGGCAGAGAAGCAGCAAGACTGCTGGAACACATGCGATTACCCCTCCGAATGCCGCTGGGGCAAGAAGTTCGGTGTTCATACACCTGTTGACTCTGTCTTCCCCTCCGTCTTCTCCAGTAACGAAAGCAACAACAACAACAGTATGCCTACACTGACTGCTTCTGTTATTATCAACTCCATCAACACGTTGCCTGAGGGTATGCTCAAGACTGGGGATTGTAGTGAGAGTAGTGAGATTACCGCGAGGAAGAAGGATGTTAAGACGAATCTTTGGACTGCATTAAGGGCTAGTGCGGAGAGGAGGAAGGGTGCTGGAGAACGGGGCGGGAGTCCACTTTCGAGGAGAGGGGAAACAGGGGAGAGGGGGGAGGGAGGAGGAGGAGGGAGTGGGGACGTGGGTGTAGTGATGAGGGATGGGGATGGGGATGTTGTTATGGGGAGTGTTGATCCTGCTCTTCTCGATACCGCAAGTAACTCGCCCTCATCTTCGTCGTCGCAATCGGAATCCTCCTCTTCTTCGTCAGCGGTGGACTCGCTCAAGGCGTTGGTGAGCCGAAGGCGGTATCGACGCGTGAAATCGAGGTCTAGAATGAATGGCTCGGTTGATAAGAGATATGCTGAGACGGGGCATGTGATGGTGGGGAATGTGGAAGAGAGAATGGAGGATCAGGTTAGGTTGGGTGATGAGGATATGGTGGTGGAGGGGTTTGCGCCGTTGTGTCGGGTTAGGAGTAGGGGTTGTTCTGTGTGAAATGGGGTTTTGCTGATCAGTCGGCCTTCTCTAATTTATAATTACATTACGATTGCTCAAAGGTTGTAGATGTAGAACCCGAATGTGACGATGTCCTGCGGCTAAAAGTGGCACTTCCGTCCCAGGTCCGCCAGCGCCCACGTTCCTGCAGGGATGCGCCTGTGCCTGACCCATGACGCTCGGGCCATGTCTCTTCACGGAAGTCGCGCCCTCGACGCCGCTGCGCCGTCCTCGTTACTTCTTCACTTCTCTCTCACAGCGCGCTGAGCCTGCTACCCAGAGGCACATTGCGAAGATGGTGCTCTCTTTCATCCTCATTCAGAACAGGCAGTAAGTTAGGGTGTTCGTGCAGAGGAGGGTTGGGGAGGTCATCTAGCAATTGAGGCTAATGGGTTGTAGAGGGAAGACAAGATTGGCAAAGTGGTATGCGCCGTATAGTGTGAGTTGGGATGTCTACTATGTTAAGAGATGGCGCAGTAGCTAACATCAAGGCAGGATGAAGAGAAAGTCAAGTTAAAGGGCGAGGTATGCGACACCCTCCTTCCCACCCACCCACCCACTACACCTCCGACGCCTACCTAACCCTCAAACCCACCCCCTACCGACCCTCCGAACATAACTAAATCACCAACCAGGTCCACCGCCTCATCGCCCCGCGCGACCAAAAACACCAATCCAACTTCGTCGAGTTCCGCAACATGTCCAAGATCGTGTACCGCCGCTACGCCGGCCTCTTCTTCTGCGCCTGCGTCGACACAAACGACAACGAGCTAGCGTACCTAGAAGCCATACACTTCTTCGTCGAGGTGCTAGATGCCTTCTTCGGGAACGTGTGTGAGCTGGACTTGGTGTTTAATTTCTACAAGGTGTACGCGATACTGGATGAGGTGTTTCTGGCGGGCGAGATCGAGGAGACGAGTAAACAGGTTGTGCTGACGAGGTTGGCGCATTTGGATAAGCTGGAGTAGGGAGGGCGAGAAGAATATACTACATGAATTACATGGTCGCAGCATGCCGCAAGGCTGCTTCGACGGGCACCTCGGGCTCGAATAAGAGGAACGAGGTTAGTAGCTATGAGCTGCTAAGGGCACACGGTAGAGTTACGTGTATAGCCGCGCTGAGAGGGCTTGCGCGAGTATCTGGGGCGCCAGTAACCCCATGGTGGGTTGGTATACTTTGAGGCTGATTCGGTACCAAGATTTGGCCGGAAGAATAGCACGGAGAATTGCCTGCAAATCCTAGCGATTCCTGCAAACACATCTTTCACACCAATCTGTTCCAGCTTCTAAATTCGGTGACACGCGCGTGAATGGGCCCTGTCGTTCTTGCATGTGAGGGAGCGCACGGACGCGCTCTTATGATGGAAGCAGAGGTCTAGAAAATAGCCACATCATCAACCTTGGTACTTCGCGATCTGTCCCTTCGCCTGTGCCGAAATTCCCCCAGCATGCTCGCCCCATGATATGAACATCTCTAACACCATTCCGCGCCCCGTTGTTCCTCCGCCACACGCCTGACCCGCCTCGAATCGTCCCGTCCGTCGAATCCACCGCAACACCCCCGCGCCGCGACCATGTCTGAGTTCGCCGCATACCACGCCCTCGGTACGGGCTCTCCAAACCCGAATGGATCCGGCAGACCAGACGAGCCCAACAAATGGCGTCCACCAGTCGCTGCGGGCCCTCCTGGCTACCAACAGACGGGCAGCCCGGCCATGGCCCAGCCTCCGAATCAGTACACCGGCACACCAGCGCAATATGGCACGCCAGTCCAGCAAGAAGGTTATTTCCCCGACCAGTCGGCGCTGCAGGGTCAGCCTCAGTACCAGGGCGATCAAGACGTGAACAACCTCGCGGGGCAGATGGGAGCAGTTGGTTTGGGTATGGATCAGGCGGCACAACCCAAGCACAAGAAGAAGAACAGACATGCATATCATAATATCGAGGGACCTGGAGGGACTTCACCGGCGTTCAACGGAGCGCCGCAGAATGGCACACCTACACAATACCAAAACTCGCCTCAAGTCGGAGGAGCGCAATGGATGGAGCCTCAGATCACTCCCGCCATGAGCCAGTTTCCCGCACCCGTAAACCCTATCTTCAGTCCTGGATCGCAGGCTTCACCTATGCAGTACGCTGCGAGAACACCGGCAGCACCACATCAGAGTGGAGGAGCGGCGGTTGGATCAGCTCAAGGGCGTGTAGATCCCGAGCAGATTCCCAGCATACCGAAGTCGCGCGATGCGCCGGCGAAGTACTACCTAGAGAACGTATACCCGACTATGGAGCACCACCTACCGCCTCCCGCCACGGTCCCCTTCGTAGCCTTTGACCAGGGCAACTCCTCACCTAAGTTCGCACGTTTGACCATGAACAACATTCCACTCACTGCGCAAGCCCTTGCTGCGACGTCTTTACCACTTGGTATGGTCTTGCAACCGCTTGCTGCTCAACAGGAAGGCGAGCAAGCTATACCCGTATTGGACTTTGGCGAGTCCGGTCCACCAAGGTGTGCAAGGTGTCGCGCGTACATTAATCCATTCATGCAGTTCAAGGCCGGCGGAAACAAGGTCGTGTGCAACTTGTGTACATACCCGGGCGACGTTCCTGGCGAATACTTTGCGCCTACCGATCAGTCTGGTGTCAGGATAGACAGACTGCAACGGCCGGAGCTCACTTTGGGCACTGTCGACTTCCTCGTACCCAAGGAATACTGGTCGAAGGAGCCTGTCGGTCTACGGTGGTTGTTCCTTGTCGATGTGACCGCCGAGGCTGTAAACCGTGGTTTCCTCCATGGCTTCTGTGAAGGCATCATGAAAGCGCTCTATGGCGAAGAAGCAGAGACAGAGGGCGCCGAGACTACAACTCGGATACCAAAGGGTGCTAAAGTGGGCATCGTCACATACGACAAGGAGATGCACTTTTACAACCTCAACGCCAGCTTGACGAGCGCCCAGATGTTGGTCATGTCCGACCTCGAAGATCCCTTCCTACCCTTCAGCGAAGGCTTGTTCGTCGACCCCGTGGAGTGCAAGACCGTCATCACATCACTTCTTGCACAGCTACCGACCATGTTCTCTGAAGTGAAGAATCCAGAGCCAGCGTTATTACCTTGCTTAAACTCTGCCGTGGCAGCATTGTCGGCTACAGGCGGAAAGATTGTGTGCTCTTTGGCTGCGCTTCCGACTTGGGGTCCTGGTCGGCTGATGCTACGTGAGGACAACAATGTACACAACACCGATGCTGAGAAGAAGCTTCTTCAGACTGAGCATCCTGGGTTCAAGAAGGTTGCTGAGAAGATGGTGCAGAATGGCATTGGTGTGGACTTTTTCCTTGCTGCGCCCAGTGGAGGGTACCTCGACATTGCGACCATCGGCCACGTTTCCGCTGTAACAGGTGGAGAAGTCTTCTACTACCCTAACTTCCATGCGCCAAGGGATATTCTGAAATTGTCCAAGGAGATCCAGCACACAGTCACGCGAGAAACCGGATATCAAGCGCTGATGAAGGTTCGCTGCTCAAATGGCCTGCAGGTCTCTGCCTACCACGGAAACTTCTACCACCACACTTTTGGCGCCGATCTAGAGTTCGGAGTCATTGACGCCGACAAGGCTATTGGTGTCATGTTCAGCTACGATGGCAAACTGGATCCGAAGCTTGATGCTCACTTCCAGAGTGCGCTACTATACACGGCTGCTAACGGTGAGCGGCGAGTGCGGTGCACGAACATCGTGGCGAGCGTTAGTCCGAATACTGGTGAATGCATGAAGTTTGTCGATCAGGATGCCGTCGTAAACATCATCGCCAAGGAAGCTGCTGCTCGCATGACAGAGAAGAACCTCAAGGAGATTAGGGGAGCCTTGACGGAGAAGACTGTCGACATTCTTGCTGGCTACAGGAAGAACTTCACCGGCAACAATCCTCCCGGACAACTCGTGCTACCAGAGAACCTGAAGGAGTTCGGCATGTACATTCTCGGACTGATCAAGTCAAGAGCCTTCAAGGGCGGCAAAGAACCCACAGATCGAAGAGTCCACGACATGCGCATGATCAAGTCGATGGGCCCACTGGAAATGTCACTATACCTCTACCCCCGCATCATCGCAATCCACAACCTCGACGCGCGCGACGGTTTCGCAAACGAAAAGGGCCACCTCGTAATGCCAGAAAACATCCGCGCCTCCTTCTCCAAAGTCGAAGAAGGCGGCGCCTACATCGTCGACAACGGCCAAGTCTGCCTCCTCTGGCTGCACACACAAGTCTCACCCAACCTCCTCGAAGACCTCTTCGGCGAAGGCAACAACAGTCTCAAAGCGCTCGACCCCTTCCAATCCACTCTCCCTGTCCTCGAAACCCACCTCAACGCTCAAGTCAGGAATATACTGCAGTATCTGGAGGGTACGAGGGCGTCCAAGGCGCTTACCATTCAGCTTGCAAGACAGGGTCTCGATGGCGCGGAGTACGAGTTTGCAAGGTTGTTGTATGAGGATCGGAATAATGAGGCGCAGAGTTATGTGGATTGGCTTGTGCATGTGCATAGGCATATCCAGTTAGAGGTACTTGGCATCTGATGGTGTTCGTTTGAACGCGATTGCTGACTTTGAATAGCTTGCTGGACAGCGCAAGAAGGAGGACTCGGGCGATGGTGTTGGTTCGACTTTCGTGGGCCTGCGGACACCGTACTGGGGTTAGAGTACTGTAGAGAAGGCAGCGACGTTGATGGATGAAGTCTGTATTGCATAGCGATAGCGGGGGAACTGGCGGAGTATTACTACTGAAAGACGAGACCCACGTATTCAATTCAACACCCAATATTTCTCCCATCATGCTGTCATCCTGCGCACTTTGATGTTCCCACCTTTGACCCCCGACGATGCGAGGATGCGCCGCCGTGATGCGACAAGGATCCCGCACGTGACCCTCACTAGCGCACCTCGCTTAGCTTTTCCGCTCAACGAAGAAAATCGCCAGCGCCAGCCTTCCATCGAACTTTCGCTCGACAACTAACCCACAGCATCACGACGCAAAGATGCCTACCCGCCTAACCAAGACCCGCAAGCACCGCGGTCACGTCTCCGCCGTATGTTTTCACGCTGAAATACTTCGTTTACTCTGCTAACTCGGCATCCAGGGTCACGGACGTGTCGGAAAGCACAGGAAGCATCCCGGTGGTCGTGGTATGGCTGGTGGGTGAGTACTATCCGTGTACGAAATGCATGTCGAACAAACACTGACTTCGTTATTCTAGTCAGCACCACCACCAGACCAACATCGACAAGTACCATCCCGGTTACTTCGGTAAGGTTGGTATGAGGTACTTCCACAAGATGCAGAACCTCTTCTGGAAGCCCGTCATCAACCTCGACAAGCTCTGGTCGCTCATCCCCGCTGAGAAGCGCGCCGAGTACCTCGCCAACAAGTCCGGCAACGCCCCCGTCCTCAACCTCCTCGACTACGGCTACTCCAAGGTCCTCGGAAAAGGTCGTCTCCCCGCTGTCCCCATCGTCGTCCGCGCCCGCTACGTCTCCGCTGAGGCTGAGAAGAAGATCAAGGAGGCCGGTGGTGTCGTTCAGCTCGTCGCATAAGCGCCAGAACGATACGATACGATCAACCATCACTCACACAACACGATTGTGCATGAAACGGCGTCTCGGAATGATACAAAAGGATACCATAACGGCAATGATTGGGATGGATCTTCAAGTCCGCAGTTACCCTACAAACGGGTCTGCGTTGACTTGCGTCAGCGTGGTGGCTGAGGAATGTTTCATAGACAATATGACCGTTCCTGAACAAACCTTTGGCCTTTGGCTATCCCGCACATGCGATGCCTGGATGTGGTACGGCATCGCTATGCTATCGCATGGCTGCCTCCGTGATGTTGTGATGTTATGGCGTTGTGTGCTGTGAGGGGAAAATTATGTTGTACTAACTTGATGAGTCCAGTATACCGCGTTACTTCTTGGTCTGAACGCCTGTCGTCCAAACAAAGCCTTCTGCGCTTCAAGCGCTGGCGACGATTCAATTACATCGACTAGAAAATCCGGCGCCATCGAATATGCGCCTAGAATAGTGACCTTTGTCTGCTATGCCATAGTTCAGTCCATCTCAGTAGCCGCTCAAGAACATACGGGCGTACTCATTAGTTTGTATCAATCAGCAATCGAGATATTCCCCAGTCACGTTTTCAACACCTCACTCTCTTCGATTTCCGAACCCCTCGTTACACCGCACAAACATTCCCGTGCCCATGAACATGGTCGAACGCCCTCAGCAGACCACACAGATGTGCAATACCAGCACAAACAACCAAACAATGCATGATCTGGTGACTCGAACCCCAGACATCAAACCAGTACGGATACCATTTCTCTGGGACCTGTATGTAGTCAGTTCTGCATTCCTTTTCTTTCGCATGGAATGATTTCCAGGCATATGGACCTACTCTCAGAGCATACACCACACCCCCAGCAAGATTCAACACCGCCATCACCACCATCCAATCCAAACTCATCCTCCCCATCTGCGTCTCCACTCCAAACTCCAGTAAACCATGCACAACAGGAACGACAAACGAGAGACCAAGACCCGCATACATGGCCGCGCGGTACGGACGATATTCCGGGCGACGGAACGCTGGGTGGAGCGTTGCGTAGACACAGCCTCCTGCTAGGGCAGATACGAGAGTGTAGTATGTTGTTTGCAGGTGGGGGGAACAATAGAAACCGTAGTATATACATGGGATGGTGGAACCATACATTAGTATTACTATGCCAAGCTGGGGTAGTTGGTTGGCTGTGGTGGATTGGTGAAATGGTGGGGGTGGGTTACGTACGTAGTCGAGCTGGTTACCGAAGATGTGGACGGTTTTGCTGTGGTTGGCGATGATGTGGAAACTGGGCTTGTGTGTTAGACATTTCCTAGGCGCTAGTAAGTTGATGTGGGATGTGTAATGCAGGACTTACGTTGCGGATAGTGCAAAGCAAATCCCGACACCGAGGAAGAAGGTCGAGAAGACGATGGTGTCGGCTGTGGTTACTGTGGTGTATCTTGGCTGCTGCAGGGAATAGTATACGGGGATGGGGAGAGTGAAGAATAGGACTGAGCCGATGAGATGCGAGAATATGTTTGCTGGAGAGGGGTTGGTCAGTTCGTCTTTTGTAGGCTGGCACTGGGTGATGGCTTGCCTGTTTCGTTGTGGATACTGAGAATGCTGCCAAAGGACTGCGCGTAGGAGTTTGAGACGGGCCTGTTTGTTGCTCTTTTCTTACGAACTGTCCATGGAACGAGGGTTTCCCAGGAGTCTTACCTGTAGCCTGATAGAATGTACTCATTGTCTCTAACTCTCGTAAGCGGCACGTTGACGACGGGTTAATATACGGTAGATGTACTGGTACCAACTCGCTACCGTATCGATCAGCTGCAGAAACATGATCAAATTTATCATCTTACGTATATCATTCCATGTCAGCAAGGAGATTCTTTGCTCTTTTTCTGCTAGATCACGAGGCGTGGCCTTGCCGCTATCAGCCTTGATGTTCACATAGGCGGTGAATACATGCGTACCTGGTTTTGAGCCGTTGAACCGACCCGTGATGCAGGGAGTCGAGAACGAAGGCTCATTCTGGTATTGCTATCTTACTGGAAGGAAAAGATTGAGGGGGAAAGGTGGAAGGTGGAGATGTATGCGGCACAGCTCTTGTGCATGTGACTCAGTGCAAGGGCCATTTCTTCTTTGACTCAAACTTGACACGGCACGTATTGCTACTTCGACATCAGGTAAACACGGAAGGTGATTTGCGAACCACTTCTTTTATTTCATCTATCCTCTAGCTTGATAATCTAGTGTATGCAGGAGTAGTGATAAACGTAGTACCAACGATTTGGATATCGCTCATCCAGCCTCTGACACATCTTTCCCACCTTCCTCGTCACCATTATATCGGAGTAGAGACTCACCCTTCTGCTCTTCGCCATCCGCTGCCAACTCCCCAGTACCAGCTTGCTGATTTTCAACAATACTATCCACACCACCACCATCACGACTCCTTTCATCAACCTCGGCCTCATCATCAACCCCAACCTCGTTACTTCCCTCCAATCCCTCTCCCTGCACAACCACGTTAGTAACCCGCAGAACACCCCTTCCATTACTATGATCTTCCGGTACCCGATAACTCCTCGGCAGCGTCCGACTACTCGACTGCGAAGTTATCGCACGAATGGGACGGATGAAACGCTCATTGACTTGGCGTTGTGTGCGGAAGTGGCGTTCAAGAGTTTCGTGCGCAGACAAACTGGGCTGTGTGTGGCCCGATGAGGGGGTCGTTTCTGGACGTGAGAAACCGGCTGGTAGTGAGTCTGCTTGTTGGGTAGGTGGGGTGGGTGGGTTGAGATGGTTGGGTGTTGCGGTGATGTTGGTATGCTGAGGAGGTGGGGGTGTAGTAGTTGGATGACAGTGGTGTTGATCCCTTTCAAGCGCCATCATCAGATCCCGTATCTCCTTTGCTGCATCCTGTTGCAGAGGTAAATCTTCAAGTTGCGTTTTCCGCAACCGGTCACTGAGACTTGAGCCTGAATGCTCTTGTCTGGGTCCACGCTGAACCTCCTCTTCAACCTCTTCCCCCCTCTCTCCACCTGAAGACCCTGTCTCTGAAGATACAGAAACAGGCAAAGGGGTCACCACCCTAACACTCCCCGGCGCCCTCTGAATCATCTGCGAAAGACCAACGGGCGGACCAATGACACTCTGCGTCCGACTTTCTAGGTTCGGAACAAGAGAAGGTGGGTTGGGTTGTGTACTGTCTTTTCTCCTCTTCGCTTTGGGTTTGGGGATGAGTACGGGGACTTCTGTGGGGTCATTATTGTTGTTGATGTTTTCGATGTGGTGAGTTCGCGGCGCAGATGATTCGGGTAGGCGGATGGCCATGAGGCGTTCTCGGAGTTTTGCTTCTTCTTCTCTTTTTTGGGTTCGGTGTATTTTGTGGGAGAGGTAGGCTAGGGTGTATTTCTTTGGGGGTGTGGGTACGGCGGGGGTGGAGGTTGCGTTTGCGGTGTTTGGGTTGGTCGGGTTGGGGATGGTGGTGTGTAGTGGTGTGACGGTTCCGGGTCGACATGCAAAGGTGCTTAGGAGCCGGTTCATCATGTTCTTCCTTCCCGCATTGGTCTCTCCAGCGGAAGTTCTCATGGCGAACTCCTCCTCGTCCTCTTCTTCCGCCATCTTTCTCTCCTCACCACTCAAAGCGTCCAGATACCGTCGCCTAACCTCATCCGCCCGTTCCCCATGACCATCTACACCACCATCCTCATAACTCTCCCCCACAGACCCAAACACCCTCTCTGCATCATACTGCACAGGCGAAGACACCGTCCGTCTCCTACCCCTCCCTTGACCCCTCCTCAAATTGCGCTCACTCTCCGTATGATACCCCTCAAGCCCAAGCCAATACTCGCTCGTCTCTTGAGCACTCATACCGTGATAAGGATGATTAGGCGCATACGTATACCCCCCTTCTACACCATCATCATCGTTTCTGTAACCATCATTTCCTTCTTGACGATGCTCAATCCGGTAACTCAGGCTCGACGCCGTCCCCTCCGCAGAAATCAAATGCCTACTCGCATTAAACGGACTAATAGGCGTTATCGCTCTATCACTTGGATATATCGGGAATCGTCGAGAGTGGGGTGTAGGCGGTGTTACGGCGCGGAAGTATGGGGAGGGGGATTGTGTGGGTCGGGGTGGTGGTGGTGGTTGTGGTTGTCGAGGGGGCTGGGAGAAGGAGGTTGGTGAGGACGGTGCGTCTTCTGGGTAAGGGTTCGATGGTATCGATAGTCCGGGTGATGGAATCGATAGTCCAGGCGAGGAGTTTGGGTGTATGATTAGGTTGGGAGGGGAGGGGAAGGGCGGGGGTGGTGTGGTTCGCGCGGGTTGTCGGGTTAGGGGGAGGAGGAAGTCGTCTTCGGGGTAGGGGTTTGAGGGGAGGGAGATGGAGTCTTGGTCTTCGTTGGCACCAAGATGAGGTGGTTCTTCGTCTGGGGCTTCCTCGTCTGACGCTTCTTCGTTTTGTGCTTCTTCGTCTTGCGCTTCCTCGTTTGGCACTTCTTCGTCCTGCGCTTCTTCGTCTTGCACTTCTCCATCTGGCGCTTCCCCATTCCACTCCTCTGGACTCAAATTCTGCAGCATACTCTGCAACTCGCGGCCCTTCTTCTTGCCAACCTGTTCATTTCCGTCAGTAATCACTTTACCCATCCCAAACGTCACAAACATACCGTAGCATACCTCCCCCCACCCTCATACATCCTCTGCACCTCATCCAACCTCATCTTCCTCGCCGCTCCACTATTCAAACTATGATACGCCACATACATCTCCCTCTCTCCACCCCCATCCCCGCCCAACGACACTCTCTCTTCCGCAATCCGGTGCTCCGAACGCATCAACCGCTCTTCTTCTCGGTCCATGTCCAACTCCCATTGCCCGTCCCACGCCCCATCATTAATATCCTCTCTGCTCGCATCTCCATCTCGATCCCTTAGGGGTTCCATACTATCAGACCTTCCATCACAATCTTCATCACCATCCTCATCCCCCCAGCCAACAGGACTCATATCCCTCAAATCCTCCTCCGACTTATCCACGCCGGTGTGATACAGACCCAGCGACGCAGAGAGTGCCGTACGAGCATTGTCGCCCCGGCGACCTAGACTATCTCTGCGACGTAGAGTATTCGTGAATTTGCCTCTGAGGGAGACGACAGTTACGCTCTGCCGGATAGTGGCGATGCGGTCGCGGAAGCGGGCGAGGTATAAGGCGGTTTGTTCGGGGGACATTGTGGGTGGATGTGCGTAGTGGATGGAATGGAGTTTGGAACGGATTATGCATGCATTTCCCTTAGTAATCCTGCGTATGAGCGAAGTGATGGAAGCAGTTTCCGGACTGATGCGGTTGAAGCCTTTGGGGTGCTTCGGGCCGTGAGTTGAAGACAGGTGTTGCACCCGCGGCCGCTGGACTGAGACCTGAACCGACTCCCGAATTATCACTGTCACCGTGCGCTGTGGGCTTGCATATCTTGGAAGCGAGACACGAGGTAACGACTGCTTGTAGGCTGGTTAGTTGGTGGGTTGAGGTTGTTGAGCTGTCAAACGTCAGTGGTTTTGACATCCTTACCCGTACATTGGACCCTTATAGCCATATAACCATCAGTCACATAAGGCACAAAAGCAATACGCACCAATCTTAAAGATAAGTTTGATTAGGGTATCCACGCCATCACTACGCCTTCTCTCCTACACCCAGCAAGTTCAGCAGTACCTCCTTCGCCTTGTCTGGCTCGACGCTTCCGTCCGGAGCACGCATCACCATTTGTCCCACGAACCAGCCGACCTTCTTGACTTGACCCTTTTCGGTGATGTCGCGAACCATGTCGGGTTTCTCTTCTAGCAGAGTTTGTGCCAGCTTGATGTACTCTTCCTGGCTGAGTGGTTGCAGGAGAAGGTTCTCTTGGTGAACGACTTCAGATACGCTGCGCTGGTCTCCCTCAAATTTGATGGCAAGTAGGCGTTTTGCGGAAGGCGATGTGACCTCTTTGCGACGTATGTGCGAGATGACACCGGCTAGATAGTCGGCCGGGACGCGGTTGGGGTCCCAAGGTTCGTCTTGGAAGAGAGAGCCGAGTTCCATCAATACCCTGGTCACGCGTTAGTTTGATTCCGACGCGTAGCATAGCAGATGAACATACCAGTTCCCGGTGATCTTGCCCAAGGTTTCTAGTGGAACATCTTTCTCGTGCTCAGTTTGACGGACCAGGCAGCGAATGACGTCCAGATAGTATTCCAATCGTTCGCCATCGTCCATGGAGAGAAGTGTGATGGCATCCTTAGTAGTGAGTCCGTAGGTATTGGCGAGCATGTCCACGTTCACATCCGGCAGCTTTGGAAGGGTGTTCCGGAGGTATTCAACAAGATCCTGATAAGATTAGCACAGCTTTCATGCCAAAAGTATTGCCTGTGCTTACGTTTCCAATGATGACAGGAGCAATGTCTGGGTCCGGCATATAGCGGTAGTCGATCTCGCCCTCTTTACCTCTGAGACGTTTGGTGGTTTTGCTTCCAAGAGTCCATCCGCGAGTCTCGCCCTCAACGACACCTCCGCTCTCGAGCAAGTCGATCTGTCGATCGCGCTCTGCGATGATGGCGTCTTCGACAGCCTTGACGCTTGCCAGGTTCTTGATCTCAGTCCGTTGACCCAGACCAGTAACACCGTGATATGAGTGGCTAGAATCAGATGACTCCCCTGCGCGTTGACGAACTGATACGTTGACATCGGCACGCAGTCCGCCCAACTCCATGCCAGTTGTGCAGGCATTGACAGCCTTGAGTATGTTTTGTATCTTGCGAACGACGACAGCAGCGACTGTAGGATCGTGGATCTGAGGTAGTGTGATGATCTCGATGAGAGGATGCGAGACGCGGTTGAAGTCAAGTAGGTGAGTCGAAGGGGGTTGCTGCACGGTCTTTGCGGTATCCTGCTCCATCTGTATCTGCTTGATGCCAATCTCGACAGGACCTGATTGCGGAGCAGCACCAGGCGGGAAGTCATGAGGGTACAGGGTAATCTTGCCGTTCGTCGCAAAAGGCTCGTAGTACTGTGTGATCTGGTAGCCCGAGGGCTGATCTTGGTAGAAGTAGTGCTTGCGGTCGAAGCTGCTCTTGGGTTGTATCTCGCATTGGAAGGCTATGGCGGCGCGGAGGGCGGGTAGGAGGGTTTCCTTCTGGAAGTGAGGCTGAGTACCGGGAAATGCGACGTCGAACAAGGAGACATGGGTGTTGGGTGCCTCGCTGACTGAGGTCGCAGCACCAGAGAAAAGCTTCCGCGCGGTGTTGAGCTCGGCATGGACTTCGATTCCAACCGTTAGCTCCCACTTTTCTAGTCGCACATCTTTGCCCTTTTTCGAGGACTTTGGGGCGCCAGAAGAGGCGCTCTTCTCTTTCTTTTGTTGCTTCGCAGCATCTTTCAGCTGCTTTCGAAACGCCGTGCCATCCTGGGTCGGTGGTGGCTGGGTCTCAGTGTGGAGAGATCGTGCTGTGTGACGCGTGGGAAGATGGACAGCGCCCAATTGAGACTGTCTAGTCCGGCGCAGACATGAATGACATATGTAGGGCTGTTTCGAGGCTGTAGCAAGAGTGTTGCGGGTGGTGCGGGCGAACATGACGTGAAGTATGGCGAGCAGCAGTTCTGGTGCCAATGCACAGTTGCGGGCGGTCTGTGCTCACTTCCGAGCGACCTTGAACCAGCGACGCGCGACGCCAACCACCCAATACTTCAACGCCAGGAAATGAAGCCGACGCCAACGCCAAAATCTTTCGCGTCGTTTGTTCCACTTGAACACGTTGCGACGTCGCCCAAAAGGCCGTCGAACTCGACGAGCTCTACCGACATTTTCTCGATGCCACCGCATACACAACGACCGTCCGCTTTAGGTCACCTTGTGGAGTAACCTCTGGAGTTTCCTGATTGCCCACTCAACAAGGACTTGTCTCTTCCCGGGTCGTCCTCGTTTCACCCTCTCGAGGTCGATAAGACGGAGGTTGGCAGCAACTCCGCCCAGGTTCTCGGGCACTGACAGCGTTGGATCCGATTCGCACGAGCTTCCCACCGCGGCATGAGTCTCCGGCGCCGCGTTCGGCGTATTTTGGTGTACAGTAGTTGGCGCGTAGACATGAACATAACAGGTGATGTTCTGATAGAAGGTGTGCTCACCCGTGTTAGGGCGAGGAACGTCGAAACCACCGACGTTTGCCATGCGAGTCGTTTCGATCGGCTCTCTTCTTGCGGAAACGAGCCTTCAGTCTTCTGAAAGAGTTGCGGCACCTCTGCCACGCTTCTTCGTCTTTCGGTCTGTCGGCGGCGTGTACGAAGTTCCCAGGATGGACATAGACTCCCGGCCAGCGAGAGAAGTTTGCCTCTGATCCAACGTTGGAGTCTTGGGAGAATCGCACGCTCCGATAACTCCGACTACTGCGTACACTGGTCCCCATCCGCGCAAATGGTTTGAATGTTCCGGGATCGAGCTTGCTGCGATGTACGCGAGTCTTGACCGAACAATCGAAGCCTCACAACTTGCCTTTGATGATGTTCTCAGCAACAGCTTTGGCGCTGTTCAGGAACTTCTTTGTCTGTTCTTTTCTCTTTTCCTTCTTCTGTGCTCTCGCTTGTTTACGCTCTTCTTGTAGCTGTAGTTCTTCTGGTGTGCTAGTATCGGGCTGTGTCTTCGACTGCGACGAGGTAGAAGGACCGGCAGTGTCTGTCTGGAGTACAGTGGCGAAGTCGGTGTACTTGTATTCTCGTTCAGTCGGATGAGGTTCTGTGTCGGCACAGTCTTTTCCCGAATCAGCACCACAGTCACCTCCAGTATCGCCTCTCGAATCGGCTCCGCGATCTCCAGATGTCGTTCCGCAATCGCCTGAGGATGTCGTCCCAGAGTCTGCGGCGACGAATGAAGACTCCATTCAATGCCTTGAACCGTATCTGGCGTCGCTCAAAGATGGAGTTTGAGTGTAAGCAGCGTGGCAGTCAGGCGGATCTTCTCCTTCAACTTAGCCGCCTCGTGGCGCTTTGCTTTGACTGCAGTAGCGGTCTCGGCTCGGACTGCCCTTCGTTGTTGCTTCTTCTCTTTCTTCTCCGCTCTCTTACGCTCGTACTCCTCTTGATCTTCTTTGCGTTTGCGGTCACGTTCCGCACGCTCCTCGGCTGTCAATGGTCGGCTGGACGAGGAGGAACCACCTTGTGGGATGTAATCGATTCCTGAATCTCCGCCTGAGTAGCTACCCCCGTCACCTGCGGTATGGGATGTGCTGCAACCGCCGGAGTCGCCGCCGCCACAGTCGCCGGAGCTATAGCTTGCGCTACCACAATCACCGCCGTCTGCCATGTACTGATCTCAAGTCCCGAGGTGAAGCCTGAGCCAGAGCAAGTTGACTTGGAGCCAAAATTTGGTCTTCTTGTTACCCGCGTGTGGGACCTTGGCCTTGGTGTCTGCTTTGGCCTTGTCTCGAACCACCTTCCGCTGTCGCCTCTTTCGCGCGAGCCTCGTCTTTACTCTGTACCCTACCGTTCCCTCCTTGCTGCAGAGATAGCTACCGGGATTGGGGGATATGAAGAATGGTGTGCTTGATCCGCAATGTGTACTGGTTCCACAATCCCCGTGTGACATGTAAGGTCGAACGTAGTATTCCAGAACGAGAAACCAATGTCAAGTCTAGAGATGAAACCTGAGCTTGAACAAGGTAATGTAAAGCCGAAGCTTAGCCTTCTTGCTAGTCGTGTCCGGGAGCTTGGCCTTGGTGTCTGCCTTTGCCTCGTTTCGAACCTCCTTCCGTTGTTGCTTCTTTTCTGCGCCTTCCTCCTTCTTCTTTTGCAGTTCTTCCTTCTCCCCAGCGGTGAGATGGCGACTGGGAGTATTAGGTGCCCAGATTGGTGTGCTTGCAGACGAGATAACACCAGGTGTGCTCGCGATCGTTGGCGCTGACGGTGCGCACGCTGTACTAACTCCACAACCTCCAGATGTGGCTGCACAGGTCATAAAAGGTCGGTCGTAGTCGTCTACCAAAGACGGAAGATACCAAAGAAATTGGCTATCTTAGCGCGAAGTCCCTTCTTCAACGTACGGTTCGCTAATCTCTCCGCTCTGGCTTCCCGGCGTCTGAGCTTGCGTAGTCGTCGCTCTTCGATAATCCTTCTCCTCTCGCGTGGTTCGAGTGGATTGGTGGCTCTCGGTCGGTGATTCGAAAGTGTTCGGCCTTGTCCCTGGACTGGGGCTTGGAGTACACCAGAAGATACCGAGCTTGTTACACAAGTAGCAGTCGTGCTCATAAACACACTCGAAGCGTCAGAGAGAGTGTAGGTGCGGGCGTTCTCAGAAGTTCCCGGTGAAGATCCTTTTCAGCTTGAGGTGTATCCTGTCGAGCTTGCTTGGCGTATTAATTCTTCCGTTGCGGACCCAAGTCTTCCGCTGTGCCTTGCGGGACTGTGTCTTTTCGAACTTGCGGAGGCGTTGGCGGGCTACGTGTAGTCTCTCGGTGGATGTGAGAGGCCTGCCGGTGAAGTGAGTTGTTCGGGGGTCGTGGCCCTGGTCGAAGATGGTGCGGCGTTTATGAGTGATCCTCGGGCAATATGTGCGCGTGTGGCGTTTGGGTTGGGTTGGTTTGGACCGTCGGGTGTCTAAGGGCATGTACTCAGTCGGTGTGGTGCTGCATGGACTGCAGGTCTCGTTGAAGGCGCTAGTGAGGGTGATGTAGGTTACGAAGGACTGGAGGTCGTGCGTGGTAGGGGAGGTGTGCAGGGACTGCACAAGTTGCTGCTACGCTGATGATGAGCTGCGAGGCAGCTTGGCCGAGGTGTTGTGTGATGCCAACCAAGAGGATGCTGATTTGATGATAGGGATGTGCTATACAATAACGTTGTGGCAGCAAACGATGCTTGGGTGTGGATGGGTAGTCATGCAGTGAGGTGTGTTGGGGTGAGAGTGTGACGGAGGAAGCTTGTTTGGGTCTCGCGATAGATGTAGAAGCTGGCATCTGTCGTGGCTTCCTCAAAGGTAAGGGTCTATGGTCAATATGGAAGGCATCAGTCGCACAAAACAGGACAGAGCCATCACTGCTTTCTGTGCATTAGGGAATGGGCATTTCAACCGCAAATAAGGTGCAACAACACTGGTGCTCACTCATTCTTGGTCAAAGCAGCGAAAGCATATCGAAGGAATTCTCATATATCTCTATACTACTATGAACTAGTTCAGTCAAAGACATACTGTCTGACCAAACAAACCAGATTCTGGCCATATTCTGCATGAAGCTCCACCATACTGTCCCCATGCCGTGGAAATTCACACTAACCGCATTCAAGGAAATACAAATTTCCGATCCCCCATCATTCCCCAAAGTTCCTGAATAACAGCACGCTGATCCTCGCGCTTCGCATTGCGCACAGCAAAGTAAAGACGACCCTCTAGCTCCGGATCCCAACCACCCGGGTTGGCGCTAACGACAACACCACCAGCCTCTTCCAGGATACACCATCCAGCAGCAACGTCCCAAGAGTACACACCTCCTTCCCAGAACGCGTCGAGCATGCCGTGAGCTACGTAGCAGAAGTCCAGTGCCGCGGACCCGTTTGAACGTACAGACTTGCACATTGCGCCGCCCTCGACTTTGGAGGTGAGGAGAGCGTTGTGAATCGAGGTACGCAGTGCCCAGTTGGGACCAGAGCGCTGGTTACCCCACTCGACGGCTATGAGGCAGGAGTTGAGCGATGGCATCGGCTTAGGGATGGATTGGACCGGCAGCTTGATCTTGCGGTTGGTGAAGGTCTTGGTCAGGTAGGCGCCTTGACCCTTGATCGCATGGTACATGTCTCCGCGGAAAGGATTGAACACGACTCCGACGACAGGCTTCTTGTCGAGCGTCAGGGCCAGGGAGATGGCGCAGTTGGGTACGCCCAGCGAGAAGTTCAGCGTGCCGTCGATTGGATCCACGATGAATGTCGGCGTGTCTGCGAGTTTTGTGCCATGCTTGAACGTCTCTTCACCGAGGAAGGTGAATTCAGGGAAGGCTTCGGCAAGGCGTTCCTCGGCCATGGCTTCGATTTGCTTGTCGAATTTAGTGACCACGTCCGATGTGTTGTTCTTGTGGACAGTCGTAATGATGCATTCTTCCGCTGCTACCATGATCTTTCCTGCATCCGTCGCAATTTCAATCAGTAAACTGTGGACTTCGTTGAGACGACTCCTGGTGATGTTGTTTTTGGCTAAGACGGCATCGAAGTCGAAGGCAGCTGATGAGTCTGACACAGAACTGGCCGGTACAACTGGTGTTGTTGACTCAATGGATGATGTGGGGCTGGACGACTCTGATGAGTCTGTTTGTTGAGATGCCATTTTGGTAGATTTAGTGAGATTACTGAAGGAACGACTTGAGGAGTTTGTGGGTAGTGAGCAGGAGTGAGACTGGAAGTTGCCGTTGAGTCTGGAACAGCTTGAGAGCCTTTGTCTTATGTACTTTCCGGCTTGGGCGCGATTCGGCAGTGCTGTTGAATGAACGTTTGCCCTGTACGGTGAGTGTGCTTTTAGACGTTGTGTGTAATTACACAATCCGAGGCCCCGGTAACTCGGTGTGAAAGTAGTCCACAACTTGAAATTATTCGAGATTGTTGCCAGGTGAGGCCGCCTCACATGCAGCATCATAAAGGAAGATCGAAAGAGCGATTGAGGATTGATACTTCGTTGCTGCGCAAAGTAAGCTGGGGCCGAATGTTCTTATCTAGACACCTCAGGCAAGTCATTGCGGCAGGCAACTGGAGGCAACAACTTCGATTTCAAGGACTGCTGATAAGCAGTAGGCACAATGTATATGCCCTCCATTATGTCTCCGGGTACGTCCGAGCTGAGAGGAGTCGAGCGTTACACTAGGTAAAGGGCTGGGAGTCGATCATGAGCACATCCGAGGCATGTGTCAACGGTTCCGTTCCGTTGCTCCTCAAACCCCAGCGGAGCCCAGGGCTTTCATACTCACGTTATCGCTGCAACCCAGAGACAGGATGTCTTCGTCAAGTTCGTGCGCTGGGTCGGAGGACTAGCATCTGCGCTATTTGAGTGATGGATGTGAGGCAGGAGCGCAGGCGAAGACGAAGGCTCTATGCGAACGCACGGACCATTGCCAGAGCTCCCATGCTGCACCACGATGTTTTCGGCCACACATGTATCCAAGCCTCTCATGAGCTGCAAAACTTTGGGAAGTAGAAAAGAAAGAGACGTTATTGGAAACGATAGAGATATGTGCACTGGACTCTGGTAAAGGAAGGCAGTAAATTCTCAATCAAACGCCTCGCCAAACGACGTCATACACGACCCATACCAACCACCCAATACCTAGGCATACACCTCCAGAACTTCGACATTGTAAACAACACAAAACTAAAGATGCCACAACCAAAATCCCTCCCAAAAGACCGCTATACCCGCCAACGCGCCGCCCGCGCTACGCGTAGGCACCTCGCCTCCCTGACACCCTCAACATCGCATCGCCAACAGCAATCCCTCTTCTTCACCCTGCTCCCAGCAGAAATCCGATTCACCATATATCAGCACGTTCTTAGCCAACAGCACGACCACAGCCGACCCGTAGATCTGCATTCCATATCTCCCCTCTACCGCCCGCGGCACACCTATCTCACGAAAATCGACACTAGCCTGTTACTCACGTGCAGATTAGTATACGTAGAAGCGCACCAAATCCCGCTCCGCAGCTCCACCCACCACTTCCGCTACCTAGGCTCCACATCCTGGCTCTACAACGGCGACATCTGGCTGCACCACATAACCTCTCAGCGCGGCGTCTCCCTCTACCACCTCCACGACAACCTCGTCGCCCTGAAACCCTCCAACTTCACTAAATTCCTCCTTCAACACCTTCATTGGCGCAGAATAACCTGGACAATCTGCGCCTACCTCCTCCCTCCCCTGCTCGCCGAACTAAAAGAACGCCAGCGCCTCGTTTCGACACTAGCATCGCTGACCCTCCCAGCCTCATGCCAAGAGGTGAATCTAGAATTCGAAACACGAGAAGATTTGTTGCCGGATTGGCCGGGGTTGGAGGAGCAGATTGAGGCTTGCAGAGTGCTGAAACTAAAGAAGAGGGATGGGAGTGTGTTGGAGAGGGATGATGCGTGTGCGGTTGTGTATACGTGGAAAGGGAGTGGGCATGCGAGGTGGGGGACGAGTGAGGATGGGGTGTGGAAGGAGAAGATGAGGTATTGTACTACGAGGCTTTGTTGGAGGGCGAGGGTGCCCAGGAGAGAGTATGCGAGTTATGATTTTTTGGATTGTTTGGACGTGGAGGGGGATGGGGAGGGGTTTGTGGAGAGCGTGAAGAGGTTGGATGGGTAGTTGGAGATTGGTGGGGAGTGCGGTGTGGATGAAGAGCGCACAAGTGTCACAGCAGTGTTCATGTTTGCATGTTGATGTGTGCTGTCTGAGTTTGGTTCGATTGATCCTCTTCCGCCACTTGTCGGTCCCTTGAACCTAAAACATCTCGAAGGCCCTTGGCCCTTTGTTTCCGCCACGTCGCCGACTGCACAAGTACGCTTGACGCGCACGTGTGCGTCGTACTTCGTGGCATCCCCCATCCACCGCATTCGTCATATTTGACACTGCTGAGAATCCATTTAACGCTTGAACATAAACCAAAAGACAAAAACCAAACAAACATGAAAGTGCAAAATAGAAGTGACTCCACTAACCTTGGGAGTTTTTAAAGTACACGTGGGTACGTAGTTGTACATGCCCGAGCAGTCCGTCGTGCCGTGTTGTTGAATTCGTCTGCAACCACACAGGGGTCGCTCAACCCAAGACTCTCGGACCGTTCGACTTGCCCTTCTTCTGGACACCACGAGGTATGAACATGGCGGGAGATGCGACTACCGCGGGCGTGCTGTTGTTGCCATTTCCAGACTTGTCCTTGTTGTTCTTGTTGTTCCTGTTCTTCCCCTGCTTGTGTTTGTCGTCCTTCTTTACGACAGCCTTGACTTCAGATGTGGCTCGCTTGATGAGGACCGGGTGGCTGCCAATGTACTTGCCATTCATCTCCTTGGCGGCACGGAAGTAGTCGTCGGTGTCTGAGAAGCTCACGAAACCGTAACTTCTGCTCTTGGTGGACTTCTTATCTCGTACGACGCGGGCTTTGGACAGAGAGGGGTACTTGGCGAAAGCTTTGAGGAGTGAATCGTCGGTGACTTCACCCGCCAGGTTACCGATGAAGAGTCGCGGGTGCAAGGGGTTCCACTCGAGTAGTGTCTCGTCCTCCCACTGTTTTCCACCTCCCTCGCGAACAACAGTCTTGCGCTTGCCGTCGGCTGCTGGTCCTGCTTCAGTATCCTGGGTGGTTGCCGCTTCCGGTCGAGCGGTCATGTTCGCACCGGTGCCCTTCTTCGCGTTCGCATCGCCAGCATTGTATGCGCTGTTCCACTCGGCGATGCGGGCTTCTTCTTCGGGATCATAGGTGCCACCAAACCCGCGGTTCACGGTCGGAGCAGCTGGGTATGAGGCCGCAGCAGGTGCGCCCGTCGCGTAGGCTGGGTAAGAGTAGTTGTTGTAAGCATTGCTGGTCGGGTATGCGGGTGCTTGATAGGGGGCGCTCACTGGGGCTTGCGCGTAGTTTGCCGGCGCAGCAGACGCCGGTGTGAAGCCAGCAAACATGGGCGAGTTGCCCTGGCCTCGTGCGCCGGCGTTGTTGGTCCTCGAGGGCGGTGCCGAGTATGTCGTGGGCGGCGGGCGCGCTGGCAGAGAGTGATGGGGCTGCATGTTGAAGTAGGAACTGCGGGTCAGTTCAGCTTAACCTTAGCGAGGTGATGACTTAACCAGCTACTGGTCGAGACGCGCTCTGATGTTGCGGAGTGGGTAGACTGGTGATAGGACGGTCGGGTGGCTAAGGATGCGTAGTAATCTACGGTGCGCAGATTTTGAGGGTGCGCGAGGGTGTGGTTGCACCGATGAGGTGAGGCGCAGTTTCTGTATGGCTGGGGAAAATGCCTCTCAATGAAGCGCGTCCGTGTGAGTGAATAACCGCCCGGGCAGTGCCGTGCGCGTGAATGTCTGGAGCTGATGCTGACTACACGTCGAAGATGGCAGAAGGCAACAAGACTTTCCCGAAGCGTCTAGCAAGCGAGGCTGCAGGTGGGCGAGGACTAGGTCGGCGTTTGAAGAGGGCAGAGTGGGATGGCGGGCCGGTGCAAATTACAATTACCGTGGGGATGCGTCAGGCAGATGGGGGCGTCGACGTCCGTTGTTGGTTTCTGTCGCAGAAAGTGAGCCAAGCGGCTCCTCCGGCCCCGAAATCACGTGTTGCCGGCATATCGGCAGCCGCTGCACACCACGCTGCATCGCAAGGCTCAACCTTGAACAGCCAGGAAGAAGGTGCAGCGCGATGCACAGGCGTCACCGGTGATGAGTTTTCTCTCATCGCGTCAGCCCTCACAGTCCATCCAGGTAGCCTTGGAAACATTGCAAGACTTCTCCGGCGACCTGCCCTAGCGTATCCGGTGATCCCTGCACGCTGCCCCTCCATCCGTACTGCGTAATGCTGTGTTAAGGCTGAGACGGAGGGGCTTCACAAGCAGCCGCATTTGACCGCGACGCCGTTGGGACTGTTGCTTGCGTCGCTAGTCTGCTAGGATGAAATTGATCTCAATAGTGAATGTACACGCAGTCGTGATAGCCATAGCATCTGCAACCACATGCGCAACCCACCCGTGTCTAGCCCGCTCATTAGACGGCGGCTTTCTAATCATGCGCTGTGATGTTCAGCAATCATGTCGGCAGCGGTGCAAACGTTTTACAAGACGGAATTGGCAACAGTGGCTTGTATGACATACCTTACCGCCGCGGCCGAAGCTATTCTCCGTCAACAGCGTGATGCTGGGATATGGTGGTGGGACGTGCCATTGATGCAATAGTAGTGTGCCCCGCTTGTTCCAAAGACTTTCCGCGTACATATCTTGACGACCCCCACCAGACTTCTTCTTCCTTCTCTTGACCATCTCCCGCTTTATAAGCCTCAATTGCCCTCGTATTGCACGCCCGGTCGCTGCAATTCTACCCCGCCAACACTTTCTCATCCACCCACCTACCCCTACACGAGAACGCAATCATGTCTTCTGAGCCCGTCGGAGATTTCGGCCTCATCGGCCTGGCCGTAAGTACTCCATGTTCCGATCGCGTCCACGGCGAGTGCAGCAGAAAGTGCGCGTCGTCGTGCCTTCCTGCCAGCCATTGAGTCCAAAGCGCGAATTATCCGGAGACATTCATCCCCAACGCATCAAGGCCAGCCATGCTGACCATACATATAGGTCATGGGCCAGAACTTGATCCTCAACGCGTAAGTCACAACAAACGTCATAACCTGCCAAACCAGTACTAACACCAAACAGTGCTGACCACGGCTTCACCGTTGTTGCTTTCAACCGAACGTAAGCGCCTCGATACACCGCGCCGCCAACACACACTGACAGGCAGATAGCGTTGCCAAGGTCGACCGTTTCTTGAACGATGAGGCCAAGGGCAAGTCCATTGTTGGCGCCCACTCCATCAAGGAGTTCGTCTCCAAGCTCAAGAAGCCCCGCCGCATGATGATGCTCGTCATGGCTGGTAAGCCCGTTGACGACTTCATCGAGCTCCTCCTCGAGGGAGGTGCCGAGGAGGGCGACATCATCATCGACGGTGGTAACTCCCACTACCCCGACACCAACCGCCGCACAAACTACCTCAAGTCCAAGGGTATCCGATTCGTCGGAACTGGTGTCTCTGGAGGAGAGGAGGGTGCCCGCTACGGTCCTTCCATCATGCCCGGTGGTAACGAGGAGGCCTGGCCATACATCAAGGTAGGAATGCGCGAAGAGATGAACAGGACAAAACTAACAGAAACCAGGATGTCCTCCAGTCCATCTCCGCAAAGTCCGACGGCGAGGCCTGCTGCCAATGGGTTGGTGACGAGGGTGCCGGTCACTACGTCAAGATGGTCCACAACGGTATTGAGTACGGTGACATGCAGTTGATCTGCGAGGTGAGCCGAGACGATCATACAGAAAGAAAGAGGCGACTGACAGAAACAGGCCTACGACATCATGAAGCGCGGTCTCGGCATGAGCAACAAGGAGATTGGCGACGTTTTCACACAATGGAACAAGGGCGTTCTCGACTCATTCCTGATCGAGATTACCCGTGACATCATGTACAAGAACGACGACGATGGTGTTGCCATCGTTGAGAAGATCATGGACTCTGCTGGTCAGAAGGGTACCGGAAAGTGGACCGCCATCAACGCGCTCGACCTCGGTATGCCCGTTACCCTGATCGGAGAGGCCGTCTTCGCCCGTTGCCTGAGTTCGCTCAAGCAGGAGCGTGGCCGCGCCGCCGGTCTTTTGGACGGCCCCACCCCCAGCTTCTCTGGCGACCGCCAGGCCTTCATCGACAACCTCGAGCAGGCTCTTTACGCATCCAAGATCATCTCGTACGCCCAGGGATTCATGCTGATCCAGAACGCCGCCAAGGAGTACAAGTGGAAGCTGAACAAGCCCGAGATCGCCCTCATGTGGCGCGGTGGATGCATTATTCGCTCCGTCTTCTTGAAGGAGATCACCAAGGCTTACCGCCAGAACCCCGAGCTCGAGAACTTGCTGTTCGACGACTTCTTCAGCAAGGCTATCCACAAGGCCCAGTCCGGATGGAGAGACGTCGTTTCCAAGGGTGCTCTCTGGGGTATCCCCACCCCTGCTTTCAGCACCGCCCTCAGCTTCTACGACGGATACCGCGCCAAGGACCTGCCCGCCAACCTGTTGCAGGCGCAGCGTGACTACTTCGGTGCCCACACCTTCAGGATCAAGCCCGAGTACGCCAACGAGACCTACAAGGAGGGCCAGGACATCCACGTCAACTGGACCGGAAGGGGTGGTAACATCTCTGCTTCTGTAAGTTTCACGCACATTGATCATTTAGAAGACACTAACAACTTGCTAGACCTACAACGCTTAAAAAGGGGATATCCATTGCTTGTTAGACGGGAGCAGAGGGCTGCCCCGAGTTCATGTTTTATGAAGAACGTGAAAACTGAGATACCTCGAATCTAGAATGAATATAACGATTCGCATGTCCAATGTTTGCATGTGCCGGTGAATGTTTGAAGCTCAGCTTGACCGCTGTGTTGTTACTCGTACGCTAGCTGGAGTTAGCGTTGATCGTCGCGTACCTCCAGGTAGACCCTTGACGAGCCACCCCACTATGAATTGAACATTGTTACGAGGTCGCACGCGCATCGGCTTCCCAGCAATCAGGATACACTCGGGACGGAAGCGTCTCCAAGGCCTACACCATATACCTTCTGTAATTGGCCCAGCGGCAAGCGCCCTGCGTAAAGGCTTGGCATCGCGACCACGGAAAGTTGCAGCGCATCACGACAACACCAACCCACCCGCCTCGCGCTCCGCCAGCTCCGCCACGCCAGCGCTGCCCCACGACCCGGTTGCGCGTGCGTCGTCGCGTTTTCATTTCTTTCATTCCTTTGGATTGTATATTCACTGCTTGTATGAGTCTCTGGCGTTAGGTCCTCCGTCGTAGAATCTGGGCAGGGACTAGGTGCTGACGAGACCCAATTGTAGCGGAGCAACACGTTAGCCTCCGCCGCCCGTAATACACAGAATACACAGTCGCCTAGACGAAGGCACACAAGCGTAGGACCGTCATGGCGGACAACAAGCGCAATAGCGTTGCGGGCAAGGTTGCGACTCCGAACCTAAAAGCTGGCCCTGGATCGAACAAAGATGTCATTGGCGCGGATTCCGATCTGTACAAGGCTGTTGGGTCACGGTACGTTCCGCTCGTCGAGATGGTATCACCGCTGGGATAGTAGCTAACAGTTCTCAGCATCAAAGTCACATGTGCCCCTGGCAAGAACGTCCTCGAGGGCACCCTCTTCACGGCCTGCAACCTCACCCACGCCATAGCCATCAACACTGCGCCCGCTCCACCGAACCCCTCCCCCACCTCCTTATTCAGCCAGCCCGGCGACTACCACATCATCCCATTCGCACACATTGAGTCCTTCGAGATCATCGGCACAGGAGAGCGGGCACCTGAATCCGCAGCAGGGTTCGATGGCGCACTCCCCAGCATCTCTAAGGTGGATCTGGCGGCGCTACAAGCCCGTGAAGACCAGACCATCCGCGAGATGAAGAAGAAGGATATGCAGAAGGGCAAGGGTGTTAGTGCCGAAGCACAGGAGTTGTTCGATGCTATTTCGAGGACGTGAGTCATATCAGAGTTGGCAGGTGTGAGGTATCAGAACTGACAGGTGGATTGTAGTCTACCAACTCGCTGGGCAGACACACAGATCGTCGTCAACGACTCCGTCCTCATTCAGGCCCCGTACACGCTCGACAGCATCAAAGCACCCGCCGACAAGCACCAGGCCAAGGCTCACGTTCGCAAGGTCGTCGAAGCCTTCTACCAGCGTAAGAAGGGCGCTTCTGCGGGTGGGGCGGCTCGCGCTCCGGTCGCTGTGCCCAATGCCCCTTGGAAGGGAGGTTAGAGTCCGGTCACCCCAGGGCTTTGGCGACGGATAAGTCGATGTAAACATTCCGCAGAGGATATGTCGCTGGCTGAAGGGTTTAGTCTCGTTCGTTGTGTGAGGTATGAATCACGGAAGAATTATGTAATGATGGTAGCAGTCATGCATTCTATGGGAGGGTGCTGGAAGGTAAACATGCTATACCGTATGGCATAGTAGGCATTTCAGAAATTTACAAAATGTTCAAAAGCCACGGCTCGTTTCGCCGTGTGATGTAAGTGCGATAGCTCAGCTTGACGTCTACGACAGGATCCCAACGAACGCACGAACACGGCATTTAGTACAATGACGACTACAGAAGTTTGCAGATGATGGACCACGCGTCAAACAGCAGGCTGCAGCTGAAAGCCTCTTTCTCATTACGATGGCAATTGGGACGCTCTTTATACCTCATCGCTAGGTTATAAAACCAGTCTTGTTCCGACGCACCGGTTCAACCCGCATGTTTCGCAGCGAGCGAGATGGACCCCTTGAGCATCGCAACGAATGTGGTAAGTTTAGCAAAACTGGGGCCTATTTGAAGCTGTCAAGCTAACCATACTTTTAGCTCCGGATCATTACGACTTTCCTCGGAGCTGCCAAAGGCCTCAACGACATACGGAACAAATGGAAGCACGCGCCCGCTACCGCGCTGTTCCTCTGTTCCCAGCTCAAACTCAACGGGGCTTTACTTTCGCGGCTGCAGACACTACTTCTGGACGAAACGAATGCTGTGCACGCGGACCCAGACTTGGTCGATACGCTCGATACGACTCTGATAAGCTCTCTCGTGCTGGGGGTATGCCTCGGGAAGTACGTGTCGAAGATCATGAAGGGCGTCCATGGCGATGGTAGTATGACCTCGAAAGCCAAATTCAGGACTCTGTGGAATGAGGATGAAGTCAAGGACTTTTTGGAACGACTGCATCAACAGTATTCTGCCATCAACATGTTGATCGGCCCGCTGAACAAGTGAGTTAAGACAAAGCCTCCATATGGCGTACAGATACAGCCATGAATGGCCGACTGAATTTAGCAGGGCTTCTTCGACCGGGAGAAAGAAACCCCTTCAGGAAAAAGAACAAAGCAAGACGATGACAACAATGAACGAACACACCCAAAACATGCGAAAGGCTTATGCCCTCACAGTGGCGGAGTCTACATTCAAAACCGAAGATTCCCCCGATAGTCTCTTGAGCAATCTCTCCACCCTTGTCGGTCCTACTGACGGCTCCCCCGAACAACACTTCGAATCTGTCCTCTCAAACTCCAGAGTATACAAAAAAGCTTCCAACGCAGCTATGAGACAGCGGCCGAATACCGATTTCGACAATGCAAGCATGAGGACTAATCATTCTACAACTGCAACGATTGGCGACCCGGACTTCATTGCCGACCCATCAAACACTGAAGAAGACACAGCTACTACAAGGCCTATAATCGTTCATACCTGTGATCCAGTCGATAGGGCGAAGAGGAATCTCAACGTTGATGGCGTAACAGGTATTTGTACCGAAAGCTATCCCACTCAAGAACCCGGAAAGCTGAGTTACAAACCACACGACCGGATACAGAATGTACGGAAGGTAGATGCGGCGTGGTGGTTCGGCAATACTGAACTGTCAGAGAACGTGCCTGATAAGAGTGGGATAATTTTTCGTCGAGACTTTTACCCTGTTTACAGGCTCAACGAATGGAAACCGGCATACACCGGTAGGAGCATGGGCATCGAAGCCGTCGGTGAGTGTTGGTTGCGCTATGAAGAGGGAGATCGAGTGGAATTCAATGTAAGTGGCATGAAAAACCTATCCCTATTCCATTGAGCTAACCAATCCAGCGAGTATACCACAACTTCATCTGGCACGTCAGGATATGTAGGAACTCAGACCATCACGCTGGGTCAAACGACATAGACTCACGGTGTCACAATGCTTCAACAGAGGGACAGATGCTAGTCGATACCATCGTGCTGAGTGACGAGATCCGCGAACAGGTCGATACTCTGCTAGCACATTGTGCTTGTCCTCTTACGCGTCTCGTCGGCTTGGAAGGACGTGAACGGTCCAAAGAGATTATAAAGATGGTAAATGAAGACGGTTGGCCCGAATCCGAGCAGAAAATTATAGCGGATTGCAAGAGCTTTAGGGAACTACAAGAAGCGGCGGAGTTATATAGGATGTGTGGATAATAGGGCTGGGACCTGCAATGAGTCACAGGTGTGTCCACAGACACGGCAAAAAGGTAGATGAAGCATACATGGCAGGATACGGATTCAATTCGCTGGGTGAAAAGTACGCGAAGACCATCACGCTGCCTTATACTAATATACAAAACGCCTCAACACATGCCCGTAGTCCCCAAACCCCCCTCCCCCGAACCTCACCACTCTCAACCCCTCCACGCAAGCGCATCCTTCTCCAGCACCGCATGCCTCATCCGAAGCAAGTCCACCCGACTAGTATACGTCAGGCGCCCCTCTTTCTTCCACCTCATGTTGTACGGGATCTGGTACGTATCCAGTACATCCACAAACGCACCCGCCCTGGGCTCATACGCCCCCGCCGTCTGATCCACCTCCAGATTCATCTTTTCGGGCCCCATGCCCCCACCGTAAGAGACATCGTTTTTCCCGCGGAAATTGGCTCCAACGACGTACGTGCTGCGCGCACGAAGCGACTCCATCTTATTGGTGAGGCCGTTGCCTCCGGCGGTGGTGATGGGCATGCCGAGCATGCAGTCGTCCATCTTCTTGACGATGATGAACGGGTAGACCTTGATGCAGATCTGGCCGTACTCGGACTGGACGAACCAGTCGCGCGAGGTGGCTGCCATGCGCGGGAGTGGCGCCCATCCGATGTCGCCTACGCTGATGGCGGCGATGGCGTTGGCGTCGAGGCGCCGCGGGTGCTCGGGCCCGTGTGGTGGTGGTGGTGGTGGTGGTGAAGGCGAATCTTTGTCGACCTCCATCTCATCTTCCTTCACCCCATCCTCCTTCACCTCCCCTTCCTCCATCTCCCTTCTCCTCCTCCAGCCCCAAAACCTCACCATCCCATCTCGCCAAAAACGCTTCAAATCGCTGCACGCAAAGCAACAACTCACCGGAAATCGTCTCGAGCTCCTTGAGCTCGTCGGCCGTAGCCTCTCCTTCTTGTAGGAGTGCCCGAAGGCGGTGCTGGTGTTCCTCTATGGCGAGGACTTCCATGGCGATGTCGCGCCCGAGGTTGATGGTGGTAAGGGAGGGCATGGCGGGCCATGCCGGCGACGTTGCCGTGAAGGCGAGGAGTGTGGTCATGGTGTGGGTGGTCATGGTGACTATGTGGTTAGCCTGGGAAATGGAGGGGAGGGGGTAGGGTGTATGTAGGCGGCAGAGGGTGAGATGGGGTAACGTAGGGAGGTACTGGGGGTGTATGTAGGCAGTAGAGAGCAGGATGCCAGAGGGTAAGGGAGATACTGGTGATAATGTATACGGTAGAAGGTGAGCTGCAGCAACATATAAAGCTGCCGAAACCTATGTATTCCGCAAAGCCATTGATGCCGTAACAAAAAGAAAGGATACTTACGAGTATAGTCAGTGTGTGTTGCTGGAGAATCTCAAAAATCGGCGGCATGGAAAACTTTTGTTATGGGCGTCCTGGGTGCAAACGCTCGCTGCTGTCTTGGCGGTGAAAAGTGCGGCTCACTGCTCACGTTCACCGTGAGTTTAGCAGAGAGCGAGGAGAGAGGAGCGATATGTGAGCGCGGAAGTGAGCGTGACGGTGACATTAGGGTTGGATTTTGTATGGGTCATGCAAGAAATGAGGTTGACGGATACGTGGGAGATGGCATCTGTACGTAGGAAGGTCAGTGCGTGATGTAGGCGTTTTATGGCATTACGGCGTGATGGATACTACTAGCATGACATTGATGTAGGCATATCATGGCATTGAAATGTTGGAGATATCGGCTACAGAACTTGATTTCGTATGCATGACTCCCTGGTTCTGTATGCTACAGTATACGGAAGAACGAGGTCTTCGTCTGCACAAGCTTTTCAAACCGCAGATTCATACTGCCCTTTCACTTTCACCGCCCTTTTCCGCTTGACCTAGCAGCGAACTCAGCATACTGGACAGGATTGTAATGTCCGAATGGGAATGTCTGAAGATGGAGAGATGGCCACTGTTGTCACTATGTCTGTAACCGATGTCGAGCCAAACTACTTATATAATAGCCTCTCATCTCACGGTTATGATTCAGACAAACGCTCACTTCCACTCCACCCCCCAAGTAACCTCCCCCTTCCTAAACGGCACGACCTCACAGTCGCCCCCACCCTCCTTCCGCAGTACATCCACCACCGTCTCCTTCCCCTTCCTCAACACAATCCTCTCCTTCCTCTCATCCACAATCTGATAAAACCCCCTCCCCCACCCCCCAAAGAACCCCTCCAGCACCTCCTTCGTCACCTCCTCCTCCCCAATAACCCCCCTCTGAACCCCCACCTCCAGCGCATCAAGCACATACCCCACCGCATACGGCTGCGTAAAAACCCCCGCAGCAACCTTATCCTCCCCCCTCTTTTTCCCCCTCGGATGCGGCGCAGAATCCGTTCCAAGAAAAAACTTCCCATTCCCCTGCACCACCGCGCGGAGCAACGCATCCCGGTCCTCAGGCGTCTTGGCAACAGGCTTGCAGAAACAAAAGGGATCGCCTGCCCAATCATCGATGATGAGACTGAGGTGGTGCGCGGTGATTGTGCCGCTGACGGAGGGGCCGCAGGAGCGGACGGCGGAGAGGGCGGCGGCGGTGCTGCAGTGCTCGAGGATTATGCGAAGGGCGGGGAATTTGGCGTGCAGGGAGAGGAAGGTGGGGAGGAAGGCGGGTTCGGCGTTGAGGATGGTTATGGCGCCTGTTTTGCTGTCTTTGGTTGTTGTTACGTGGGTGTTTGGGGGTGTGGACGGGACTTCGCCGTGGAGATTGAGGACCATGTTTTGTTTCTCCATTTCGGCGAAGACGGGGTAGAAGGGTTCGTAGGAGAGGACGCCTGAGGAGGAGTTCTGTTGGGGGTTAGGATGTCTGTCACATGGGTTGCCAATCTCTTCCTCTCTTATCCTCTTTTTTGGCATGTTCTTGGGGACGAGTGTCTGGATCCGTACATACCGTAGTAACTCCAGCTGGGTAAGACTTCACACCCGTAATCCCCGCCTTCTTCGCTTCCCGAATAACCTCCGGCGTGATATCCTCGTGTAGATACAGCGACATAACGTAGTCCACATTCGGCTCAATAGCACGAAGTCTGTCGCGGTACTCGAGACATTGCTTCACGGAAGTGATAGGCGGGACCAGGTTCGGCTGTAATAGTGATATAACGGGTTAGAGAAACGTGACTGAAATATTGCGAGATTCGCAAATCGGCAACAACACATGAACAGAAAGAGAGGACGAAGAGGAGCAAGAATGACGATGGTAGCAAAAACGAAATGACCGACATCTTGAATGAGAAATGGACGGTATGGAACTTACCATAACATAAACCTGATTCACACCACCCTTACGAATCGTAGGCGTAACAAGCTGCGACATCTCGCCATCTCTCAGATGCACATGAGCATCATACGCCGCTGGCAGCTCAATTTCCGTCAGTTCAGTAAACTTCATCTCTGGCTTCTGATGACTATGAATCGTGGAGTTAGTCGTTGCTGTTGTTGTTACCCCCAAAAAAGTTGTCCCGCATTTTATGCGAGATCGGGCACCGCGGGCGCAAATAGAGCCGCACTAGTCCGGATGTGGAAGGGCATCATCAACGTGCAGATAAACGTACAGATAAACACGGATATGCTGGATGCGGGTGTTTCCATCTTCAAACCAAGACCTACATGTGATCGAATCACCTTATCACACAGCCCCCAACCTGAGTGACTTTAACCCCGACTAGAAGAGCATCACGAAGCTTCCGCAAGTATAGTGGAACAAGCGGTGAAATCTTGTGCGATTGCGGCGCCTCTAAGATCGTAACGAACTGTCGCTTTCCCGTAACACCAAGGCGGTCTCCTTCTTACAACATCTATCTTCAATCTTACAACTCACTATGCCCCTCCCTCTGAGCATCCTTCTCCTCCTTCTCCCTCCTCTGCTCCTCCTCCTGCACATCCACCACCCCCGCCTTCTCCTCCTCCCCCTTCACGCGTCTAGCCAACCCCGCAATCTCCTCATCATAAACATTCCACTCAGGAACCTGCCTGCGCGCCCGATCCAACTTCGGCTCCTTGGTCTGCGGATTATTACAAAGATCAATCGTCTTCGCCTTGGCGAGATCCTCATCGCTGCACCAAGTCTCGCACCACAGCCACTCCTGGGGTAAACTGTGGATGGGGAGGTTGAATTGCATGTTATTGGGTAGGTCTTGGTCGAGGTTGGAGAGGGAATTGGGGTCCGCGGAGAGGGCGTGGTATTGCTGGCGGAGGCGGTCGCCGGCGGCGAGTTGGCGGAAGCGGGTTAGGTCTACGACGTAGAGGGCGGAGATATGGTAGGGGCGACCGCGGAGGAAGTTAGCCCAGTAGCCTGTTTTCCAGAAACGGAATCCTTCCATTTCGGTGCGCGAGTCGCCCATGGGTGTGAAGCCGTAGGGTGCGCCTTCGAGGTCGTGTTGCACGAGTTCGTACATGTCTGTTCGCACGATTTGGTCGGCGTCGACGAAGATGACTTTTTCGAGGTCGAGCGGGAAGAGGACGTCGAGGAAGAGGATTTTGTAGCCCCAGATCTCGCGCTGCTTTTCGGTTTGGCCGCGCAGCCAGTGCGGCCATTTGTAGGTCACCATCTCGTATTCGAATCCGTACTCAGCAGCGATGTGCGGAAGGAAAGACTTGAAGCTAGGTGACAGGAACTGCTCGATGAACCAGAACTTGACGGTGTGTTTCGTGTGCTTCATGACAGATACCATCATGATGTTCAGCATGCGCTCGTATAAATGGCCCGAAGCGACGGAGAAAATGTTGATGTCTGCTTGCGTGCCTTTCTTCGCCGCTTTACTTCCGGAGAATAGGTCAGCGCCCTTTTGCAGGACCTTTTCGGAGTCGAAGTTGAGACCGATCTTGCCGAGGAACTTGTTGACCTTTTGCGCACTCTTGCCAACCAGCTCAGAGGCGAGCGACTCTTCAGGAGCGAGTACATCAGTCTCTTCTTGACCTGGCTTGCGCGATAGACGAGGGAATATTGTCGCTCCTTGGAAGCTCATGAGCGCAATCTCGGTAGTCTCGTCACCAGGTACGGGTGCCCAGCTAATAGGACCTGCACTATCAAGGCTGAAAACTTCCTGAGAGCGACCGCTCTTGAGCTGAATGTTGTAAAAGCCAGGAGTGGCCTTGAACTGGAAGTAGCCGAGATTAGCCATGATGATCGTATCCGCGAAATGAGGATCCCGCTCGGTGGCAAGAACAACTTCAGCACCACGCGGTGGGTGACCACCATTCGTAGTGTCACGAGAGTGGCCCTCGATAAGAATGTTTTCCAATTCATAGACAGCGGTGACATCGGCACCAGCAGGAATGGTACTAAGCTTGATGTTGTCGAGATCATATACAGACTCTTTCGGGGCAACTAGCCAAGAGGGTGGCACATCCATGCCAAGGTTAAGCAAAGCCTCCTTGGGGATGCCATAAAAGTGGGTTCCAAGGCTTCCGATCGATCCATCGGCGACGAAGGACGGTCGGGCTTCCAGGACGTATCTGTAGAAACGTTTGACAGGAAGCTCTTGAAGCATCTGCTTCGGGTTGAGGAAAAGCTTGAGATGTGTGCCCTCCATATCGCTGAGTACTTTCAGAATGGGTACCCACTTCTGGGCCAGCTCTGTCGCGGGGTCAATTGAGGCTACGATCTGGAAGACAGCCTTGTCTTCGTCACCCCGGATGATAGCGGTATGCTTGGCAGTCCAGTTGTTGTAAATGCTCATCCTCAGGGTTGATGCAGTCTCGAAGATGCCTTCTGGAACGTCCGACACGGTGGAAAGTGCGACCAGCGACTGGATCTTCGCAACATCTAGAGGAGATGCGATCTTTTCCATGAGATCAAGATCGGCAAGCGCATTGTTCAATGGCTCAACTCGTTTGACCTGCTCATAAGTGACAAAAGTTTCCACGTCATCGTATGAGAATCCGTAATCTTCTGGGATGGGTCCCACGTAGCGTCCGTTGACGAGCATGCCGTTCTGTCCCGGCTTCAGACCGAACGCGTCGTAGATCGGCTCAGCAACCTTCCAGAATTGAGTGGAGTTGGCGGGAGTTGGTCCGGAGTTGGCATCCCGGTTTATGATCTCGGAGAGGGCTTCGCTTGTAAGCTTACGACCAGACTTGATGTAAGTCTCTAGAAGATCTTCTGAGGCGTTCGGCTGCTCCGCACCGGCTTTCGGGTTGTGTATGAGAACAGCCTCTACGTTGGGGTTTGCCTCACGGAAATCTGCCAGTGCTTTAAGAAGAGCAAAACCAGCCTCCGAGTCGAAATCCGCCACAAGCGTGACGTGAATCCAGTCATTCTTGCTAGCAGACTCCGATGCCTGGATCCGCGGCATCTTATTGTAGGCCTCGCCATGGGTCTCTTCAAATTCAGCCATATTAATGAGCGTGATGTTCTTCTCGTTCTCCGGGATGATGAGAGGATTGCGCTTAGCAGCAGCTGAGGCCAAGAAGTGTTGCGGAACCCAACTATCACTGTTGAAGTTACCGTTGAAGACTGCTTGTTGAATCTGACGAAGATCCATGCCGACTCTTTGACTGAGTGTTCCGAGCCATTCTTCGGTTGCTGGAATGGGTACACCGTTGACAAAGACCGGGGCTTTGGGACCTTCTGCTGCTAGACGCTTCAGGTACTGTTTGGCGCCTGTGATGTGCTGATCTAACGTCTCTGACTTCAGTATGTCATCGAACGCAAGCGCCTCCTTTCCATCGAGGAGCGCAGTTTTCTTGACTGTCACGTCGAAAGTGGCTTGGTCTGCGTGCGCCAGCTTCTTGCCATCTAACAGCTGAGCTTTGCGTCAGCGCAACATACGAGAACATAAGGGATTTTAGTACTTACTACTTGAAGGTATTCAATCACAGCGGGTAGTCCATACGCATCTTGTAAATAGTAAACGACCTTGGCCTGCTCAAGAGCACCAGTTGTAGCGGTCTGAGGAACGATACCCCAGCGCAGTGGGATACCACGCCTGATGAGACTGAGGATAGTCTCAAGCATGGTCGTAACATCTTCGGACGAAGTCAAGTCGACAGCGACGATGGCGTTGTGAATGTCTCTACGGCAAGATGGCAGTTGACCAGGGTATGTTCTTTGCAGCAACTGTGATTACGATTAGCTCGCGATCGATGACATGAATGATCGTACCCACAGCCCTAAGTTCACTCGGCCACCCTTCATACATCGGGTCTTTTTCGATGTCGTTCAGCCACAAGATGACGTTGCCGCCTTCGGTAGCATCTCTAAAGTCGTAACGTTGAGGTTCAGCATCCGTCTGAGTCTGGGCGATCGAATCATGCGACAACAATGAAATGACCTCAGAACCGCTTAGACCCTGACTGCGTATCCCGTTGATCAATTTACGTTCACGTCGCAAGTGTGCCAACAGCGAGAACGGGTTTACATCGCGGGCTGGGATCTGTACGCCGTTGATCCAAATGACATTGTATCCGGTAGGGAGGAGTTGCTCGCGGTTCTTCAGATGTTCTTCGAGGAAGTCTTCCGAAGCGTTGTGGGCTGCGATGATGGACGAGTACTTTGGGAAGTCTTGCACGAGCTTCATGAGGGTATCCATGGGTTGTTCGCTTTGGGTTACAAAGCTAGCAGCCTTCAGCCCTAAATCGGATACCTCGTCCTTGGACAAGGGCTTGAGGTCTGCGACATCTTCATCGTCGTCCAGGCCGGTGCCCATTGGCTTTTGAGAAGCACTCTTCTCTCCCTGTTCAGCCTGCCTGTCGTCTATGACAATGTAGTCGGTCCGCTTCAGTTGTAGCTCGACACCGTATCCGTTCACTACCAGCGGCGTTGTTGGTGCCTTCAAAGAAGGCTTGTGCCGGACACGGTACGAAGTCTTCCCTTGCTTGGCTGTATCGCTCAATGTCTTGTGCCATTTTTTGAATCGAGGAGCCGTGATGTCGGCGTATAGGATCGCGGGTAGAGCCGAGCTGTTGCCAAGTATGCGGTCGAAGGGTAGTTTGTATGTCCTGTCTGGCTCTCAGCGTCTGCCCGTAGACTAATTCATTTGTACATACCGTTCGCTCTCAATGTCTCCGAAAGGCTCGTCTAGGTGTACGGAGCAGTATTGCTTCCCATGAAACGATGCCCAAATCTCGCATTTCTCATTCTGCTCCGCCTTCAGTGAAGGCTCCACCGATGTATTGTAGAATTGGTAATGTGCTTCTATCCGCGGCGCAGCCGACCGGATTGAGAGAGCGAGATCGAAGGAAGCGAGGGCTTCGGGCTGGGTGATGTGTCCATCGCTTTTCAGGACGTCCACAAAGGCTGTATACAGCGCCTGCTCTGTAGTCTTGTCGTCGAAGTACCCCTCGGATACGCGGTCGAGGATGGGGTAGTATGCCGTCGCATTCTCTTCTGCTGCAGTTTCTCTGGGAGGAGTTAGCTGTAGCTCTAGGTCTTCGCAAAGTCGGAGCGTACAATAACTCTACCAAATATGGGGCAGGATTGAAAGAAGCTAGAAGCGCGACGCTGACACCTGGACGGGCCGCGTGCGCGCCAATGTGCCTGAAAGCACTGAGCAATAAGAGGGCTTTCGCGCTCAGCATAGAGGCTGAAGCTCGCATCGTGTAAGCCCTGCCCCAAGTCCTGAAGGAATCGTGGTGGCGTGTAGCAATGACGAACGATATTCGTGATGTTTCGAAAGTTCAACTCCCGATCTCAAGAAGTTGCAACGTGTAGCATAACGTCGGATTGAAGTGGCCGGAGAACGAGGCTTGAGTTTAGCCACGTGACATGAAACAGTTCAGCGCATCGGAAATCTGCAGTGAAAACAGAAATGGCAGTTGCGTATGGTACAAAATGATTGCTCCTCTACCGCGTCCCCTCCAGCATTTGGAGCTCCAAGTGTCAGGTACCAGATCCCTGCAGCCATGATAGCGCTAACGCGATAAGGCCGCGGCTCCCTTATCGCGTCAGTCCCGCCGCCGAACCTCCGTCTGCCATCACACCCGACGGAAAGCTTCCGCTCTTCACTCACCCGGCTGAATCTAGACGCGGCTCTTGCGTTGTGGAAGAACCATTAGCAGAAGCTTCCCAATCTATTCGCCAAGTCATGACAAGGCTACCGCCAAATTCTTGCCCACTCACGGAGTTGCCGTGGGCTGTGCCAAATTACCTAGGTACTGAACATGTACTAATCAGCGGCTCACGCCCTACAAGGATGCAAGGCGTAGCCAAGAGCTGCAGTCAGACTCTACATCGAGGAGTATGATGTCGCAGTTACTATCGTCTTGCCGGCATCGGTCTGCCCTTATATAGTAGGGTTTGCCGCCTAGGATTTCCTTACTCAAAGGATATGTAGTGCAAGTCTCGACTCATCTTCCATCATCTTTTTTCAAACAACTAGTCATCCCTCTTCTCCAACATGTCACAAACCGCGACATCGATCGAACTTGTGAGCTATCCTGAGACATCGATTCCAGCCCTCACAGCCAAGCCATTGGGCAATGGAGGAAGCAAGGATACACCTTCGATAGCTGAGGATTTGCGTCCTATCAATGTGGCCCAGGACTCCTTCGCTGCTGAACAGCGGGATGGTCCTGGCAAGGGGACGACGGCCATTGTCTTGGTCACGGTAGTGTGTGTCACCATGGTCAGCTCCATGCTGTCGGGTGTCATGACTGTGACTCTGCCTACGGTCGCACGAGAACTAGAGCTGGCACCTAGTGTACTGTTATGGTTTGTAGACACATCCCATATTCCATACTACCTACTGACGAGTCTAGGCCAATTTCCATCTACGCCTTGACCTGCGGCTGCACTCTACTCCTCCTCGGTTCCGTCGCTGATGTCGTTGGCTCCCGACCTATGTACCTGGTAGGGTGTCTCCTCCAATCTGCCTTTACACTGGCATGCGGATTGGCGCAGACTGGAACACAGCTCATTGTCTTCCGTGCCTTCGCCGGCGTAGCAATCTCCTTCTGCCTCCCCTCAGCCGTTAGTATCATCACCAGCACGTTTCCAGAAGGCAAGAGCAGGAACATTGCATTCGCATCCATGGGCGGTGGCCAACCCATAGGTTTCTCATTCGGACTCGTGCTCGGGGGTATCTTCGCTGATACCATCGGATGGCGGTGGGGTTTCCACCTCAGTGCGATCACTAACACGATCGTCTTCGTTCTTGGGCTGTTCGGTCTGCCAAAAGTCGACAACAAGCAGCCACATGTCTGGTCCCGCTTGAAGAGCGACATTGATTGGGTCGGCATTCTCTTTGGAAGCGCATCATTGGCGCTCCTCTCATACTGTTTCGCGTGAGTGTTGATCTCACATATCTGATGGCTCGATGCTAATGTCTTTAGTCTGATCTCCGAAGAGACTGCTAGAATCCGAGAGCCCACGACACTCGGTCTGCTCATTACTGCGATTGCTCTCATCCCGGCATTCATTTTCTGGGTTGGCAGGCAGGAACGACTGGGCCGGCCCGCTATCATCCCGAATTCACTCTGGCGCAACCGCATCTTCAGCATCATCTGCATCGGGGTCTTCATCACATGGGGAACATTCAACGCGGTAGAGTCGTACCACACGCTCTTCTTCCAGAACGTGCAAAAGCTATCGGCAATCCAGACGTCGATCCGGTTCCTACCCGGACCAGTAGCCGGAGCGCTCGCCAATCTGGTGATGGGCCTGATTGCTCACAGGGTTCGAGCTGACTGGGCGGTAACCGTTGGATTATTTTGCACGACTCTTGGCGGGCTGCTTATGTGCATCATACAGCCGGAATGGTCGTACTGGAGCTGCGCGTTCCTTTCTGTGTTCTTCAATCCTATTGGTGCGGACGCTTTATTCACGGTCTCGAACCTTGTCATCACTTCAGTGTTTCCAGCGCGGACGCAGGGACTCGCAGGCGGCGTTTTCAACACGGTAGCGCAGATTGGCAAAAGTGTAGGGCTGGCGACCAGTGCTGTCATCGCCTCTAGTGTTACGGAGCATTCGGGTTACGTTGAGAAGCAGAGTCCTGCAGCACTGATGGAGGGGTTCCGTGCGGCGTTCTGGTATCTGTTTGCGTTGAGCTGCGCTACGGGGCTGCTGTTGGGGTGGGGGCTGAGGGGAATCGGGCGGGTGGGCATGAAGAGGGAGTGAATGTCAAACGAGACAGGATAGAGTCTACTGAAATAATTCAAAGTAATGTTGCCCTGCCAAGCGTTACACCCGATGGAAGGTAGTTGGTGAAGCGTTAAACGCCCTGTTTCATGTTGGGTCCAGGGCTCACATGCAGATCCCGCCTAGTGACATCTGGACGCGCAACCAGGCCCAGGTACGGGAAGATCCACCTTTGCGTCGAGGGCGAGCTGACGACAACGAGGCCGAACGCACCCCCGGCGCCGCCTGCATCCCGCGCCATGATCATCACGTAGGTCCTGGTCTCGAACACCTCTCCACAATCATTTCACCATGCTCAGCGGACCCCCGAGGGCCATCCCGCTCGTCTTCGTCTTCCTCGCCGCCGGCCTCGTGTGGTGGTATCTCCACCAAATCCCGTCAATTCCAACATGGAACTCCGGGAGCAGTCCTGCCCACGGCTTCCGGCCCTCGCTGCGCGGTGACCCACTCGACTTTGGCCTGCCGCTGCGCTTCTCAGAGGCGCAGACGAAGCCGCCGGGCAGCAACTACACGTACAAGATCATCGTGCCCAAGACGCAGAAGGAGGACATTAGCTGGATGGACAAGGAGATTCCCGATGCGCCGTTGGTAGTATACGAAGTCGACAACCCCAATGCCGAGCACAAGATCCCCAAGAACAAAGGTCGCGAGGCTATGGTATGTATCAGGTCATTACATATAGGTGTTGTAACTGTCCGCTAACCTCCCAGGTCTACCTCTCGTACATCATCGACCACTACGACGACCTCCCCGACACGTCCATCTTCATGCACGCCCACCGCCACGCCTGGCACAACAACCAGCTCCTCGGCCTCGACGCCGCGCAGATGATCCAGCGCCTCAACCACGAGCGCGTCGCCCGCATGGGCTACATGAACGTGCGCTGCCACCACGACCCGGGCTGCCCGGACTGGATCCACATGGACCGCCCCGGCGGCGACTTCGACTTCTTCCACAAGCCCGAGGAGATCTACTGGCGGCGCAACATCTGGGAGGAGATCCACCCAGGCGCCCCGATCCCGCCTTCCATCTCGGGAATCTGCTGCGCGCAATTCGCCGTGTCGCGCCAGCGCATCCAGGAAGTGCCTATTGAGCGCTTCATCCACTACCGCAAGTGGCTGCTTACCACCGGCATGGACGACCAGTTCTCCGGCCGCATCTTCGAATACATATGGCACTATATCTTCACTGGCCATGAAGTCCACTGCCCGGCTATGAACACGTGTTACTGCGACGGCTACGGCATCTGTTTCGGCGGCCAGAAGAAGTACGACGAGTACTTCAAGAAGCAGGATGCGCGCAACGAGCTGTTTACCCAGCTGGATAAGTTCAACAAGCGCGAGGAGGAGGCTAAGAAGGATGGCAAGGACCCCAACTTCTCGAAGGAAGAGATTGAGACTATCAATAAACTGAGGACGGAGATTAGTGGTATGGATCGTGAGTTGGATGCGCTGAGAGAGGACGCGAAGAAGAGGGGTGATGATCCCAAGGCGAGGAAGGAGGAGACGGAGAGTTGGGATTCGTCGCATATCTGGGACTATGCTCCGAAGAACGGTTGATCTGTCGATATCGATGAGTGGTACTCTTGGAATGGGTGGATATATATCACTTTCCGCGTCAGATGCATGCAGAAGGAAGGCGTTCATGGAGGCGTTTACAGGAGGTAATTTCGTATGGCCTGGTGAGCTTGCGCCGTGCATGAGCGCTGCATTAGATTTCATGTCATTTCAATAGTATTTAACGATGTGTTGTTCTGCTACATTAAGTACGGATACCACGGTGTTGGTGAGGGGTTCTTTCACCTGTCGACTTGATCAATCAATATTCCTCGACTGGCGGTAGGAAAACAAAAGACAGTATCACGCAGTTCTTACCGACTTTATATGGACTGCATGCAATTGAGGTAAAGGTGGGGATATCTACTGCCTTGCGCTACCCCTTCCGGTGTTGCTGATCTCCACAACCACCCGTTCGTACGACCAGCACGTGCCAAACCAATCCTCATCAACCTGCCCTGCCTAATTCATTCTACATCTCATCCCCATCGCAAGCAATCTTCCGCCTTTACCACAAAGGGTCTGATATCCACACCCCAAACAGGCGACCAGCCTATCCAACGACCATGTCCCACCTGCCTCTCCAAATGCGGGTGGCTGGTGCGCCTGCTGCCTTCCCTAATCGAACATCGCTACCAGTCCGAGCGCGATAATCTCCGCGTGTCGTCAACGGTGTCTCTCTCTTTACCGAAATGTTTGACTGCTGTCTGAGACAGCTTGTTTGACCTGGTGTTCTGTTGTCTTGTTTTTATTGTGGCTGGGTGTTTGACACGCGACGCGTTGATGACCTTTGTTGGTCGCGGTGATTGCAAGAGGAGGAATTCACAGCTGCAAGAGTCACCGTCACCACCGCATTCACTGTTCTTCAATCATTACGAATGCTGCCTAGGGAGAAAGGGAGAGATAGCAGTTTCGATCGTCGAGCGGTTTTCTGTCTCTCTTACTACGCGCGCGACACTTCACGCATGCACCGAAATCTCGCCGAGGATCACACCCCCATTGCGAGCGCACGATGGATGCGACAATCGGTGACAACATTACGGTAGAAACGCCAGACCCAAAGAAGAGGAGGCAAAGCGCACAGGACAGCTCACCAAGACCACGAAGCGAACCGAAAATCACCTTGCCGGCGTTGAGTGATTTCGCCAGATCACATGTCGCCAACTGGTCTCCGCCCGTACCTGTAACGCCCGAATCGGAAGCACTACGAAGTTTGAAGTACGAATGGAGAAAGCAATCCCGCGAAGAGCCTGTGTACGATGGGCCGAGATCCGAGAAGCAAGTTCTGATTGTGGACCTGCAAGACTACGAGATCTATCGAACACCAGAGAGCGAGTGCAGGGCGTATGAGTTGACGAGCCTGCACTATCTGGAGGTCTCGATTGCGAAGAAATTATGCTTTGATGGCTTCATCTGTGTGGGATCGACCAAACACTACGTGCATGCAGTACCCATTCAGGATAGCTCTGTCGAGGGCTACGGAGACGATGAGAACTCTGGTGTTAATACATACATACAGTCTACGTTTGCGGCCAGTAGGGACAAGCACTACGACATATGGTACAGACTTGCGAAGCCTGCTCCTGGCTACAAAGAGTTTCAGAAATCGTTCCTCTGGGTAGCGCAGCTAGGAAAGCATATTATCGACTACGTGGACAGTCAACCCGTAGGATCAGTCGGGCTCAACAACTTCCGCGAAGACTTCTATCAATGGCTCTCGCCTCGTTTTAGTCATTGTGCCGACTTCCAGCAATGGCATACTGCGTTCAGACATCAGTCTGACTTTCGCGTCGCCGTACACGCTTACATCGAATACTTCTACAACCAAGCGTTCAACCTTCCGAACTCGAAACAGCTGCTTGCTCATCCGCTTTGGAGCGAGTGCATGGCCAAAGGTTTGACAGCGGTGAAAGCGCAGAAGCAGATCATCGAGCACACCATTGCTACGCCAGAGGTATACGATTGCTTCAAGCACATGTACTTTGGTGAGCAGATACAGGCAAAACGGCCTACCGACATGGTCAGGATACAACAGGAGCGCAGGAAAAGGAGACTGGGGTTTGCGCAGAGTTTCTGGGCACGGCAACCGACTACTCCGCGACGGAACATCTGTCGACCGTATGGTAACTCGCCAGTGAAGGTTGGCGACGTCGTAGCCTTGATTCCTGACGAGGCAGACGCAACCGTTTGGCGCAATACGACCTGGGAATGGCTTGCATACGTTCAAGGTACCGAGGCCTTGACGGACGGGACCCAGAGGTTGTTTGTGCTATGGATATATAGACATCACGAGACGAACATTTTCAAGGCCGAATACCCCTACACGAACGAAGTCTTCTTATCCGACAACTGCAACTGCTCTGAAGGAGAGCTGTTATCCACGGATATCAAGGGAAGATACGATATAGACTGGTCGCCTTCCACTATCGACGCTGAGCGCTTTTTCGTTCGCCAAACCTACGTCACCCAAGACAGCGCCTTTGTCAGCCTTCGATCTTCACACAAGACTTGCACGTGTCGGAAGGAAAAGGGCACATCCGTCGACAACTACCGTCGAGGCGACACGGTATATCTGGCAAGGACCCGGAACGGAGACAAGTTTCTGGATCCAGTCGTCTTCCAATACATCGATCACGCCAAAGGGACTGTCAGAGTGCGAAGGCTGTTACGAATGGAACGCGACTGTAGAGAACTAGCAATCAAAGCTCGGCGCTCAAATGTCTTGGCCAATGAGCTGGTCCTTACGGACGAAAACGAAGATGTGTCCGCATCCCGCATCCAGCGACGTTGTTTCGTCAAGTTTGTGACTAAGTCTGACGTCCAGATTGGACGGATACCTTTCACGTACAATCGCGGCGGTGCGGGCGATCTCTGGTTTCTATCCATGGGGTTGGGCAGCAAGGACGGAGAGCAGAGCCTTATCTTCCTACGATGTCTTCCCAAGAGCTTCAATGAGGGCCCCGACATGACTTCCCCTGAATCACTGATAGGAATGAGCATCTTCAGTGGTGGTGGCTCCCTTGATCGAGGTCTTGAGGAGGGCGGAGCAGTCACTTTTCATTCTGCTGTTGACTTCAGTCCCCATGCCATACACACTCAACGGGCAAACTCGAAGAGCCCGGAGACGATGTATCTGTTCTGTGGATCTGTTGATGATCACTTCGACGCAGCTCTCAAGGGTGCCAAACCTGACCTTGTTCCGCGAGTCGGCGAGGTCGACTTCCTTGCTGCTGGATCGCCATGTCCTGGGTTCTCAGCTCTTCAGCACAATATTCTCAGTCCGCAGTCCTTGAAGAATGCATCACATATTAGCACCTTCTGCTCGTATGTAGATCTATACCGCCCTTTGTACGGTATACTCGAAAACGTCGTCAACATGGCTTCAACACGGACTGGATTTGAAGATCAGAATGTCCTATCTCAGGTGGTTGCTTCTCTAGTCTCGATGGGATACCAATGTAATCAGTACATCATGGACGCTTGGAGTTACGGCAGCGCGCAACAGCGTTCACGCCTGATCCTCACCATAGCTGCACCTGGACTTGAGCCAATTGCCCAACCTTGGCACACCCACGCGCGGCCTTACGAGGAGACGGCGGGACGAAGCTTAGGTTATTTACCCAACGGACAGAAATTTGGTGAACGCGAGCATTACCCAACGCCTTTTCCGTATGTACCAGCGATGTCCGTCGATGCGGGATTACCCGACATTGGCAACGGTATTGTCCAAACCTGTATTCCATTCCCCGATCACCGCTTAGGCCAGTTACCAACACGCAAGCAACGTGCACTGGTCAGATGCATTCCACGGCAGCCTCCAGGTTGTGGCTACAAAGAAGCGGACCAACGTGGCCTTATCCCGACTTCACTACGAGATCCCAGAACAGACATTGGAAAAGCTTATCGAAGGATCAAAGCAGCTGGATTGGTACCGACTATTACGACAAATATAGTCATCCGAGATTCCCGAAATGGTGCTACATTGCATTGGGATCAACATCGATCTACCAGTGTATTGGAAGCTCGTCGGACGCAAGGATACATGGATGAGGAGCCCATCATTGGTTCGCTTCCGGAGCAATACAAGATCGTTGGCAATGGTGTGGACCGGAAAGTTGCTTTTGCCATGGGTCTATCTCTACTCCAGGCCGTGCAGAAGAACGAGTCAGGGTTTACTGCGAATGGGACGACGCAGAACTCAGCTGAGGTGGTGGACGCAACTAGCGATGCCGAGACATCCCACGTTGAGAAGAGTGTTAAGAAGCCCAAACCTCAGTCTAAAGCACAGGATATGTCGCCATTTCAGAAGGAACATCACCGCAGGAGTTCCCAACCGGTGGTGGTGATACCTGGACGACGGCAAACCGATAGCGCCACTTCGACTGTGAACACTACTCCGGGGCTATCTAGAAGGAATGCGAGCATGCCTAATGGCGCAACTAGCGAAACTTCACAGACTCCACCTGTATCACAACCTAACGCCTCGGTTGCCCAGACCACCGGCTTCTTCTCTCGACTTTCCAAATCTCTCGCCGCTGGCGTCGGTCGACTCTCCCTATCGAGCATGTCCACTTCCTCCTCTACCCCGACTTCGGCACCAACACCCACCAAACGCAGTCGCGAAGAGGATGAAGACCCTTTCGCCCCAGAAAGCCAGAGCCGCACATCAAGAGAGCGACCAAGGAAACAACTCCGAGTCAGCGCAACACCATCGGCACAAGATGGGATCAAACTTGAAACAGAACCTCGTAGGAGGAAGTCTGTATTCTCGCATCGAAGCGGCAGTGTGAGTTCGACGAGCTCGAGTAAGACTCGTTATACTCGTCATTCAGGATTGTCGGTGGAGTATGTGCCGAAGAATTGGAATAAGAGGGTCGAGGTAGAGATGCGTGGGGTGGTCTTTGAAGAGGAGTTTGCGCAGGCTGATTAGTTGATCTGAGATGGTAAGGGGAGGGTTGAGGAGTGACTTTGGCGATGGAGGATCTTGTTTCGTGGTGGGCCGAGTAGTTTGACCACGCGATGCGGATACCCAATACTCTGGCATAGAGTCGATACCTCATAAGCTTGATGCGCATTACTGTAGCTGCCGTCAACACAGTGAAATCATAACACCACCGACTTATTTACTGCATGTAATACGACATGAATACTCTACCCAAAACTCATGCTCGAATCCAGCAATAGGAGTGTTTGACGTTCAGAGTGGCATCGTGACGCGCCTGCGTCTTGCCATCGAGAAGGGCCGATAGAGCCGTGTCTCCCAACCACCTTTACGATGATCGACAACCACCACGCGATGCGGTCATAACACTCCAACATCTGCATAACGAGCACAGATACCGATAACAGGTTTTCGTCCTATTCAATATCGAAAACTATGGGTACGTTGGTGAGATGAGACAGGTACCACACACGATCGGGTCTCGGCTCCCCTAGCGTATACCGGTGGCTACGCCGGCACGGCTGTACCTGGGTTGGGTGGAGAAGATAGGTTCATGCCAAGACAGGTATGACATAGGTGGTCCAGCGTCCAGATGACGCTGAAGACGTAATGTGGAGGTACTGTAACAGGCTGGCTGTGTGTTTGTCATGGGTATATAAGGCTGGGTGCTGGTGTCTATGAAAGGATATACATCATCAACCACTCATCACATACCAAATCTATCTACCTCAACCACCCACGACCAAATCAAACTTTACATCACACCCCTCGTCAATTATGTCCGGCCAAGGTGTTTCCCACCAGGGCATCACCGCCCCCGGTCTCAGCGAGGCGGACCAGAATATCAACAACACCACCGAGGACATCAGCAACAAGGCTTCGGGTCACAAGGCAAACTTGAGTAACCCCAGTACGCATTCCCTGAGATGCCTAGCTGCGTGTTTGATGAGATGAGAGACTAACGCGTGATGCAGACACTAGCGAGGAGTCCAAGAAGAAGTCTGCTGAGGCGCTCAAGGCACTTGGTGGTGAGGACGCTTTCTATGGAAAGCAGGGTAAGGGCGAGTAGGGGATTTTACCTTTGCCTGATGAAGGGGGAATGAAGTTATGATACCACTTTGAGACGAGAATATAATGTCTTTCAACAGCAATGATGCGTGGGTCCGAATGATGCATGAGTGATTCATCGCCTACTTATGTACATTCTTGGGACGCGTGTATATAATGTCGAACGCGACTTGTGGCTTCTTGTACCTCGCAGTCAGATTCGGCATATAAAAAGGCATCACAAGGATGACAGACACAATGGACTGTCGCGTCGGCGTTCTTGCCGTGTGCAAAGCGATGACGTCATCAACATCATCGTCTCCTTCCCCACACATCTCCCCCTCTATCATGCAGCCTCACCAAACAAACCACAACAACAACAGTTCATCTCAACATCACTCCTCCATATTCTAACTGAGATATCCCATCTCTAAGCCACAGCCATGACATCCACATCAGAAACCCCCACCCCCACCCCCACCCCCTCCATACCAACCCTCCACACCAAAGCCGAGTACCTCAGAGCCGTCATGTACGAAGGCGTCACCATCCTCGAAGGCACAGCCACCTGGTGCAAGAACTGCCACATCGTCGCCCCTGAAGTCGCAAAGATGGTGGCGGAGTACCCAAACGTAAAGTTTTACACGTATGATGTGGAGGAGTGTGAGGATATTGCGCAGGAGCTGGGGGTTAGGAGTATGCCGTCGTTTAGTGTGTTTAAGGATGGGGATATTATGGAGGGGGTTACGGGGGCGAGGCCGAAGGAGGTTAGGAGGGCTATTGAGGGGTGTTTGTAGGAGGGTGGGTGAGGAGGTGAGGAAGGGAGGGGAGCATGTGAGAATCAGGAGCGGGCTGATGGTGTTGGTCTGAGTGCCAGAAGCCCAGGCAGAGCAAGTATTGAGGCTTCTTGAGCTCTCTTAACTCATTCATGCTCACTAGACATTCGATGTATGGCCGCTGAACAGCGATGCAATCGCGGTTGCCTATTGCGGAGGTGAAGGCGGCTTCCAGAAGCGAGACCCCATTTGCACGAATATTCCCACATCGCATCAATTGCATCCACCTACTCTTCTTCTACACCAACACAATACCTTCAAAGCATATACGGTTACCGTCGCATCACTTCCCTCTCGATCGCTTCAGCAAATCATTTTACCTATCATTCACGAACGCGTCTCCGATCAACTGAGTGCCCGGGTCATTCTCGCGCACGACTACAGTATGGCAGGCCCTGCCAAGAGAAGTGATTTAAGGCAGAAGGTTAGGCGCACGCTGGTAACTGTTGCGGAGTACGAAGCCGCGGTCGCGCGACTCAGCGACACAGAGACACAAGCGTGGGTATCAGTAATGAAGGTCCGACTCCAGCGGCACAAGGATAATCTCGAGATACACATTTCAAAGCTTGCCGAGGAAGATATTACGAAAATAATGACGGAAGTCTACGCTGAGCGTCTTTCCGCTCAACGTGAAGTACTAGTCATCTGCATTGCCGATTTGGCACAAATTGCTGCCACAGAAACAAAGGCCTGGGAAGCCACCGTCGACCGCCAGCTCAACGTCTGCGAAATGCAAGACACCCACAAAAGTCTAAAGCAAGAACTTCAAGAGATGGAGCATGGGAAAGAACAATTACAAACCGGCTTTGATAAATCGACAGAAGACACGGCAGGGGACATTGGAGTGAAGAGTCTCACAACAGCCATCGAAGATCACGCGCAAAAGATCCGGGAGTCTGAATCTCAGCTTTCAGAAAATTTCGAAATTGCATACCTAGCAACAGTCGCCATGAATCGTGCCGTTAAAAGTGATCTCGATATACCTGGTGTCGGAAAGTATTTTCCCATCCCTGCACCCGTCACGATAACTGCCGCTCAAGTCAACGTCAAAGACATAGACTCCATCTTGGAAGCGAACGGAACCGATATCGAAGTGGACACTACTTCAGGATTGTACATTGCTATACCCAAAAGCCTGACAGCCGTCGTCAAGCTGGACCAGAAGCTTTCGAGAATCCAGGTATGCTCACCACAGAAGAGTTTCCAAGACGTCGAACGCATTAAGCGACGTAAATTCGAAGTCGGCGATATTGGCTGGTTCCCAGTCTTGCGACCCTCTATGGTCGAGTCTCCGTCCGACATTCACACTGAATTCGGGTACATCTGCGCAAAGAACTATCCGCTGATCATAGTGGAGAAGCTTCGCGATTGCATGTTAGGCTTACCAATCAACACTTCAGGCGGAAAGGGCTTGAGCAAGAAGGGTCCTTCTGTCATGAATCGAAGCGTTCCCATCGTTAAGTATCCACTAAGCGATCCTCCACTATCTCCATGGGGACAGGAGCTATACCCCAAACAAGTACTCAACGTACAGATGTACAGCAACTACACTCCACCCACAGGGGCCTATGTCGATATGCTCAACACCGTTATGATACCATACGACTCAAGATTCCGAAAGGAAGGGACAATAGTGGATGCTGACATTCTTCCTCTCCAACAGATGAGGCTTTCAGCACTGCTAGCGACCTCTCAAGCTGGGCACTTGGAAAATATGCTTGGGTTCTGTAGATGGATATGGAGCTGGGGATTCGAATTCGGTGTCCTCCCTAGACTCGGGGAGCACTACCGTAGATACTATCAGGCTAAGGTAGATAAGGAACAGCAACAGAAGGAGAAGGCAGAGGCCAAGGCTCGAAAGAAGGCAGAGACCCAGGCTCGAAAGAAGGCAGAGACCCAGGCTCAAAAGAAGGCAGAGACTAAAGCGAATATCGAGGCTAAGACACGGTCGGAGGCAAAGGAGTGTGAGGAGGCGAAGGAGCGCGAAGAGGCAAAGAAACGCAAAGAGGTGCAAGAACACGAACGTGCGATGCGACGCGAGCAAGCGAAAGAAAGCGAGGAGCTCGAACGGACTAAGGCAATTTGGCAACACATGTTTGCTATGGGACGCGAGGATGCAATGGTACAAATGGATAGGAACGTGAGGGCGTTGACTCGCGGGCCATCCTGGTGGCCAGCCTGGAGCTTCTAACATCACGTTTCGCTGTCACGGTTCAATGAGAGTCCCTGATGCCCCTAACGTGGAACAATGTACTCATTTTAATGTTCTTGTTGTGCATCTAGTATCGGCATTTTGTCAAGTTGCGATATCAAATGAGACATGTGTTGATAAATCCTCACTCCACCCATCTCAACCCCAAACCCACCTCGCATCGCACCGCATTACATGGCATCGCATCCCAACATCGATCCCCACCCCCAGTCCACCCCACCAATCTCCATCCGGCCATCGCACTCCACCCCAGTCTCCGCTGACCACACCCAAGACCTTCCCGTCCCATCCCAGCCAATCACCGTCGTCTCAGAAATTGCCGGGTAAGCCCAGCACAAGGGTAGCGAGCGGGGAACACTCGACCTCCACCACCGCATTCAACATGCTGACCATCGTTTTTATGTTCTCAAAGGCAAGCTGTAGCGAAGGAGGCTTTTCGGCGTAATCGTGATATATATCCAGCCAGTTGGGAGGTATTGGCCGAGCCGTGGCGGCAGGATTTGGGGAGTTGACGAATGGGAGAGGAGGATTGTGTATACGGATACCGAGACGGACGGCTTGGGAGACGGGGTGTGAGATGGATGAGCGGTCGACCAAAAAGAGGGCGTTCGAGATGTCGTGTACCCCACCGTGCATGTGCATGTGGAGGAGGAGTGGTGAGCGATGGCGGACAGGGAAGTTCTCGAGTTGATAAGCGTGGAGTACCCTGAGTCGATGCTTGTGCTGCAAGGTTCCTGTGCTACTACTACACCAGTACACTACTTCCCTCTGCATCACCTACCCTACTACTGCGAACATAGCCACTCCACCCAAATCATGGCGACAACAACAGTGACCTCGCACAGCACAGACTCCGATCGCATAGACAAGGAGCCACATCTCGCACATACATCAACAAACATATCGATCAGCCCGGAGCTATTCGAGAAACTATATCTCGCCCCCAAAACACCGCATGCAAATGAGAACGTCGGGAAATATGCTAATGCGACACCTTTGGGCTTCTTGGGGTAGGGAACTCTTCACGGAATGGTCGGTGTCGATACTAAGCACAACAGATTCGTAATCTCAACCTTCACATTCTCCATGGTACTAATGGGCTGGGGCGGTGCCGCCGGAATGCAAGCAGTCGTGTACGTCCTTCCTCCCTCCCCCATCCCACTCCCCTCACCCTTCCCATGCCCCCCTACTTCCCCTACTGACCTCTCCCACAGCGGCATATTCTTCTTCACAGGCCCCCTCCTCCTAACCCTCTCCACAATCTTCCTCTGGATCCAAGCCCAATTCTTCCCCATGATGGTCTGCGGCCTCTTCGCCGTCTTCTGGCTCTCCTTCGGCATGTTGCAACTGCCCACCCTCGGTCTCGCCGCCGCCTACTCCCCCACCGGCGATGCCGCAGCAGGAGCAGTGAGTAAAGAGATGAATGCGGTAATCGCGTTGTATTTGCTTGTTTGGGGGTTTGCGCTAGCAACGTTTTGGCTGTTTACGATACGGATTAATGTGGTTTTTGCGGGGATCTTTGGGTTTGTGACGGTGGGGGCGTGGGTGTTGAGTGGAGCGTATTGGGCGTTGAGTAGGGGGGATTTTGAGAGGGCGGGGAGGTTGCAGAAGCTGAGTTACACTGGCAATTTTGAGGGGTTATTGCTGATGAGTACAGGCTGGTGGAGCGCTCCTGTTCATAGTAGGCCTTCTGGGCTGGTACATGCTCTTTGTCATTATGGCTGTAGAGATGCGTTGGTCTGTATGTCCGCCTGTTGGAGATCTGAGCAAATACTGGGCGAAGACGGATGTCGAGATTGGTGCAAATGCGAGCGGGAAGAAAGATTGAGCATGGGATCGTGTCTTTTGAAAGCGACACTGATGTTATGTAGATGGTGCGGTAATACTTTGCATGTAATTGCTGATGTAAAACTTTTCACAAGGACGCAGCTCGACGAGCAAACGAACTCATGGCCCTACACTCCCCGCGACCTTCTTTTCCTGCAACTCTTTCCTGTCGCGTCTCTGTACAGCAACGGTCTTACTGGTGTACTTTCTCTTGTCTACCGACGGAATGAAGAACGCGGCGACCACTCCCAGCAGACCGAACGCTAAGGCCACTAAATACGACAAATGCGCACCCTCCAAGTATGCTTGCTTATTCCCCAAGCTGGCTGCAGCTCGAATAGCAGGAGTTATACCTGGGATAGCTTGGTACCCGGCAGCTGTGTTCGCTCTCGCCGCGGTGATCAACCTAGTGACGAGATCCGAGGAGAGATTGAAGGGGCCAAGATTGGCACGAACGCGCGCAGGTAACGCGTCTGCGTACTTGTTGTTCGTAACGTTTCCAAAGATGGCGGTAGCGACAGCGCCAGCAAGTAGACGAGAGGTTCCCGCAAGACCGGCTGCCGTGCCTATATCTTCCTGATATACGATTCCGAAGCCTACCAAGACCATGCCGTTCAAAAGGTTGACAGAGGTACATGTCGAGATGATGACTGTTAAAATGATTGATTTGACGGGATTGTCCATTGTGGAGGTAGACATGGCACCGACACAAGCTGTCTGTAGGGCGACGGCGAACATGATGACCCAACGTTGGTGTCCGATAACCTTGCTGAAAGCCACAATGATGCCACCGATGATGGTTCCGAGAGGTAGGACTTCGGCGTACAAGCCTTTGGATATCTCGTCGGTGGCGTAGATGAGTTGGGATAGGCGTGGCCACAGAGTTGCGTTCGAGTAGTACTGCATCCTGTTATTCGTTAGCATAGGCCTTATTGTCAAGTGGAACAACATACCCGCCTATGGCCATGACTAACATCGGCACGGTAAAGTGGCGAAGTGCTCTGAAAAGACGCGGCGGAAAAAGTGGCGCCGTCAAATTACAGTAGGCCTCGTAGAATCCAAGTCCAATCAAGGTCACCAGTCCGATAATGATAGGTGCGAGAACGGTCGCGGATACCCAAGGAGCCTGAGATCCACCCCAGCTGACACCGACGATGAATAGTGTACAGCCAGCCAAGAACAGGAATAGTCCCAACCAGTCAAATTCTCGTAGAAGCTGTCCAGCAGTCTTGCCATGCTCAGCCTTCTTGTCTTTCCATGATGGCGGGTGGTAGAAGAATAAAAGAAGGGCGAGATTGATAGCTTGGAAGCCTATCATGACATAGTAGCAAATGCGCCAGTTGCCCGTCTGCTTGATGATGACCCAACTGACCAGCGGCATGATTTGTGCTATGATTGAAGCAGCGTCGAACAGCCCAATAGTAACATGACGATATTTGCTCGGCACAATTTCTTGAACAGCACCAAATGCCATCTCCAGAAACCCGGAACCGCAGCCAAACAGGGCACCGCCGGCGATCATCTGGTTGATGCTTTGTCCAGTCGCTGAGACAATGCTGCCGATGATGAGAATGATAGCTCCGGCGATGAAGAACCATCGCCTGCCGAATATGTCTGAGAGTCGTCCACCAACGGTGACAAACATCGCGCCACCAAGGTTCCACGAGATCGTAATCCATGTGTATCTGGGATCCGGACCAAGATCGGCATTAACGTACGTGAGAATCGCTGGTGGGATGAGGAGGGTAAAGAGGTAGGCGTTGTAGCACATGGCCATGGACACGGCGGCCATCAATGTGCGGACTGAGATGAGTTAGATATGACAGAAGCCAGCATGGATGTCGGGCATTACGCACAGGTCATGCCCACATCTTCACCAGTGGTTTGGAGATGGCGGACGATCTCTTCGTTGGCATCATTGCTGTGGACGTAGTTGTCGTGATCCGATGTATTCGTGCTGTGCTCGAGCGCTTCGATCTGTGCCACCGAGGGCTCGCGGTCTCCTTTCGCAGCCATTGCGTAGCAAGCGACAATGGATAAGTGTACTACGAAGTACTGAAAATATCCGAATCCAGAGCTGGAGGATCAGCACTGTCATAAATACCGTCCCGCTGTTCCCTAGTGTGATCCGTCAGCTACCCCAGAATTCACCCCGAACATCCCCACCCATGCTTGGAGATAGCGACATAGCACTTATGCACATGCAAGCGACTCAAAATTCTAGTACGCTTGGGGTGTTGTACTGGTATGAGCATAAGCACTGTCATTGCCGGTTTGGGTAAAGAACTGCATGCCGTATGGCGTCAGTGAGGGAACATGATTGGTCACGGCTCCTTCAGTCGGAAAAACATAGCCAATGCCGACTTAGCATACCCGGTGTTGGCTATCGTTGTCCTGTGTGCGCAACAGTCAGCGGAGGATTACGCACTGGAGATCGCATTGCTGTGGGAATTTTAGTGTCCCCCATAGCGCATGATGTGCCATCCACCCAATGCATCTCTTCCAATGTCTGTTCTCGTACTCGAACGCCCTTGGGAAAGGACAAATGATCGCATCCGCTCGTTCTCATAGGATGAGACGTGGTATCGTCTGATACGCTGCGTACTTGAACTGCGATGGTAGGTATAAGTGGAAGAATAAAGATCAAATTTTTGCCATAGCCGGATATCGCGAGTATGTCGTAACGCCTTCAAATGCTGTATCCACAAACGCCACCAAAAAGAAAAAGGAACATGAATCTCATAGGGCCTCGAGTTCGAAATCGTCCAGCTTGTCGCGGTACTTCATGATGTTGCGCTTAATCTTGGAGGAGTCGACCCATGTGACGAAGTCTTCCATATTCCTCGAAACCAGGTAGGCTGGGTCTGTGATGACGTCGGTTCCAACTCTTACGTGCTATGTGTTTGTCAGCTCATAGTCTAGGGAGTCGACCTCTAAAGAAATCATGTCTGGAGTCCAGTGTACTTACACCTTGTTCGACAAGTGTGACAGCAGATTGTACGTGATCTGCCATGCGTAGCCGGGTCATGACAACTGGCAATCTCCTCCGTGCGAACGCGCTCACTGTGAGCTTGTGCTCGACATCGGATAGTTTTCCGCGGCCGCCGCCACCAGTTCCCAGCAAGCCCATCGAGAACAGCTTCTCCAGTATCAGGTCCTCTTGTTTAGCGCGGAAGGGATCGGATGGATCAAGGTTGGCGATTCTGTGGGCGAGTTGTCGCAATGAGCCGGCGAGCTGGTTGTATTTGCGGTAGTCGTCGCGTCCCTGGATTGCGTAGCGGCGCATGACCGCGGCTTCTCGATGGTCATTGTCGCTTTTGTAGGTGTTGAAGTCCACCTATGAAAGAATGTTAGTACCTGCCAACTACTCTAGAATGCCTCGTAGGCGCGAGGTAGCACCGTTGGACATGGCGAAAATGGCAGTTGTTCGCGCGGCGGTCCAGACGGCGATGTACAACAGGGGCGGAGAGGATCAGGTGATGCATACCTTCTTCAGGAGCTTCTGCTCATGATGCTTGAGTTTGCGCACCATGTTGACGAGGCGGTAACGGGATTGTCGTGGGTGGTGGGTCGTGAGTGCTTGCGATGGCTTCGCGACAACGATGAAGATCCAAAGAATTATTTGACAGGGGTACAGCGGGCGCTAGCGGTAGCGTGACTGCCCCTCCAATGACGCGTGGGGTGCATCCAAATTACTTTTCACTGTTCGAGTCAAACCTCTTACTATCATTCCTCTGAACGCATCCACGAATATGCCGACAGTTCACTTGCTCGACTACGTCGCCGGCAATGTCCGCTCCCTCGTCAATGCCATCGAGAAGGTTGGGTACACCGTCGAATGGGTCAAGACGCCCGCGGACGTGCCCTCTGCCGAGGTACCACCGCCCTCTCACCAAGACGCGCGCAACAATTGACAAGTGCTGATGCAGCATCGCCCCTAGAAACTCATCATTCCTGGCGTCGGCCACTTCGGCCACTGTATGTCCCAGCTAGAGAAAGCCGGCTACGTCGAACCCATTCGCGAGCACATCAAGGCGGGGAAACCTTTCATGGGAATATGCGTCGGTGTTCAGGCATTGTTCGAAGGCTCGGAGGAGAGTCCTGAAGTGAAGGGTCTGGGGGTCATTCCTATGCGACTACGGAAGTTCCAGGACACAGACAAGAGCGTACCGCACATCGGATGGAACAGCGCAAACACATCGCGAACCGGAGAAGTCACGGATGACTCACTGTACGGGTTGCGACCAACGTCAAAGTACTACTACGTCCATTCCTACGCCGCGATATACGAGGAGGGTCTGCTGGAGAAAGATGGCTGGGCAGTCGCTACAGCACGGTACGGCGACGAAGAGTTCATCGGCGCAGTCGCAAAGGGAAACATCTTCGCCACACAGTTCCACCCTGAGAAGAGCGGCGCAGCAGGTCTACGCGTCCTGAAGGCTTGGTTGGATGGCAACATGTCACAGAAGCTACCAGAAAAGCCATCAACAGCCGAAACAAAAGAAGGCCTAACAAGACGCGTCATCGCCTGTCTCGACGTACGAACCAACGACCAAGGCGACCTCGTAGTAACAAAAGGCGACCAATACGATGTCCGCGAAAAGGAAGGAGCCGGTGGCGGAGTGCGCAACCTGGGCAAGCCCGTCGAAATGGCAAAGAAATACTACGAACAAGGCGCCGACGAAGTCACCTTCCTGAACATCACATCCTTCCGCAACTGCCCCGTAGCCGACACACCCATGCTCGAGATCCTGCGCCGGACCAGCGAAACCGTTTTCGTGCCTCTGACGATCGGCGGAGGCATACGCGACACAGTAGATACGGACGGAAGCAAGATCTCCGCCCTCGACATCGCGACCATGTACTTCAAGTCCGGTGCAGACAAAGTAAGCATAGGCTCTGACGCCGTGACCGCAGCGGAAGAATACTACGCGCGAGGCAGCAAGCTATCAGGCGTCACCGCCATAGAAACCATCTCATCCGCCTACGGCAGACAAGCCGTCGTCATCAGCGTAGACCCCAAGCGCGTATACGTCCCCTCGCCCGACGCAACACCCCACCACACCATCAAAACCACAACTCCAGGTCCCAACGGCGAGGAATACTGCTGGTACCAATGCACCATCAAAGGCGGACGCGAGGGCCGCGACTTCGACGTCCGCCAACTCGTCACCGCAGTCGAAGCCATGGGCGCAGGAGAGATTCTGTTAAACTGCATCGACAAAGACGGAAGTAACAGCGGATTCGACACAGAGCTCATCAACGACGTCAAAGACGCGATCAAGATCCCTGTTATCGCGAGTAGTGGCGCAGGACACCCGGGGCATTTCGAAGAGGTGTTTGCGAAGACGAGGACGGATGCTGCGTTGGGTGCTGGAATGGTGAGTTTCTGTTCTATTTACAGTCCGACTATGAATATAGTGACTAACGTTTTGCAGTTCCACAGAGGCGAATACACAGTCAAACAAGTCAAGGATCACCTGCAAGAAAAGGGACAGATCGTACGGCCATTCGAAGATGATATATAAGCCCTAGCATCCAGACTGTCTGCCGACTAGGAAGCCCGGGTCGCTCTAGTATTTCGTAAACATGTATATATACAGAAGTAGAGTGTATCTCCGCCAGATATAGACCGTGACCAATAGACCCACCACGTAGTAAAGTCGCTGTATGGTATCGTATCGACTCGAGACCATCATGCATGAAACCAAGTCATCACGCGTCCTCTAGATGCTCGATGCGTTCACCTCGTATTGCGGGCTGCCGTGCCATGCTGTAGATCCGTCCGCACATGGTATTCGTACAGATGCTTCGCGAAAATCTCAACGCGGAAATTGCTTTTGAGTGATTGTCTTTTTCCTGAACCTGGGAGTCACTGTTCACTTTCTCCTCTTCATGACCTTGGTGCACATATCCACCAGTCCGGTCTTGGCTTCGCTTTCGGGGAAGAAGGAGATAGCCTCAATGGCCTTGTCGACGTAGTCTTGTGCCAGAGCGCGGGTCTGCTCTAGACCAGAACTTTGCGAGACGATCTCGCGAGCCTAGTAATCACGTGTCAGCAAACACATCCTACTTCCTCTCTCGAATCAGAGTCAAGCATGTTGGAAAACTCACCCTCTGGACATCCCCCTCCTTCGAAAACTTCCTCCCCACCAATTTCCCCAAACTACTCTCCTCCTTCCACGCAAACAACAACGGCGCAGTCGCAAGTCCCAATTCCAAATCCGCACCCGCCGGCTTCCCCAGCTCCGCTTCGCTAACCGTGTAATCCAGCATATCGTCTACGAGCTGGAACGCCAAGCCCAAGTTCTTTCCATACAGATACGCCGCCTCCACGACCTCGGGACTCGAGCCACCCAGAATAGCGGCGGCGCGACAGCTCTTCGAGATGAGGGAGGCGGATTTGAGGTATGTTTTTTGGAGGTAGTATGCTACTGTGTCTTCGGTCCAACTGGGGTTCTTCTCGTCCCTGGCGGTGTTTTTGAGCTGCATGAACTCGCCCTCGACGAGGTTTGCGATGACGGTAGCGAGGAGTTCTGTGACTTCTGGGTCGCGGAGACGGGCGAGTGCGACGGAGGCACGGCCAAGCAGGAAATCGCCCGCCAGGACGGCCATTTTATTGCCAAATTCAATGTTCGCGCTGGGTGCGGCGCGGCGGGAGACGGAGTGGTCGATTACATCGTCGTGGAGTAGACTAGCTGTGTGAATCAATTCTGTGATTTCCGCGAGCCGGCGCTGGGAAGGGAGGATATCGCTGTCTTCAGGCGTGTACGCAGAGTCATGTCGTATACTGCTAATAGGACTTTGATCCGGGTTCTCGTCTGCCAGGATCCGTGGGTTTGTTATCGAGATATCCGCGCTTTGACTCCCAATTCCCAAGTCCCGTCTTGAACTCCGTGGTGTGAGGGCTGTGGCTCGGCTCATGAGCAGGACGAGCATGGGGCGCACGTATTTTCCTTCGCTCTGCGTGTAGTACTTTGCGACGGTGTCGAGGGTGGGGTGCCCGGATCCGAGGAGGGATCGTATGTTTCCGGTGAGGAACTTCATTTCGCGGGCGACGGTTTGGAAGGGGTCCATCTTGATGGGCGCATCGGGTGGCGGCGACGACATGACGTTTTGCGCTACGTGGGCGGCGGCGGCCCAGGAGGACTGGTTTCGCCGCCGCGAGGGGTGGTGGAGGCTTGGTGTCGCATTCTTCTGCGTGTGTATTGAGCGGGCGAGGGCGGCGTTACGGTAGGGACATGTTGAGATGTGCGATAGTGACGAAGTTTGCTGTCGCGCGATGGACGTCGCGAGCCGGGGTGTGCGGCTCGTCATGGGGGGTTGGGCCGTGAAACTTTGTCTGAAACGGGCAGAGACGGTGCAATTGAGGGGTTGGAGCAGCGTCTCGGAGCACACAGAGTGGGTGGTGGTGGTGAAGTGGGCTAGTGATATGTTCGCCCGCAGCTATCGGCTAGATTTGTCGAAGTCAAAATATCCATGACGTTCCGAACGCTAGCTCCCCTCGGTCGCCGCACATCCCTGTCGCGTCGTCTATGCCGCGTGCCTGAGACGCTGATTCTTACCGTCTACACAACACACTCCACTCAGCCATGGTCCTGCTTACTATGACTCCCGGTATCGTCCGGGCAGTCGCAAAAGCCAAAGACCTATCCGCCGACGATTACGAGAAACTCCAGCACGCCGACGAGCCCTCGCTTGCGGAACCAGAAGTCGGGAAGCCCATCTCCCACAGCCAGTTGATCGACCTGTCAAAGCTGCTGAAGAAGCATGTCGACAAGGACATCAAAGACACCAAAGACACTTCAGAAACCACAGAAGACACCTCATCCCCCACGCCAACGACCCTCGCCGCCCTCCTGCACAACACAACAATATACATCCCACCGCCTCCCCCCAAACCCACGCAAACCCCCGAATACCACGCCCTAATGAGACGTCTCCGCGCCGAGCAAGAAGCTCTCTCTTATGAACGCATGCTGCACCCGCCGCCAACACGCGAATCCTTCTCCCAGCGCTTTCCCCGCGCCCCAGAACCATTCTCGATAGGAGCAACACAGACTACTAGCGAGGAAGACGAACTATCATATGAGGAAGTGCATCGCCAGATCATCCTCATCATAAACATCTTGGTCTCGGTTGTGTGTGTGGCAGTATTCATATGGGTCGCCGCGCGGCACTGGAGTGTGGGCAGTAGATTAGGACTGAGCATGGGAGGATCATTGGGTATCGCAGTTGCCGAAGTAGCTGTATACCGTGGGTACGTGAGAAAGGTACGGGAAGCGAAACGCTTAGAAAAGAAGAAACCGGAGATCAAGGAGATTGTCAAGACATGGGTGTTGGGCGAGGACGACGGGAAAGAGGGTGATACGACAGGGTGGAAAGAGAAAGACGTGGATGGAGTCAGGTTCAGAAAGGGCAAGCATCGTTGAAGATATGGTTCAGATTACGCCAGTTCATGCTTGGAAGAATACCCATCATTACTGCTCCCCAAACAACGCCTGCAATGCAGTTGAAGTCCGCCCGCGCCAACGCACAAATCACAAGCTAGAAATAAGTCTCAAGTTTTACTTCTTGTCCTTCCTTCGTCCGGCTACACCCCCAGCAAATCGTCCCAGGTTGCTCAGACTGGACCTTGGCTTATGGCCCTGCACTGGACCCGGTGGCGCAGGTTGGGGAGGGGGTCGCATCGCGTTCGCCGGACTGCCAGGCCTCAACCCAGCAACGCTCTTGGGAGGTGCACTTGGCGTAGGTGCCCTGGGTCCCATCTTCTCCTGCATCTCTTCCTCTTCACCCATACTCGCCATTCGCTGCGTGCGTCTCGCCTTCTCCTGCGTTTGCTTGAACCTGTCGAGCAGCTCTGACCACTTGACGGTCCCACCAGCCTCGGGGCCACCCAAACCGTCCCTTGGTTTCAAGCGGCCAGGACGTTCGAACGTCGACACATTGGATCCTGCAGAGGATGGAATGCCGCTGCTAGCACTGCTGTTCGAGCCAACTTCTGAGCTTTTTTGCCGCAAGTGGTTTAGGGTAGGGGAGGAAGAGGAAGGGTGCACATACGTCGAGCTGCTGCGTTGCGGCGCAATGTGCAGGTAGCCAATGGCCGAGACGCTGTTCAGACGGTTTTTGAGCGCCGCAAACGCTGACGATTGAGGCAGCAGCATGAGCAGGCCGTACATGCACTTGTAAAGGTGCGGGTATCGCTCTGGCTCAAGGAGCTGCATGCGCAGGTCTGACCATCACAGTTAGCAAGGTAGTGAGAATGAGCAGGAAGGAGCCTTACAGGTGAAAACGGGAGATTCGAGTAGCTGAACTAGCTTGTCGATCTGGATGAGCATGTTCACGGTCATCTCAAGGTCCGCACTATCATAGTCAGTAATGCCCGTTCAATGCCACGTTGAGGAACATACAAAACTTGAAGCAGATGGTATGCTTGCTCATACGCTTGAGCAAGAAGACACAGTGAGAAGGTAGCGACAGCGTTGTTACACCACGCCTTAAACAGAATGACGAAGAACGATTGGCCATCCTTGTTGTCGAGGTTCCTGAGCCGTCTTCGTAGATCTGCAAGCTCTGGTGCTGTGATGAGATTGTTGTTGAGGTTTTGGACCATGATACTGGCAAACTCGACATCCTCGTCCTTCGCAAGGCAATCAGCCATGGTGCGGTATATGCGCTCAGCGCTTAGTGTTATGCAGAGCTGTCTGATAATGAGGTTACCTCGAGTTTCGAGAAGTCGGCGGTCTGTACAGAACAGCTTCAGGAGATTAACCATGAATGAAGTGAAGTAGGTATCATCGCTGTGCAGTGAGATCTGGGATAGAAGCAGCAGGTCGCGCGTAACGACCGCATCTGAAGGGTCTGAAAGCGTCTTTAGCAATGCAGGGAATGTGCCGTCGTCCACTGTCAGTATCTGGAAGCTGTTAGCAGTCGCTTTTTCAACGTCATCTTCATACTCACCCTGCCAGGTGCCATTCTATGGAGCATTATCAGCCATGCTATGGCCGCAACGCGAGTGGCTTCGTGTTCATTCAAGAACTGCAGTGTCAAAGCGCTGACAGCCGCTTGGTAGTCCAGCTCTGGTATTGGACGCGGGGATGGGCCTCGCTCCTCTGCTGGTGTGGGCGATCGTGTACCCTTGCCATCTGGCGATTCAGCCTTGTTTGCTTGATCGCGGATGACTGCCTTGAGCAATCGGCCAGATAGATTAGAATCGCGCCGCTGCGTGCCGGTGAGCTCTTTACCTAGCTCAGATAGGGAAGGCGGTAGCTGAATCTGTCCACCTGCAGCACCATCGCGGGGGCGGTTATCGTCAGATAATGACAGTATATAGTCCATCAACGAGGCGTTGACCTTGACTGCAGCTTTGCGAACGGTGTCGACGTCGTGCGACATGCGTGGCAGCACGTGCGACAAGAGACTGGGAACAAACGGCATGATGTCCTCTGGGCAAATGTCGAAGAAGTTGTCTATCCAGCGGAGTGCCGTGAGCAGTATCTCGGTTTGCTCTTCTTCTGTGCCTACACCAGTCAGTTTCGACCATTGTATAGAGTATTTGTTAAAACTCACCTGATGGGGGCACCAGGAAGTCGACTAGAATCTCAAGGATCTTGGGATGGTCAACGTGCACATCCTGGCCAGGTATCCAGTTTCCGTCGCCGTTGACAGACTTTCCGCTGTCGCCAGAGATGGAGCCGCTCTCTCCGCTTGCCTCGCCCTTGTCGTTGATGGAATCGTCCAGCTCGAGAGGGGTGCTGTCTGTCGCTTCGCTACCACTATGGATGCTACCCGTAGAGTTCCTGCGATCGTCCTTGCTGTTGCTCCTCTTGCTTTCCGCTATGCCCTTCTTGATGCGCGCGATCTTCTTGATCTCACTTAGGAATCTGTCCAATGCCGCCTGCGTCATGGTGTATACATCCTGGTTGGTGTCGCTCAGGAATCTGAAGAGACCGCCGAGGAACCGCGGCAGGTGGGCGATGAGTTCGAGATCAGGTATAGAGTCGAGCAGCGTGATCCATGCCACCAGGAAGGAACGTGTGAACGGATTAAGGACATAGATGCGTTCTTCGAGGAGTGGCAGGAATCGTTCGAGATTGAAAGCGAATGGGTGAGGTTCGTCTTCGGGGTCTTCCTGGTCGGGCGTGTCGTGTAGGACGGATACGTAGCTGGCAGCCGACTCGGAGACGATGTCCTTGATCAGGCGGTCGAGCAGCTCTGCGCCGTTCTTGACTGAGAGCTCCGAATCTGCAGCCATCTGGACGGTCCGGGCCGTGTTAGCCTTGTCTCACAGTCCGAGGTAGATGATATGGGTCTTCTCACCTTGCACAGGGCATCGAAGACCTGGTTAAAGTAGACGAGTATCTCGCCCTTGGCGACCTTTGCGATGTTGTACATGCTCTCGCACGCGTAGTACCTAACGCGGGCATCTTGGTCGCTGAAGCACGCGAGGACCGGGGGGACGATTTCTTCGAGATAGCGGGCGACTTCCTGGGGACATGTCAGTAGGGATATCAAGCTGTGTATCAAATGTGTCTACGCACCGGGCCCAGGGCTATCGAAGCCGCGGCCAGCCCTATCAGGCCGCCGTTGCGGGCGTGGGGCTGGTGGACGGCATAGGCGTACTCCTGGCACAGCTGGCGCACGATGCGGGCTATCCTGTCGTGGTCCTGGGCGGCGAGGGCGTCGCGAATGAGGCCTTCGAGCTCGAGCGCGCCGCTCTTGCGCTTGTCGTAGAGCTTGTCGTTGAGGGCTTTAGTGATATTGACGTCCATGGTGAGGTCGCGGGCAGGACAAGTCTACATGGTGCAGCCGCCGGCCTATCGCATCTTCAACTAACGGCGTGCGGGGTACTGGGGGCGTCGTGAAGCCGGGCGAGGAGGAACGTGCAGCTCTTCACGGTGTTTCCCACGATGCTCGAGCCGACGGGGTCACGACAGGGATCTGCGCTTTTAACGGAAGGCACACACGTCATCGTGCCTTCCTACACAACCGCCTATCCTTGTCGCTAGCACCCGCCGATAAACGAGACATTTCCAAAAGCAACCCCGAGCAGATGCCCAAGGCATGTCTCGCCGACTGCCCTCTGCCCATTCTCACGACCCTCAGTGTCATGGCGATTGGCAGCTCCCCCTGCCGCTAGGCGCTTAGTTTCCCCAAGTCACTCGCTCGCTCTGACCAACACCCTTCGCCGTCGTCGCCGCCTCACATCACCCAAGGGTTCACCTGCCCCTGTCAGGTGCGACCAGCGTCGACATGGAAAAGTTCAAGAATAAATTCCTGAACCCCCATCGTCGCTCGCGGCGAGAGGATGACATGGAGAAATTGAGGGAGCCCAAGGTCTCGCCCATCGCGACAGGCGGGTTCAAGCACTGGGCCGTGGCTTTGTAAGTGTTGTTTGGCTCCCGAGTGACGAGTGCTTACATCAACAGTATAGTCTGTAACTTCAATGTTGATATCGGGTAGGTTATCCGGAAACCACGTATTTCGATCAATGTATTGAGTTTGTAGCCCAGAAATCGAGATTCTATACCCCCCAGATGTGCCCTTTACGACGGCCGACCTGAGTGCCATATGCTTCAACAGGTACATCCGTCCGCCAGTTCCGGGTGGTATCATCTAAGTCGCATCTAGTTTCCCTGAACAACAGAACACAGAGACAGCCGAAGACCTCTGTTACGACTTCGCCATCACCAACAACTCGCCTGACATCAAACTGACTTCGCCAAATGCCCCTCATGGCAGCGCAGACACCCTCTACGGCTCATGTATCTTCCGCCAAGAGTTCGACGATACCATGAAGAGAAGCTTCAATCAAAGAACACTGGTCATGATTTCCCACCACAACTTCACTTCCTTCCATCATCGCATCTTACAAAAGATGACAGAGTCCGGACCCCTCAGCGACCCAACGACTCTAGAAGCTGCATTCTCACAGATGAACACATGGGCGCCCCCAGCACTCGGACGCCACGATCTCCCTTTCATGGGCAGCATGTTAACCCTGGACATCGCACCACATCGCGCCTTCCCTCTCCAAGGACTCCCAGGACCCACGCCACTAATCTCCGACATCCCCCTCTCCATCTACGCCTACGAACCCGTCGGCTCCTGGGACAACATCATGCACTACATGCCCTGCATCACAGACCTCTACGTCCTCTACGAGAAGCTCATCCTCTGCGAAAGCGTCATCGTCATCGCAAAGTCTCCGCAACTAGCAAGCGAAGCCGTCTCCTCCCTCGTCGACCTCATCTGCCCCGTACCCTATGCCGGCGTAGTGAAGCCCTACATGACCATGCAAGCAAACTTCAAAAGCATCGGCATCGACGGCGGAACCCCAACCTCCTTCATCATCGGCGTCACAAACCCCTTCTTACTCAAACGCATCGTCGCCGCCGCAGAAGCCAGCCACAAAGCGCGGCCACACATTTTGTATCTGCAAAATTTCGACGGCCCCGTCCCTACGCGTCGTCACCATTCCCTGCATCACAAATCCAGCCGCAACGCCCTTCTCGACCTCCCCGGCGGCGGCATCGAAGTCCACACGCCCTCGAAACGCTTCCTAAAATCCGACCCTGCAGTCGTATCGCAAATCGAATCCCTCCTCAAACTCGGCGACCAAACCCGCGAGCTAGGCCCTATTATCCGGCGCCACTTTGCGGAGCTCACCGCCCAGTTCATCGCGCCCATTAACCGTTATCTCGCTACCTCCAACGTCGTTACGCCCGGTGGTGCAAACCGGTACGCCAGTTTTCACGTCCCGGATCTGATGAGCAGTGTGAGTAAATATGGGACGAGTGTCAAGTTTCGCGGGTCGAACCCGCTGCAGAGACATCGCGCGCGGGATGGTTTGTATGAGAGCTTTTGTAAGAGCGCGAGTTTTTATAGTTGGTTGGAGATGAAGATTAGTTTGGAGAATGAGGCTAGTGCGGGGATGCTTAATACGCCTGTTGCTTCTTCTGCTGGTGGTGGGTGAGATGGGGATGAAGGGAATGAGTGGCGGTGTGTCACAGAGGAACGGGTAGTAGGTTGGAGGTGGAGGTTGTAATTTGCAAGATACCACGAGTTATAGAGACTACAGAATGTCTGGATAATACGAACGCATATTGAAATGTTACCGCGCACATGACAGATCCGCCCTTCTGGAGCTATACAACATACTTTATTTCGTCGTTCTGATCCCGAAGAACGTGACATGGAAGGACCCGGTCAAGGCGTCGCTGCTACTGGCCTGTTTTTTTCCCCAGAGGATCAAATTGGAGAATGTTCGCGAAAGGTATGTTATTGCAATATCTACAAGCAAGAAAGAAGTAGCGCACCAAATATTTACATGCTATCTCCTCCAAAAAGCTGAGAAGCAGCGACAGCAAGATATGTAATCGAAAGAAGGCATAAACCCAAAGTAATGTTAAAGGAGTGTAAGAATCGAACGCGAAAAGCGGAGAGGGCTGGGACACTACCAGCAAACGTCGCGAGTGGAAAGGCAGCTTCGCGTGCATCTGACTGCGGCACTGCTAGCCGTTGAAGTCTCCTGCGAGGAGAGAACGCATCAACATCCAGCCTAGTCCAGCATAAACGACGAAGTCCCCTCAACAAGAGGAGGCCAACGCTTCTTAAGCCCAGAATCATCCTGAGGCCAGACATCCGCTGTACCAGCCTTGTAAGCAGCCCAATTAGCGCAATTCTGCTTCCACTCAGAGCCAGCAGCCGGGAGATTGATTTCGGATTTGCGCTCGAGGAACTGGATGCCGAGGCCCATGCCGACGTGGAAGGCGATGTGGCAGTGCATGAGCCACTGGGGAGAAGGAGTTAGCGTTTGTTATTACGGTAGCGATACTAAGGGATGGTTGGGATGGTAGGGATGAGAGTGTCTACTTACAGCACCAGGGTTATCAGTCGGGTATGCGAGAACGAGCCACCCGCTACCCCTAAGCTGAACAACATCGCGACGCGGTGGGTTGGTGAAGCGCAGCGAGCTGAAATGCGTTGCCATGCTGAATTGGCCGTCACCGCCGCCGAGGACGTAGCTGTCGTGGCCGTGAAGATGGATAGGATGGGCGATGGGCGGTGCTCCTACGGCTTGCTGGATGACCCAGTAGGTCCAAGTAGATGCTGAGGTCGATGGTACCTGCACAACATTGTAAGACTGCGGGATGCTGTTGTTGTTCTCTGCGACATATTGGACGGTCGGCTTTCCGGGGTCAATGATGATGGATGTGCCGTTGATGGTCCAGAGGACTGTGTTGCCGTTTGCTGCTACCGGACCGAAAGCGACGGGGAGGTTCTTAGCTTGGGCGGCGAATGTGGTGCTGGGCACGTTCTTTGCGACTTTCGGGGTGGTGATTGGATCAGCGCAAATTGTGAAGGGGTTGGCTGGAGCAGTTGTGGTGGGATCAGCCACTGTCTGTCCTTGGTATGTGAAGATGGCGCGTCCTTGGAGAGCAGCCCGCGACTGGCAAAGGCCGTTAGCGTCGGCGCGGAACCAGTAGTTTCCAGCTGTCTGGTTGGCAGTGATGATGACGTCGTAGCGTTGGCCGATACCAAGTTGAAGGTGAGTGGTGTTGTATGGGACGACGGGAACGAAGTCGTTTGCAATGACTTGGAAGGGATGGCCATCGAGGTTAACAGTCATGCTAGTGTCGACTGCAGTGTTCACAAGTCGCAGACGATAGCGCTTACCCGCTTGCATCGTCACTCGATTGTAAGCACCACCTCCGGCTGCGTTCTTAGAAGTGCCGTTGATCAGGATGTTGTCAGGTACAGGGGGACCCAATCCAGCTTGCCCATTCTGGAATGCTATGGAGGCTGCTTGAAAGGCAGTCTTGTAAAACCAGTCTGTGATCGGCATAACTCCAAGGTCCTCGTCATAGTTTGCGGTGGCAGGACCGTTGACAATGAATGTTCCGACAACTCCATCTCCGTACTGATGCGAGAAATGCGAGTGGTACCATGTCGTGCCGTATTCGGTTGCCTGGAACTCGTACGTCTTGAGGTCGCCGGGTGCTACCGCACATTCGGTAACGCCGTTGACACCATCCTGGATGTTCTTATTGAGCATGCGGAAGCCGTGCCAGTGGATGGAAGTGCCATTGGATTGAAGCATGTTGCGAACTGTGATTCTGATGGTATCACCCCAGTTGGCAACGATGGTGGGACCTGGAGTTCTTCCGTTGATCAACATGCAAACCCTTGAGCCAGCACCGTCAGGGTTGCAAGTCGTATTCTCGATGCGTAGATTGTAGGAGCGAACCACGCCGGTATTAGGCCATGAGGTGTACATGTCCGTAGAAGAGTTGAACCCAGCGGTCCAGCAATTCCTCGTAGTGGGACCGTTGACACATGCCGTTGACGACTGACGTTCCTCGAGGCCATCTCGTTTTGGCGTAAAAGGCGCGAGCTCAGCGATCTCAGACGGGATCGCTATCGCGGTTGTTACCGGAGCGAGGAGGCCCAAAAGAGCCGTCCCAAGGATGGCAAAAGACTTCATCTCGGCTTAATGCGATGAAAGTAACGAGTGTTGAGTTGTAAAGATCGACAGAAAAGAAGACAACAGTGCGAAGCGAGAACGCTGCCGAAGATGCTGCTGTAGAGCAATGGAGCCGAGCGTTTGAGCCCTTATATCTGATTCCATGATAGACGGCCTTCATGCTCCAGCACAGATGATCGATAGCCCTTCTGCTCACTCGACTGCGTCCACAAACGCCATGGTGGGATACGGGCCCACCCTTTCGCCATGTCCACGAATGAGGATAGTGATAGTATGACTTTGAGTTGCGAAGAACGGAGATTTGACATTCGGATGTCGTATTGTTTGGAACGCCTCGCTCGAATGTGAATGTGGGCAAACGGTGATGGAGATGGATGACCTCGTAGTCATACACGAACACAGTCAGCATGGGTATTGATCGCTCACTCCTGACTAGGGCACACCGTATCTGCATCAGGCGGCGGGAAGGATGCGGCAACCCAGTGCTCGAACTGTCGACTGGACAGCAGAGGATTTCGAGGAGCAACGCTTAGATCACACGTCGTGGCTTGCGCAAAGTCCGCAGCCAATCCGCTCCCCTTGTCTGTGCTTTGTAGCTTACTCAGCCGTGAGCCACCATCGGATTGTATTAGGAAATTTGGAAAGGATGGAAGTGGCGCGAAAACAACGAATTGCGAACGCCCATGCTAGGAAGCATGTCGTCTAAACCATACATACGACTAGAGATACCAGAAGGTAGTGTTGCTAAGACAGGTAGCAGATTCTGACGCCACGAACATTTCAATGCGCGTATCGTCAAGTCTTCGTGTTATGAAAGAGTGATCGGTATCAGAATGACTGCGTTGCGCGAGCGGAGTACAGCGGTCGACCCTCGGGCGTGCGACCGGAACGTAAGGAGAAGACTGCATCATCACGAGGAGATACCAGTTGTCTGTATACTATCATCTGATATTATTGAGGTGGGTTATGGTGTGTAAGCTTGCCTATCTCCGATGTGTTCCTCGTTCGCATGGCTTAATCGGAGATAGACCATGAGTAGGCGCACCACAGCTGATGCATGTGAAGACCCGAGGATAAGCCTCCCCTTCTATGAACATAGCGAGGGCCTGGAGTGGTGTTTTCGGATATCTTGTCGCGTGATGCAAGGTCTGGAAGCCGCCAGGAAGCGAAGTCCGGCGGCGGGCAATTCAACGGACATTATGTGCGCTTCGATCAGCGCGCTGTCTCCTGAAGAGGAATGAACCTAAACATTTAGACCTTCTCTTGTTTTCTTAAAGCATACTAGCCGGAATATAGCTGTACTGGGGAATTCAGGTCGACGTTATGGATGTTGCAGCTAGGAATGTCGGTACACGGAGCGAACCAAATAGGGCTTCAAAGCTGGGTGCCACGTGCGCAGTCATGCACGGTTTCACCCTGGTTTTGATGTTTTCTTGCGAATCTCTACGGAGTTTGGGCTTGCGAGCGGTGGTCGAACTGAGTCGTGGTGAATAAGTCGGTGAGCCTAGCGGACTCCGGGATCACCGGTAGCCTTGCGTCGACAACGTGGCAAGCTTAGGAGTCATGGAGCCTCTTTAGGTTCAAGGGCATATCTGTGTCCCTGCTTCGCTACAGACTGTGGGAATCGTTGCCGTCGTCTGGCGTGAACTCTGGCCCCGGCAACTCGTAACCATCGAAGGAAAAGCCAGGTGCGACCGTCGTGCCTACCAGCGTCCAGTTGCCTAAACTGGTCGCCCGCTGCCACTGACCTTCTGCGATGATGACTTGCGGAGCCTGGTCCCTGAAGATGTCGCTACCTAGAATCTGCTCTTGAGTCGCAGTGCCGTTGTTCCACGATAGCTCCAGCGTGAGAGGGGCGCCAGCGTAATAGTGCCATATCTCGACAGCATCGGTAACGCGATGCCAGTAAGATGGACCGGACTCGCCTTCGAGTAGATAGTAGATGGCGGTTGAGTATGAGCGATTGCCGATGGTACCGGTATCTTGAAAGGTTTGTCGAAAGTAGCCCTTCTCTAGGTTCGGCTCGAGTTGAAGCTTGGCGATGACGTCTTTCGCGTCGGCACATTCGCGATAAGCGGCAGTCAACCCTAGCAGCGATGCGGCCAAGTAAATTGCGAATTTATGCATATCTGTAGATTTCTTGCAGTCGTGTCGCAGAATTGGGAGATCGCCTGCGAAGGATCTTCTGTCGAAAAAACCGGCGCATGCTGATGCTTATTAGTGATGCCTTCGTAGCTTCCGAGCCGGCGGATACGATCGTCACATCTCGTCACGTCATCTGAACTCGACCACCACATTAGCTCCACGGCATCACAGTACCACAGCAAGAGCGCAATGAAGAGAACGAGGAGAAGACATCCTAGGTCGCCTCCATTGCGCGTCCGGGATGACACCGAGATGCCTAAACGCGACAAACCCTTATACACGCCCTTATCGCACGCCGCATGCTGTGCACCACGATCGCGACATTTCATTCGATCTGATCTGCGCACTACTGTACCATGAAGAATTCGAGAACTGCCGTTAATCGCCGAAGACTTTCACTGTGGAGATCCGATGGCGGGGCGTCGCACTGCAGTACTCAAGTAGACTCAAAGGTTAAGAATTTCCTCCTTGTACACCGTGGAATCCCGCCACATTCGCAAGCCTACGCCTCTTGCTAGCTTCTGTATATTCTCCGGTCTCTTTTCCTGTCTTCCATCGCCTTGGGCCTGCGACGCCATGATTCTACGTTTCGCGCTGCCCTGTTGGCTGGCAGTCTTGTCACTTGCCATCTCAGTCGCGTCGAGTGTAACACCAGAGACCAAGAATCTGTTTGTGGATGCCGATCTTTTTGAAGCCATCGAGTAGGTATCCTGTACCACGTAAATCTGAACGTTTGGCTGACAGTGGAACAGTGATACCGCAGCCCTACTCCTGGCGTGCACATTGCCGAATACAAACCTCCTCGCCGTAAACATCAACGTCAATTCGACATACTCTGCCTACGCAGCGTCAGCCATCGTGAACCACTACGGCTATTCCTCCGTCCCGATTGGGCTGCCCAGACCCTACACAAACATCACATCTCCCGAACCATTCGGCGGAGAATACGCGAGCAAAGTCGCTGCTGGATGGTCCGGCGGCTCGGTGCCCAATGGTCAGGTCAATAAGACTTGGGATCCAGTAGAGCTCTATCGGAAGACGCTATCGGAAGCGAAGAACAACAGTGTGACTGTCGTGTCGATTGGTTTTATGGGATCGTTGTCTGGTCTTCTCAACACAACTAGCGATAAATACTCCGCGTTGGATGGATACGAGCTTGTCAAGGCAAAGGTCAAGGAGCTAGTGGTGATGGGCGGCGGTTACTCGCCAGAGCCAGCAATCGATGAGGAGTACAATTTCGCGATTCAAAACGCTCCACACGTCATCAACACATGGCCCGATTGTGTTCCGATGACCTTCCTTGGCGCAGAGGTGGGCGTCGAAGTCCTGTCGGGCGCACGGTTTACTGTGTGCGGACCTCCGAATGACCCAGTTAAATCGGCTTGGGAGTACTGGGGGTCCTACAACCACTCCGAGTACTCATGGGACTTTTTGACAATGGTGTATGCAGGCAGGGGCCTAGGCAGTTGGTTCGAGTACGGCAACGAAAATGGGTACAACTTCCTGTTCCCGAATGGCAGCAACATCTGGGTGGAAGATGAACGCAAAACCAGCCAGCACTATTTAAAGCTCAAGGCCTCGAACGAGACGGTTTCCAAGGAAATGGACAATCTGCTACTGCGCGGCGCGTGGACCCACGCCCAAGTGGACTGAAGCCTCATACTATCGAAAGAAGTGTTCTACTAAGCTCAGGCTTATCAGGCTTTTCAGCGGTTCGCACGGCTCGTCAATACCCTTCCAAGACAGACCTCTTGTTCACTTTCTAGGTTTCCAGATTTCAAGTGTCACAATCGTATTTTCCTACGAGCCAGCAATGAATACTATCCTTGCTATCGCCCACCAAAACTTTCTCCACGCTACTTTTTCAAGCTCATTATTTCTGAACATGCAGAGCGCTGACAGCCTTGAGTCGAGGCCGGAACTGGGTGCCGATAGTCGATAAGACGGGATGCCATTTCTGGTAAAGATGTTCTGCGCCAAGTGCGGATTCCGCTTGACGCCAAGCTCGTCGTGTGGCGTCGTAATCGTTCACCACAACGTTGTTCCCTCAAACCTTACCGACAAAATCCCAATTGGTCGGAACGCTCAACTATGTTCAGGCGAGCTACGACGAGACTTCACGTGTTTTCTTGGCTACCCAGAACGCCCTGCCGCGCTCCACTGCCAAGTATAGATTTAGCTTCCGCCGAGAAACCAACAAGCGCGTGTGCCCACAATGACATCGTCCCAGACATGTCTTCTTGGATAGTCTTGGGTAAACATACAACTCCATGTCTCGGCGCGGCCGCCCCGTGTCTGATCTCGATGTATAGTTACATACGCCAACCAGTGCAACGGAGAAGGATGGTGTGGAGAAAACATGGGGATTGTCACCCTGGTGCAGGATTTGACCCGCTCTTTGATGGAGAAAATGTGGGTGTGAACTGTGCCCCGGATACCCTATATAACACGACCTGTCATGGTTCCCAGGCATCTGGTCGTGTGTCTTTTTACTCCTCCACTTTGCGATCAGCATCTCCACTCCCCCAGGAGATCCCATCTAGACGCGATACTTGAGATCAGTCGTCACCATGTCTCGTCGAAAGCCAGACATCGAGGCTACCGAGCCCAACTTCTCATCATCGGGCAGTGACAAGTCCGACTTTGGTGCCGGACAGCATCATGAACATGCCGGCGCTGCTCCGCAGCGAAAGGCTTCGGTCGCTGCAAAGCTCAGGAACCCCTTAGCCGGTTATAGCGAGGAACATGTCCTAGCCGACGTCGACGCGTGGTGTGTTGAGAAGGGCCTACAGGAGTATCAGGACGAGTTCCGCAAGGGCGCCCTCATTGCTCGTGTAGGTCAACGAGACGATGGTTTTGAATACGTCAATCAACTGTCCGACGAAGAGAAAGGCTGGCTCCGACACGAGGTTACCCATCGATGGTCTCAACCCAAGATGTTGTATTTCTTGGTTGTGCTCTGCGCTGGATCTGCCATTGTGCAAGGAATGGATCAGACAGCTGTCAACGGTGCTCAGGTCAGTTGCTTTGCCGTTCCCATCTCATCACGTCCCGCCACTAACATCTTGTCTAGGGATTCTACTTCTTAGAGTTTGGCATCGGACCGGACCAGGTGTGGCTTCGAGGTCTGCTTAACGGGGCTCCTTACCTTTGCTCTTGTCTCATTGGATGCTGGTCCAACGCACCCCTGAACAAGTTCTTTGGCCGCCGTGGAACCATCTTCATCTCATGCATCATCTCTTTCATCACTGGTATCTGGATGGCGGCCGCTGATAGCTGTGAGTAAAAGCTCGCCAAATGACGTATGAACTAAGATCTGACGATTACGATAGGGCCAAACCTCCTTGTCGCGCGCTTCATGCTCGGATTTGCTGTCGGTGCAAAGTCCTCGACTACGCCTGTCTACGCTGCCGAATCTGCGCCAAAAACCATCCGTGGAGCCCTCACCATGATGTGGCAAATGTGGACCGCTTTCGGAATCATGCTGGGTTTCGTCGTCTCCGTCGCATTTCAGAATGTTACAATCATTGGCGGCGAGAATTCACCATGGAGGTGGATGCTGGCCTCCACCAGTATTCCCCCGATGATTGTCTGCGTCCAAGTATACTTTTGCCCCGAATCGCCGCGCTGGTAAGTTTCCGACTCGCATTCCATTGGCCTTACCTTGCTAATTTAAACCAAAGGTACATGGAGAAAGGCAAATACGACAAAGCGTTCAACTCACTTTGTCGATTACGCGCGCACAAGATCCAAGCCGCACGCGACATGTACTACGCGTATAAGCTTCTTGAGATTGAAAACGCGGAACGCGAGGGCCGAAACCCGTTCAAAGAATTCTTCATCGTCCGTCGCAACCGTCGCGCTGCACAGAGCGCCTTCTTCGTCATGTTCATGCAGCAATTCTGTGGAGTCAACGTATGCACTCCAGATCCCTCGGTTTCACTTGCTATCTCAGTCGCTAACAGTAGTCTTAGGTCATCGCATACTACAGTACCTCCATCTTCGAAGCTGCCGGTTTTGACACACCCCAAGCTTTGCTCGTATCCATGGGCACCGGCGTAACGAACTTCCTCTTTGCGATCCCAGCTATCTACACCATCGATACATTCGGCCGCAGGAACCTTTTGCTTACGACCTTCCCTCTTATGGGTCTGTGTCTCCTCTGGTGCGGATTATCCTTCTACCTACCAGAGAACCCCGATGGCACACCATCCCAGCAACGTCTTGGATCCATCGCCGCCGCAATCTACGTCTTCATGGCCGTCTACTCCCCCGGTGAAGGCCCCGTGCCCTTTACCTACTCCGCAGAAGCATTTCCACTCCACCTCCGCGACGTCGGCATGTCCTTCGCCACAGCTACTTGCTGGGGCTTCAACTTCATCCTCTCCCTTACGTGGCCAGCCCTTGAGGCCGCTTTCACACCAACCGGTGCGTTCTGTTGGTACGCAGCTTGGAACTTCTTCGGCTTCTTCTACGCTTACTTCCTCTTGCCTGAGACCAAGGCACTCACGCTGGAAGAACTGGATACGGTCTTTGATGTTGGTAACCGCCAGTTCGCGGCTTACTACACGAAGAAGTTGCCATGGTACCTCAAGAAGCGTGTCTTGCGTCAGGATGTCGCGCCCATGGAGCCGCTGTTTGAACTCCATGAGCAGGGTGGGTATGCGGATTATGTTGATGAGCCGCTTGGTGGTGGGGGTGGTGCTGCTGGTGTAGAGGATAAGAAGATTGTGGAGAAGGATGAGGTGATGAGGACGTGAGCGTCTTCCTAATGTGAGCACGACGAGTTGTTGCAATTTTCACCTTTTGCGCATTGTTGTCGTGTGAAGGAGAGTTTCTAGTTGAGTTTTGATGGGTTTGCTTTTGCGCTTATCCGCGACTTCGTTATACCCGTGTTGATGATACTATCAACAAGAAGAATGAGATATCCTCGTTTGCTTTGACTACGTAAGCGTCTTTTCATTGGAATGACTGAGCTCGCAGTCGTGAATGCATTAGGACATATGCGTCAGTTGAGTCTGCCCATATTGATTTACCACCTGACTAGGGCCAATTGCATTCGAAAGCGTACAAAACCGGGAATTTTTATGGAATTGCTGTGGGATAGTAAAATCTTACAAAAACAAACCTACTGATACAATATTCCCTCAACCGCGACATTCTACTCCGCTTTCGCCGCAGCAATCTTCAAAATCTCCTCGACACTCTTCCTCGCATTCTTCGGATCCTTCGCCACGCTCTGCCAAATCTCACCATGCTTCGGTTCCGCCATGGCCGCCTTACTCAGCGCCTCCTCCTTCTTCTCCTCTGTGCCGTGTTGTTCCAGGAACTTGTAGTACCAGACCCAAGCATCGCCGTAGTCGCTGTCAAGGGTGACGGCTTTGACGAACCATGTTGCGGCCTTGTCGAGACGGCGCTCGCCCCAGAAGATGCGTGCGACGACGACGAAGAGGAGGGGGTCTTTTTCGACTTTCTTGATGGCTTCGAGGGCGCGGGGTTTACGCTGGGTGCGACCTTCAAGGTGCATGATCTTTTCGGCCCATAAGAGGCCTGAGTTGGGGCATTGTTGGAGGGCGCCGGCCATTAGCTGTTGAGCGGCGTTTGTGTTGTTCGCGCGGCGCTCGAGACGGACTTGCTCTAGAAGGATCTCGGCGCTCTTTGGGTTCTGTTGTCGGCCACGGTCTAGCGTTGATCTGGCCTTGACGACTGCACCTTGCTTGACTTGTAACCGGGAAAGGAGGATGTACAAGACGGGTGCCTTTGGTGCGGCACGTGTGCCAATGTTGAATGCCTCATGAGCTTCCGGAAGCTTCGACAGCTGCTCATAGACTTGCCCCTTTATGGCGTGTAGTTTCCAGCTACCGGGCCAGTTCTGCAGACCTTGATTGCAGATGTCGATCGCCGTCTCGTAGTTCTCCAGTTGTCGTTCGAGGACGGCTGATTTCATGTAGATGCGGTCCGTAGCAGCTGATTCACGAGCAATCTGCAAGAAGCTGCGTGCCTGCTCGTAATTGCCAGCGTCGACCTCGAAGTCAACAGCGCGGGTGTACAGCATTTCGTTGCCTGGTAGAGCTTCGAAACTTCTACCCAGAACCTGGCGGGCACCTTCAGGGTTCCCTGACTGCCACATCTCTCGAGCATATTGCAGCCACAGTGACTCCGAGTTAGGGCAGGCATTAACTGCACGCTCTAGGACACTGAGGAGGGTATCTGTTGTACCATGATGCTTTTCGAGATCGGTGGATGCGTGCCAAACCGTCGTACTGTATGGGAAGATAGCGACAGCAAAACCAAGAATGGCTCTGGCTGTTTCCGGCTTATTCCTGTTGAGGACACTCCTGGCATCTTCGAGCCAGACGTCTCGACGCTCGTCGTCTTCGTCAAGACCCCAGCCCACGGTCGCTTTGATGATTGCAGCAGCTGTGCCGGTGTTCCCTTGCTCCTCGCAGATCTCAGCTTGAGAGAGCCACTCTTCACGCTTGATCATAGCATTCTCCTTGATCAGAGATTTGACGGCTCGGGTCATGATCATGTCCAGCATGTCCACTTTGCCTAGCTCTTCTTGTAGCCTGCAAGCATGGATCCAGATTGCCCAACTGGTAGGGATGGCTTTGCGAGCCTTGTTGAGAATCTGTTGCGCGTCTTCCGGTTCAGAGACCCTGGCATATGAAATCCACAATTCCTCAGAAAGAGGCACAGTATCCGTAGCTTTGGCGAACAGTAAGCGGACCGCATCCAGTTCTTCCGTATCGTTGATGAGGGTCTTCCAAAGCTCAACACTCTGGGGATTGTGGTCAAGAGCTTGACGAGTGACCTTCTTCCTGGACGCCGGCGTTTGTTCCAGGTCAATCGCAGCTTGCCATAGTTTCACGGCCTTGGGGTTCTGCTTGATGCCATTGGCAGCAATGATCTTGGCGTTGTGAAGATTGTCCTTGTTCAGCCTGATCGCTTCCTCCCAAACGACTATCGATTTGGGACAAAGTTCGCACCCACGAGCAATGACCTTTTTGGCTGTGTGAACCTTCCCGGCCACTTCTTCGAGCCGCGCTAACGCAACGTATCCCGGACCGTTATGGACGTTCGTCTTGACAGCCGATTCTAGCAACACGCGCGCACGGTTGATATCCTCGACTGGAACTTCCTCGCCCATAGCTTCCTTTTTGTTAAGCGCCGTCATGTATCCCTTGGGGTCCACAGACGTCGAGGTTCCGGAGGTCGTTGTGGTTTGTGTGCCAGGGGCACTTGCTGCTGTGTCGAGCCGTACCGTCAAGGCAGACAGTTGGGCAGCTCCGATACTTGCGAGATTTGTCGTCATGCCGTCAGCGTCCGACGATATCGTGGTATCAAGCTCACCGCTCTTCGATGCCGCGGCCAGGACACTGTCCGGAACAGCGTACGACCTCGAATTCGCCAGTCGAGCTTCGCGTGCGCGCTTCGCTTTACCCGTCATATCTCCGACCTCGGGTAGGGCTGCCCATTCTTCTTCTGAGACGCCGCCGAGGGCTCGTTTTAGATCGGCAAACTGGAGCTGGATTTTGGGGTTGTTTCGTTCGTATTCGTCTCGTTCTTGTTGCTCGCGAGCTTCCCTAGGGCGGACACAATCGGTATCTGTTCGTGGAAAAACACACGATGAATACTTCGAAAATAACGATAGAGGGGAGGGGAGGGGGCATAGGGTAAATGAAAGTGAGGGTACTAACCTTCTGGCTCTGCGTCGCTTGTCCATCTTCTCGTCAACCTCCTGATATATGCGGTCGGCCTCGTCATCGTCCTTATCGTAGTTCATGCCGCTTGAGAAGAGACCGACTTCATTGTCGGGATCTTGAAACCGATCCTCCTCTTCGTCCCTCTCTTCCTCCTTCTTTTCAGTGACACCATACGCCGAGGGAGCTGCCTGGCCTAGCGATGCTGCACGCTTTGCTAGCATCTCCTTCATCTGCTCCTCCGAGGGACCCTCCCGCGCGGGACCGAGATCGCTTCGCGTTGTGAAGCCAGTGGCTCCTCTTCCGAGACCAGCCACATAGTTCTCGGGCGCGGGCATCGACAGAAAGTCGCGTCGACTCATCTTGGCGGTGGTTCTGGGGGTGTTGACCAGGAATGGTAGTTGCAGGCTCTGGCTGGAGCGCGGCGCAAGTTGCGCAAGGTTTACGACGTCGGACGGAGCAGTGGTCGAACGGAAACTACGACGATATTACAGGGAGAGACTCGGTGGTCGCGAGTGAGGAATTCCCTGGTGAAATCAGCAGTAAAGTGTGTGGCAGTGGTGCCGAGGCGGCGTGTTTGAAGCGTTGGTCGCGACTTGGATAATAATTTGAGCTAGGCAATCGCGTGTCACGTGCGCGGAAGCACAGCCAACGCTAACCCAAAAGGTGAGTTTGCGACGGGCACACACAGTAAGAGACATGCACAGTGGCTGTGAGTAGGCCTTGCTACAGCTAGCTGTGTGCCCAGGCCATCGGTTGGAGACAGAATTAAAGAACTATCTGTATTCTAATCACAAACTGCTGCGCGAAATAGTATCTAGGTATTCCAGCAACCACACGCGTGTCTATTGGTTACCACGTGATACACCATGCTCATCAACTTGTCTATCACCAGGAATCACGATGCCGTCTTCTGCTGTGCGGGCGCCTTTCCATTTGAAGCTTGAAGGGCATAACGGGGTGAGATTGGCGGTAATGGTGGAACCGGCTCCTCTAGCGTATCACCTCTCAGGTTCCTTCCACTACAGCAGGTTAGCATACGTCTACACCAATGTGATTATGATTCAGCTTGCCTCTTCGTTTTCCTCAGTTTTCCTCCGAACCACTTCTTGAAACTCCGGCTGGAAGAAGGGCGTTCTTGTTCCTTGTTGCGGGTTGAATCCGACTGTGCCATGCTGCTCCTGTGACTTGATACATGGCTGGCTTCTGGGGTTATGTCGTCGTCTTCTTCCTCCAGCGGCGGAGCCCATCTCTCGACATCGCCATTGACTACTACGAACCACCCCAATTTCTCTCCTGGCGCCACCTTGTCCCGGAGGTCTGCAATGGCCGCCCACTGGTCATCTCCCAGCCCCGCTCCCCTCATCTCCTCGACATCTGCTCCGAGTCTGATCTCATGCACAACATCGCACACATATGCGTATGGTTGATCCTTGACGGTGAGATCATCGGGGTCGTACTGTTCGATGAAGCGTAAATCAGGTAGCGCAGCCATCTCTTGGGGCCATTGGCTCTTGAAGTTCTGTATCAGACAGGCTGTGGTGGCAGGAGCCATTAGCCATTCCGGTGCAGCATCGTCGAGATTCTGCAGAATAACATGAATGCGAATTTGGGCGCGGGGCCACCGAAAGCCATGAACGAGCCAGGTTGGCATGGTGAGGTGAAGTGCTTTTCGTCTAAAGTCTCCGTTTCGGAAGAGGAGTGCCGTAGGATGAAGTCGAGCCAAAAAGCAACAATTAACGATTAGTTAGGATGTACCGAACGAGAATGCAAGCATTGGTGTGGATGATGGCGTCTTCAGCAAACTTTTAGTTGCAAGTAGTACATGGTCTTACACGTCCTGTTATGTAGGCAGGGATCGCGTATTGGGAGCTCATGCAGAGGTCTAGACGACGCCCAGAGAGGTTGGGAGAACCTTCCGCGAATGGGCGCACGCTAGGAAGAAGCAACGACACAATCGCTGCAAGCGTTGGCTTAGGAGAACGAGACCAGATCGACACGATCAATGCGATGAATCTGAGGAAAAGCCCCAGTTGCCTTTTTGGTCTATGCCAATAGCAGTGTGGGGGAGCTGGAATGAAGGCAGGCACCATGGTTTGCGCTTGCCCTCCCCGCTTGACGCTAATGCAAGGCAGCTCCCGTTCGCGTCGACGGGTACCGCGATGTTTCCGCGCCCGACCTCGCTGCCCACAGTTAAGAAGCTCGCAAGTCCGACCATGTACGGCACACTTCACTCTCTGATTCTGTGTCCTTGAGATTCGTCGCCATGCCTCTGTAAGTATCCCACCACCACACTTTTCGCACCACAGTCGCTTACAATCTCACAGGCACCTGCTAGGCAAAAAGTCATGGAACGTCTACAACTCGGACAACATCGCGCGGGTCAAGGCCGACGAGGCCGCCGCTGCTGCCCGCGAAGCCGCGGATGACCAGCGCAAGCAAGAGCTCGACGCCGAGCGACGTGCCGCCATCCTTCGAGGACGGACGCCCCCGCCACTACCAGAAGAAGAACCCACCAAGGCGCCATCGAGGCGCTCAGGCAACACAGATGACTGCGGACACGACAGAAAGAGGAGGAGGCTTGCTGGCGAGGATGATACCGACGCCGATATACGTATGGCCAAGTCCATCACGGCTCGACCTGGAGATGATGCAAAAGACGCGAAAGTGCTCAAGCTACGGAGCACCGCATCAGACGCTCCGTTGGAGGACCATGCCGGTCACATTGACTTGTTCCCGGTGGACATGAAAGAGGCCATCAAATGTGAGAGAAATGCGGACGCAGAGAAGGAAGAACGCAAGAAAGAAAAGGCCATCGAAGACCAATTCACAATGCGTTTCTCCAATGCCGCAGGAAGGGGTGGCATCGACCGACCCTGGTACGCCGCTGTACAAAAGCCGGCATCCACCACTGGGGACAAACAGGACATGGTACTCTATGAAGGTTTCGCAAACAAGGATGTGTGGGGCAACGAGGACCCGCGTCGCAAAGAACGGGAACAGGCCCGCATATCTATGAACGACCCTTTCGCCTTCATGCAGAAAGCACAAACACAACTGAAGAAGTCGAAGCAGGACAGGAAGCAGTGGGCTGCAGAGCGTGACCGTGAGCTAATGGAGCTGCGGTCAGCCCAAGAGCGGGAGGAGAGGAGGAGTCGGCATCTTAAAAGGAAGAGGCGGGAAGTGGACGAAGACGAGCATCAGACGCCCAAGAAGGAGGCCTGCTCATCCTCGCGCCAGAAGCATCGCCATAGGAGCCGGAGTCGTAGCGGTGACAGGCACGACCATAGGCCTTCGCATCGCAGCGAAAAGCGACGAGCTCATAGCAAGAGTAGGGAACGCGATGGAGACCGCCACAGACACCGTGATCGACGGAACGAGGAGCTTCAGAAGGCTTTCATCTAGAAGCGAGTCACTGCACTACACATGAGTGTAGGTCATTACGGGCAATCGGTTTGGTGTGCTATTACCATTCATTAGGCTCAACATACTACGATCATGAGAGCGTCGTGTAGAATGAGCTAGACCTCTAATCAATCGAGTTTACATTCTAATTGAGCATCTTGCACTTTATCGCTACCAAACTCGGGCTTTCCATTTTTCAATCCTAATTCGGAAACTCGCTTATCATTTCGAGAAGCAAGCCTGCGCAATTGTACCGCTGCTTCCAAGCCCCAAAGATGTTCTTCTGGATGGGAAGAGCAAGTGCGCAGTGCCGCTAGATCAATCCGACTCCAGCCATCTTTGTACCGGTTTTGATCAACGCATAGCAGTGGTGTTGAAATCGCATGAGACAGGTTCTGGATTACCGTATGGACTGCTTGCTGATGACTGCAGGTAACCCGGGCTGACCGACATTCTTGCATTCTGGAGACTGGTTGCCAGACCGTTCAGTGAGCTGAGTCGCTCTGATACTGTCAGGTGGTGGATACAGTCGGGTGCAGAATGAACCAATTGATAGCGTCTTACCGATTAGCTTGCAAGACGTGCCTTCGTTTGCATCCTGTCATACTGAAAATCCATTTCAACGAGGCTATGCGGCACAGCTTGCATGACTTCCTCGGATCACTGTGCCGTCTCATCCGGAGGGGCGACTATCTACCAGAACACACCACACATCTACCACGCATCTACAACACATCTACACGCGTTTGAAAATGGACGACATCTCAACAACAAACAATGTAACGTTCCAAGTCCTCTATCGCATCCCCTTCCGCTACTTCTACATACCCGGACTGTACATCCTGCTGCTCGGTTTCTTCACTTTCGGCCACGCATTGCACACAGTTTGCACGCACCAGGACCCAGGCGGATACTACAAATTCTTGATCTGGCTCGTCCTCGTCTTTGGGTACTTTGTATCTCATGCCGGCGCCCATCTCTGTGTGATCTGGCTCACCTTCAGGGACTTGCAGTTGCCGGATATGAGAGTCATGACCGATTCTGCAAAGCGCACAAACACGGTCCTCGGAAGCATCGCTAAGCTCGTTCCGTGGCGCTACGCGTATATACCTGGCCTTTCTCTTGTCGTTCTAGGCATCCACGTTCTTACGCAAACACTGCGCTTGCATCAGGCGCATTCTGGTCTTGCAGACTGGGATACGATGTTACACGTTCATTCTCGCACGGTGCAGGGGGTGTCTCTCGAATTGGCAGGCTTTGTTGTTTGTATGGGGTCGTATGTCTTCAAGGGTGTGGAACTGGAGGATGGAGAAGAGATGCAGCACAAGGGCCAAGATATCAGCAATGGGGGCGCTTTTGAACGGAAGGTGGACGTTCCAAGCAAGGAATGACGGTGCTCGTTGGACGGTGGATGTATGGCATGGAGATAGGAGGGTTTCCTTGGATGCTATAGGAAAGAGTCACTGGTAAGAAGTTCAAGCAGGTGGCTTCAACTGCACAGCATGACTGGCGTAGCTCAGATCTGGGTTGACCGCTTCAGACTATCGCTCGTACGTTGGAAGTCTACTTTGCTACACACTATAGATCAAGGATCGGTAGCAGTGAACTGCAGCTGCAAATGGTCAATTCAGCTGGTGAAGTGTTACACTGCGATCGGTACATACCAGGTGCAGACGAGATCGCGTGAGGCTACTGTAGCCTTAGATGTATATCTTTCGGCGAAACCGCTCAGCAGGTACTTAAGTTTGGCTGCTCATGCGGTAATACCCAAGGTGTATGTAGATCGCAAGCGGCCTATCTTAATGTTGAGTCGTGCTAGCGGTGGCTTGCTGTTCGACGGCCTTGAACGCATCGTATCCTTTAGTTATCTTAGTGTTCTCAGCTGTGCCACTTGGTATGAAAGGCTCTTCGAATACCTACACGGTGTGAACGGTAGGTATGAAGTGTTTGTCAGAGAAGACCAGTAACCCATCTCAGTGTTCAATGACAATTCGAGGTTCCAACTTCGGGAGGCAGCATACCTAGGTAGCCTGCACAGGGTTGACGGCCCAAGGCCCCCCATACCAACGCCTCATGGTCTAACATCGTGATTGCGGGGGTCGCAAAGGGATATTGTCTTCCAGCATGTCGGCGACTATGTGATAGTACAGGTCGGGGAAACCGCAAACTTGTATGCGACCCAATCGGAAAGAGCGCCGCGGGGATTGCGGGAGCGGGGGCGTTGCACCCAGCCACCAGGTAGCCATCATGCGCGATAAGCATTCTGCGCGTTACCAGGTTGTCATACCGAGATCGCGCGCTTCTTGACTCGTAAACAGATGTTGCAAGCGGGTTGTAAGTTGTTAGGCTTGATTACCTGGGCAGGGAATGCGAGCAGTCGAATTCACCCAGAGGCCAATGACACCTAGGTTCCTACCGCGGTCCTCCATCAAGGGCATGACGCTGGGGATCATGCGACTACGGGGAGCTCCTTCGCACGCGATAAACGTGGTGGACAGTCCCAAGAGCATGTCACACAGCTCGTTTGCGTGCTTCGACTTGTGGCGGCTTAGATGACCCGCATGTGTTTCAGGTGAGTTAGCGTCAGGTACCAGCCTAGACAGCGGGCTATTAAGGTGCACCGGACCGTGGAACGGAGATTTCACGCATATCCACACGCTCACGGCCCCGAGTCCGATTGGCGAGGCCGCATCTCGATGATGTCTGTACGACATGGCGCGAGAGATGAGTGCAATCGGCTGCAAGCATACCTAGGTAGATGCATACCTAGGTATGTTTTGACTATACTGTTTCGTGATTGCCGAGGGGACCTGTCACATTATAGAGATTGGTGTGCTCTACGCTGCTTGTACTGCTGCATACGTATGATATGACGACGACTCGACTCTCACAAATGAAAATGTATCATATATTGCCAGCTTCATCACCCGACAGACGAATAGCCCCGGATGGTTCTCAAAAAGGGGACACCGATTTTAGTAGTCGCTGCAAGTATATACATTACCCACAAGCCGATCGCTGATGCACTGATCTACTAGTAACGTGGTTAGATGACAATCATGCAAAAGCCCGTAAACTTGAAATCGGTGCAAAGAGGAGGCCTGATCGTCTATCACGGTAGATTGATTGGCGACTCGAAGGTTACTTTCGCGTACTGGGCACGATGGCGTGCACTAACGAGATAGCGTTGGCAGCACGCTGTCTAACAGCGGAGTCAGATCCGGTGTCAGTCACGACGCGTCCAGCAAGGTTGAGCGACAAACGCGAACCCGCAAGCGTTCTGAAATCAAGGTCAGCACCATCTTGCATCGAGATACTTAGCCTTCACGGTCTCTGCAGTTCAAGATTTGTCTGTAAATCTCGACACTCCTGTGTACATGCCGTGCACGTGGCCTCTAAGTTTGTGACACAAACCAAACATTGTGGCACTACAATCCCCAACATACACATATCACGAACCTTGATCCCAGCATAATCATGGCCTCTGGAACCGCGCTCACGCCAGCCATCATCGCAACATGGCCAATACCCAACTATGTCGACCCAGTCTCGCAAAGGGGCAGTGTCGAAGCTGCAATATACGCGACAACCATCCCAATGGTGCTTTTTGTCGCTGGCAGAATCTACGTTCGGGCGAACCAGAAGTCAGGTGTAGGAGCCGATGACTGGATTATGGTTGGCGCAGCGGTATGTTCGCCCTATGCTCTTATGCTACATATCTAACATGTGTAGCTCTTCGCCTTAGCGATTTCTGTGTGCTTATTAGTTACAACCACCAACTCTCTTGGGCGTCATCTGTATGATGTGAACCCGATGACGTTTGTGAGCTCTGCAAAAGTAAGCAATTAGCAGTGGTTTCTACATACATACTAATGGCTTCTAGTACAACGTTGCGAGTGTCACAATGTACAATGCTTCCATGACACTCACAAAGCTTTCCGTCTGTATGACGTACCTGAAGCTTTTCCCCTCGCGCACGAACAAATTGTTCTGTTGGACAATGATCGGGTACCAGCTTCTGTGGGGTGTCATTTCGTCGGCACTCTACATTCTGCAATGCGTGTAGGTCATAACGCCAGGGCAGATGTTCGATTTTGACTAATTTATCTGTCCCAGTCCAATCCAGTCACTCTGGGATTTCACGATTGTTGACAAAGTATGTTTGGACTCGCATCAATTACTCACCGCGAGCGGCATCTGCAATGTAGTGTCGGACTTTGTGGTGTTCCTTTGGCCAGTCGCGCCACTGTGGCAGGTCAAGTTGCCGCTATCACAACGCGTGCATCTGGTCGCGGTTTTCTCTTTCGGTGTCCTGACATGCGTTGGTGGCATCTTGAAGGTCGTATGGTCGCAGGATTACTTCAGGACATGGGATACCACATGTGAGCAGTACCGTTCCATAATAGACTGTCATCGTGCTAACCTAGCCTTCTCGCAGGGGTTGCATCTCGGGTAACTATGGCATTGTGCATCGAGTTCAACGTTGGTATCATGAGCGGCTGTCTACCTTGTCTCCGTCCATTTCTAGCGATGATGGCTCCTGGAATCTTTGCTGGACCATCGGCGGCACACGGCGGCAACGCAGCAAATTCCGGCGGAGCATCCTGGCGCAAGTCTCCCTTTCGGTTTGGAAACTCCAAACTATTCAAGCTAGGCGCGGGCAAGCCGTCGGATCATAGTGAAGATTACGAGTTCACGGATGCGAAACATGCGGGAAGCGCCCGCGCTTGGGCTGCAGGTGGAAAGGAGGTGCCACAAGCTAGCATCGGCACTGTGTCTGGGTCTGGTATCTCAGTGAACAGAGATGAGAAGCTGCGCGATGGTTATGATTCGCCGGGTGTTGTCACCAATGATGCGACTAGTGAGGAGTGGATCATGAAGGAGGACTCTTCTAGGTAGCTCAGCAAGACGTAGTATTATCAATCATTAAGTATGGTCTTGAGAGCCCATGCCGAAAGCCAACACGAGGGTATATGGCGACACATTCGATGACTGGGAAGGTCGGCGAAAAGTGAAGCAGAGCACTTTCGCTCAAAGTCCTAGAGCTGTCAATAGCCTTCGAAGTCATGACATGAGCAATGCTTCCGAGTGCCATTTCAGACAACGCATCGACGTCGAATGAGTCTCGAAACCTTGTACTTTCAGTCTCTGTGACAGAAGCGCAGTGCTCGTGTCGATTTATGCGTGCGGCCAGCCACCAGAACTATGTATATCCAGGGAACTCGCAACCTTGACATGACCGAGCTTCATGCCTACGATTGCGTACCGCTGCGATGAGCTGATGCCATAGGCGCTCGTGCATGTGCTGTATGCGCGCCTCGCCGCGACCAGCTTCGCTTCCAGCCTCATCCCAAGGCGCAGGGTACTGAGCGCACCTCAAAGCAAGTTGTGGTGTCGGCTCTGGAGCGTCGCTCTCGCAGAAACCTATCCGGTGGACTTGATCATGTCGACCAAGTACCAATATAATGTGTCTCCGCCCCTAGTTGTGATCCAGGCAGTCCATGGCGATAGACGGGATTGTGACGCGCGGTCGAGCGGTTCTCACGAGCTTGTCCGTAGATGCGCTGGGTATACGATGGTGGAAATGTGCTGCGATACGATTGCAGAGATGCCTACACGGGTGCTCATGTGGACGTGACCGCTGAGGAAGTGTGAATGTCGACTGGTCGTGTGACTCATTGGAAGCGGATTTCGGGGGGTTATTCCTATCGCATTGGTTCGGAGTGGACCACATAATTAGCGCTGTACGATCAATATGTCGATGTCAAAACATGGTACATAAGTTTGGAAGGACTTCGTGATTGATCCGGGCGGTAGTCGCTGCGGGAGCGGAAGCTCTGTCTTGTATCAGAGGCCTTGGGCGACAAGCCGGACGTGCGCGCCGACCATAGTAATCCCGAATTACCCCACTAGGGCGAGTCTGTCCTTTCCACCCACCAGCATCGGGTAGAGGTTATGCATCCATCTGCTTCGATAGCATGTATCATACCGCATTCATTCAGACATGGGATTGAGCACGCGAAATGGGCATTATCACAAGAAGCTGTACAGTTGATGCTTGTTGTGTGATGGTCATAGCGCTGAAGTCCAGCTTGAGCCGCACTTGGCGCACGCAGTAATGCCAGCCCGAAGGAATGAAGGATCCCCTTCTACGCACGCTAGCCATCAGTGTTTCTTACGACCCTTCATCGAACGCCACCCTTTGCTCTTGCCAAAATACCGTCATCATGATCACTCGCGGCGGCCGCATAGTCAGCCGCATCGAACGCGCCAAAATCCACGTTCTTCACTTCAGGAAAGACGCTCTCATGGTATTCCAAGGCCTAGAATCATGTCCTCTACCACCGCTTTACAGTTTCACTATGTACTTCACCCACCCAGACGTCAACCAGGAAAACGTTCAGCCTGTCCGGCTCTTCAAAGCTATCCGAGAAGGCTGCTCGCCCGACCATTGCCCCTTCCGTTTGGAGTTCGTGTTTTTGCATGTTCCAAATGCAGAAGTCTCTAACGAGGCTTGTATTGCTCATTATCGTGAGGAGAAGCGCAGCCGAGGCGACTATGCGCGTCAAATCGAAGCAATTGAGTCCTCAACCACGACCAGCCGTGAGACTAGCGCAGATAATCTACCTGGCTTAGTACCCAGTTACATCGACAATCCTGCCCTCGACTATTACCATGGTCTTATCTTCAGCTACCATGGGCCTGACTGGACCAAAGATGGACAGCGTGCCTGTTCTATCTGCTTCGACCCTATACCACAAGACGTGTATAGTTCGATCGTGGAGGGAGATCTTGGGGACGATGAACCTGAGATTCTTCCACCAGTTCACATCACTCTGAAACCCATACGCGATACGGAAGATTCTCTCATCATACCGATCGGGGAACAGATGGAACTTACGTCACACGGTCCTACAAGCAATGTCACGAACGGACCATGGCAGCGGGCTATCAAATGTGGATGGTCTACATGGTAAAAGAAACCAGTCCTAGACGCCAAGCGATCGACATGTGCTCGTAATATTGTGCTTTCGTGATTCAGATGTAGTAGTATAGCAAACCTATCTCGACTATGGGGACCATAGAGTTGATAAAGTTGCAACCAATCACAAGAGCGAGAAGAAGCTAACAGGCAGATTCTGGGTTCACGACTGATGCTGCTTGCGTTCATTGCGAAGGCTGTGCTTCCAAGTCGATAAATTGAGCCTATGAAAACCAACCACAGCCTTGCTCTGAGGTTACCCAGCATTAATTACATTCTTATCGCGCGCTGCGGCGACCAATAGGGTATTACCGAGCAAAGTCAGCCTTGCCCCCAGTCGCACACGTCTGACATTGTGAGGTCAGCTCACAATGGTGATAGTACATAAGGCATCTATCACAGGCGTGTGTACGCAGTCAGCATGGCTTCGACCTCTCAGTCAGTAGAGTTGGCCGAACTATCGGCACGGCCACTTCTCAAGTCCAAAGTCAGCAAAACAATCGACGAGCCCAGTTCCACCGTTCAGAGTGGTTCAGTGAGTGCTAGCAATGCGCCATCAAATACAGCGCCGAAGCTTCAGAAGGCTGGGAGTCAGAAGAACAGGAACCTCGCTGCCCAGGCGAAGAACATATTTCGAACAGCGATAGCTCGCGTGTGCCTTGCATGGAAGCGCTGTGTCGAGGCCGTGAGCCGTGATTGGCATAAGAGCTGGACCTTGGAGACCTTGAGTCTAATCGCCTCAACTATAACGCTTGCCGGACTTGTTTCGACACTTCTGGCCCATCAGAATAAACCGCTCCCCCAATGGCCTGGCTGGTCACGATAAACTCTATCATATCGCTAATTTCCCTTCTCATGAGGGCATGCGTGGGTGTAATATTGACAGATGGTAGCTTGCGATCTAAACTTAAGAGAGCATACAAGCTGACTTCGGCGACAAGGATCAGTCAGTGCAAGTGGAACTGGTATCGAAAGGTCAGGAAATTGGATCACATCGGGCAACTCGATTCAGCGAGCCGTGCCCCATGGGGCTCTATCAATTTGCTGTACCACTTGAGACCATCACAAATATAGTACCCCCCCTGCGATTAGCCCTGCCTTAGACAAGACTAATTGTATGCAGTTACCTCGCTGCACTTGGCGCCGCTATCACGATCATGTCGTCCCTGCTCGGCTTCTTTTCGCAACAGCTCGTGCAATTCCAGGATTGTCTTCAGCAAGACACAGCCGCGTCGGTCAGGCTATCGAGAACCAACTCTTACAACCAGGTCGGGGGTACAATGCAGTCCAACGTGCCCACCGAATATGCCCCGATGGCAGCAGCGATCAGCGTCGGCATACTTCAACCTGTCGGAGATCTGACCAATGCACTCTCTTCTGGCTGTAGTAGCGGCAACTGCACTTTCTCAGATAAGGGCAGTGCATCATTCTCAACCTTGGCTTTCGGTCACTTCTGTACCAACATTACCTCAAACATTCGCATAGTGAATGAGACCTATTCGACAAGAGACAATTGGACTACGGCATATCTGGCGCTGGATTATGAAGACGACAATAGCTTGGAATGGTCACGAGAGAATGGTGGAGAACCAGTCGTTCGCACCTGGTCCTCGCTCACCCCATCTGGCCTGACCACGATGTACTTTCTTTTCAGGTCTTCCAATCGCGATACAGATTGGAGGGCTGTCAATTGTACACTCTTCCCAACGATCAACACGTATGAAGCTAGGATCACCGATACCATTCTGAAAGAGCAATTGGTTGACATTGCGTATCTTGAAAGCATATTCGCACGGTTCGATGAACCGCCCGTGTGGGACAGTGACCTCTCAAATACGATGTTTACATGGACCCATACGATGACAACCAACTACACTGTACGGAACGGCATGAAAGAGTCATGCGAGGGCTCCGTCAGCCCTGGTACTGGGCTGTTCAGATTCATGAAACATAGCGACGAGTCCACGTACATCAACGGCACCGGTCATACGAATCCAAGCGCGGGATGGAAGTGGTGGTACTTTCCACTGGATTGCGTGTGGCTTCTTAACAAGTTCTCGGAAATGACTATAAGCGAGCGAAAGCCTGGCAGCTACATTTGACCAACAAAACCTTTCAATGGGCCGACGCGACGGAACGGTAGGCTCAGTTCACTTGCGTGTACTGTTCGAGGAAGGCAACATCACATTAGACAGCATTGAAAGACGAATAGACAACCTCGCGACGTTGATGACTTCTGTCATCCGCACCCATGGTAGCCCTGTACCCCTCCAAGTCCCTCTTCAGTCGTCATCTTCTCCCGCAGACGGCCAAATGTGGTTCAACACAACATGTGCGTACGTACGGTGGTCTTGGATCGCATATCCTGCTGTTATGATTGCTCTCAGTGGTCTTTTCGTTTTGTTCGTTGCGATTGAGAACTGCGACACTCAGCGCGATCGGCTTTGGAAAAGGTCGTTCCTTGCTACTCTCTTCTGCGAGGTCGAGCTGAAAAAAAGACCTCAGGGAATAGCAGATATGAAAGCGAAAGCAAGGACAGCAAGTGTTGCTCTCGAGAAAAGAGGCTCTGGGTTGAAGCTAGCTTAACACTAGTAAAGGCTATATAACTAAATCAATCCCTGCAAATATACACTCTCTCAGATTAGCTCTCGAGTTTCACTTGAGCAATAAGCAAAAGATAAAAAGCAAGTTGCATGTTAGGTGGTCGCTGAACATAGTTCGATGCTCCAATGGCATCGTGTGTCCCCGCGGAATGCATCCTTGCGGCAACGCCGCAAATGGCAGATGCAAAGCGACGAGTGTTGAGCTCGTAGTGCGCATCAAGATGAACGCCATCTTCAGCCTTGTGGGGAAGCAATAACCTTGGCAGATTTAATTATAGCCTAGCGTTGGGCTCATCGAGTCTAGCCCGTGAGAACTCTAACACCACTTTCGCTTCACGAGTCAGCCCATGCTTGTAAGTCTCCTATCCACGATGTAATATATTCTGGTCACTCCCTCTCATTAATCTGGTAATGCGTCCCCATTCGCCGACCATTTCTTAACCCAAGTCACTCGTTCTGACGGTTCTTCTACACGATGCGTTCTTCGATATTATTAGCCGTTCCGGCCCTTCTATTGCTTAATGTCAATGCGTTGCGCGTCAGCACCTCGAGTGTTTGCGGTAAACAATCCTGGAATACGCTTACTTGCAAGAATTCGTCCTGGGGAAACTGTTGCTCGAAGAATGGACGTTGTGGTTCCACGCCACAAGACTGCGGAACTGGATGCCAGGCTAAATTTGGAGACTGCAAGTCGCCAGTATCTTCAGCACCCGCGGTCATCGTATCCTCAGCACCTGCGGCGTCATCAAAAACACTTGCAGTATCATCTACAATAGTCGTAGTGTCATCGGCAGTACCTGCAGTCTCATCAGCAGCACCCGCAGTATTATCGAAAGTACCCGCAGCATCAGCGGCCCCGGTTACGGGCGGAAAGATCTCCACTGATGGAACTTGCGGCGGAACTTCTGGCTTCACCTGCGTCGGCTCTTCATTTGGCAATTGCTGTAGCGCGTATGGATGGTGTGGAACGTCCACCGCCCATTGCGGCACTGGTTGCAATGCAGCCTTCGGAAACTGCGGAGCGGCCTCATCTTCATCGACCTTGTCCACGACTGCAATTCCAACTGCGACCTCGGTAGCTACACCAGCACCCACTCAGAAGATCTCCGTCGACGGAAGTTGTGGCAGCGGAGTGACATGCCTAGGCTCTTCATTCGGCGATTGTTGCAGCGCCTACGGGTGGTGGTAAGCTCTCAATGTCCCCTCCCTCTCTCTCTCATACTAACATCAATTCGCAGTGGAAGCACCGCCGCATTCTGTGCGACAGGCTGCCAAGCTGGATTCGGAAAGTGTGATACTCCGTCCCCCAGCCCATCCCCAAGCACCACGTGTGGCGTCGAAGGCTTCGCTAATGTTGAGGCATACTACGCTTCTTCGTTCAACTTGATCGATGCGACGGATGTTTCGACTTGTGCAACGCTATGCTTGGCCGAAGCGGGATGCAAGAGTTATTTGTTCAATCCGAAGCTTGGAAACTGCGCGTATCTCATGAATTCGCTCGAGCAGGGAGAGTTCATTGCCACCAGTGGCACGGATCAGCTGTTCTGGGAGAGGTCCTGCGCTGAGGCGAGGTAGACTTTATAGCAAGATAAGCAGAAGAGGCACCTAGTCCTTGCGCGTTACATTTGGGAACGATATATAAGGTAATCGGACTAAGATAGTAGCTAATTGTAGCTTATATTGCATTGCTCTACGCGTTTCTAGACGTTACACTACTTTACATTTATATAATAGTATTCTAGACTTAGAATTTACTTTCTAGGTATATTCTACTATTACATTACTTATATTATAGTAGTAGTAAAAGCTAGTAATAAAGAAGATAATAGTATTTTCTATAAGACTAATTATAGTATAAGTCTAATTTAGAGTTATTTTTATAGTAGAAAAAAAAAAAAGTATTAGAAAATTCTAAGCTAGTTTCTATTAAAACTACTAAAATAATTAAAATAATTACTTAGTATATATAAATATTAGTAATAAAGAATTATTAGCTAATAGTATAAACTAACTTTATACTAACTTATATAAGTTTTCTAAAACTATTACTAAAAAAAAACTAAGAAGAATATAATATATAGTAAAAAAAAACTACTAGTAGAACTTACTATAGTTATTCCTTATTAACTATATTATAATTTTTCTTTTTAGCTAGTTATATTAGTCTAATAGCTACTAGTAGCTTTTAAAATAGATTCTATTTAGAATATCTAGAAAATATAATAATAGTATCTATCTAAGTAATAGTTTTTAATAGAAAAAAGATTAGCTATAGATATATTATCTTTAGTATTCTTTTTATATTATTTATACTTAGAATATTAGTTTTTATTTTTTTTACCTAGTATAATATTTACTCTAAGTATAAGAATAGTGTAAATTTTAAAAAAAAGTAGTAAGTATAATTATAGTAAGTATAAGTTAAGTAGCTAAAATAGAAAAGAAACTTTAATTAATATAAGTTATATACTATACTCTAGTAGCTAAAAAGCTAAAAAAAAAGCTAAAAAAAGTATAGTTATTATAGTAAAGTATTAATATAGAGTAGAGTAATAAAACGTAGTTAGTAACTCTATATAGTAATCTTAATATAAGTATATTATCTAAATACTTTATACTTACTATATATAGCTATAATAATAAATAAAACTCTTTCTTTTATATTTACTATAAGTATAAATAGTAATAATATACTTATAAAGAGTAATAGTAATAAGAGTATTTTTAGTAAACTTAAAAGTAAACTTAGAAGTAGTAATTAGTAAGCTATAAGCTATAAAGCTAAAGAAATATAAAAATATTCTTAAAAGTTAATATAGAAGCTTTCTAAGAGAAAGCTATTAGTAGAAAAAGTAGAAGTCTTACTATTAGTTATAAAGGTAAATAGATAGAAGTTTATATAGCTATATAGGTAAACTCTAGATCTAGAGTAATATTTAATTATAGTACTATACTACTATAAAATATAAATAATATTTATATAAGTAAACTATAGTATAAAGAATAGTAGCTTAAAAAAGAGTATAAAAAGCTTTATATATAGAAAATACTTCTTTTCTTTTTCTTTTTTTCTATTTTAAAAAACTTCTTATATCTCTAAAGTCTATTTATATCTCTAAGAGCTTTTTATATTTTTAAGAGCTTTTTATATTTTTAAAAGCTTTTTATATTTTTATAACTTTTAAATACTTAAGTATAACTTCTAAGCTTAATACTAATACTAATATTACTTTAAAAATATTAAACGCCTTCTTTTCTATACTTAATACCTAAGTAAGTACTTTTAACTGTTTAGTGCCTAGCGTAAGTAATAGTTACTTAGTACTACTAATAAGCTTAGTCTTTTATTAAGTTAGTATTACTAATACTAATATACTATTTAATACTTTATACTTCTAAGTATAGATATATAAAGATAACTTTAAAAATATATTAGTAATATTTATAAATATTATTCTACTAGAAAAGTTTAACTTAAAGAATAAAGTACTATATAGTTATTTTTCTATAAATGTACTCTTTATTAATAAGCTATTCTAAATAAAAATACTATAAAAAAAAAAGAAAAGTCTTTATTTAGAAAAGATTTAAGCGTTAGAAAAAGGTAAATATAATATATAATATAATAATAGTGCTAGTATAAGTAGTAGTAAAAAAGAAGATATAGTTAAATATACTTTATCTCTAAACTATACTCTAGAAGTTAAATATACTTAGAATTATTAAGAAAATAAAAGATAAGCTATAAGTATAAGTATAGTAGTAATAAGGCTAGTAAGCTAAGAAATAGTAATAATAAGTACTCTTAAATAACTTAAGTATTATTATAAAGTTTAGATAATAATAGTAAAAGCTTAAACGTTATTAGTATAGATAGAGAATAAGTAGATAGGTAGATAGATAAGAGTAAATTATAATAGTAAGTAGTAGTTACGTAATATAGCTAATATAGCTAGCTTATAAGTAATAATATATAGAATATAAGTTACTAGTAATAATATAAGTATTATATAAGTTCTTTAGATTAGTTTAGAGGCTTTATACTAGCGTAGCTAGACTTACTATATTACTTTTTAGAGTTACGTAATTATATAAAACTAGTATTAGTGCTAGTTAATAGTCTAGATAGCTATTAGTATATAATATATAATAAATATAAAGTAGTTAGTCTATTATAATTATATATAAAGTAATTATTATATTAGTAGTAGAAGTAGTGTAAGTATAGGTATTATAAGTTATAAATCTAGGCTTACGTTAAAGATTTTTAAGTTTACTATTAGGTCTAACGCAGTAATACTTTATCGCGTAATTACGTAATTACGTAATTTTAAGAAAGTACGCTATAGGCTCTATCTCTTAGGTCTAGAGAGAAGAGTCTAGTTTATAAGTCTAGTATATACTACTTAACTAATACTAAGTAACTTAGAATTTATTATATAAAAAATAGAAATTTTATAGAGATTATTATCTAATAAAAAAAGATAGCTTTATAAAGATAAATTAGTTAAATTCTAAAATAAAGTATATCTCTAATAAAATTTATAATAAATTAATTACATAGTAGATAGTATATTTAAAGAAAAAATATTATTACTAAGTAAAGAATAACTAGTAAAAATTACTATTTTAGTTTAAAAAATATGTACTAGAATAACTATATACATTTTTACTTTATTTTACTAAAGTATAAGAATCTATAATTAAATTAACTTAAGTCTTAGATTTATATTTTATGTGTATAGGTTTATACCTAACTTTAAGATTTATAATTTATGCTAGTATAAATAGTATTAATTTATATATTATATTATGTAGACTTATAATTAGTTTATAACTTAACTTTTTTGCAATTATAGAAAAAAAGCTTAAAAATTAAAAGTTATTATCTTCTCTTATTATTTTATTTATAGCTAAGCTAGAATAAAAAAAGCTGTTTTAAAGTCTTCTAATATAGTAGACTAAAGTAAGCTAGTTATACTTTTTTTACGTAAGTAAATAGATTAACAAAGAATATTTCTAATTAATAAAAATGTTATAATAAGTATAATCTTAATAAACCTTTATAATATAAAGATAATAATAACTAAGTTTTTATAATCTTTATAAATTATAATATATTATAATATATTTTAAGTAATATAATAGATAATATAGAGAAAAAAGGTAATTTAGATTAAAAGTATAAGCGTATATATAATACTAGAGGCTAGTAGATATTATACGCTAGATAATAGTAGCTATAATAGACTATAGCCTCTACAAAAGTACTATATAAGATAGCTAAATAATAATATTACTACTATAACTAAAGAATATACTATCTAAAGTAAAGTAAAGCTATAATAATATTACTACTATAACTTTTCTATCTATTATTATTAGTATTAAGAAAGATTTATAAGCTAAAGTCTTAAGAAATAGTACTAGATTCTAAATAAACTATTTATTTAGTTATAAGTATAAATAGTGCTTTATATATTCTAAAGCACTAAAAGTGCTTAATAAAAATATCTATAGTAATAAAGCTATAGTAAGTTACTTGAACTTAGTTTACTATCTAAAAATAGATATCGTAGTAATTTATTAGAAGTTTTCTTTCTAGAGTTTATTAGCTCTTACTAGTAAGAGTTAACTTTTACTTTATATTACTTAAGTTATAATAAGTATAATTAAGACTATACTATATCTTTCTAACTTATAATAAAGTAGTGTTTATATATCTAAATTCTTGTATTAAATAGCTTATAGCGAAATTATTTATATTAGTTACGTAAAAATAGTATATAGAGAAATTTTATAGCTTTTATAAATACTAAGTAAGATCTATATATTTATTAGTAAACTAATAATTCTATAGCCTATAAACTAGTTCTAAAAGAGTAAGGTCTATTACTAGCCTACTAAAGAACGTATAACTAAAGATTTTACTTACTCTTAGAAGTAGATAAGCTAAGGCTTAGAGCTTTAGCGCTACTACCTCTAAGATAGTTAAAGCTTCTAAATTTAGGCTAGCTGTAAAGCTATTTTAATACTAAAGTACTCTATAAGAGAATTTTAACACTAATATCTAAGAGAATTATAATATAATTATATACGCTTATTAGCTTATAACTAATAGAGTAATATATTCTAAAGGTTTATAGTTAGAATATATATACTAAAATCTCTCTTAGTAAAATCGCGCTTCTTCTATTCTATAAGTTACTCTTAAGAATCTAAAGATACGTTAAAAATATAAGTAGCTTAAATTTAATACTAAACGCTGCGCTAGTACGTTAAATAATTTATAAGTCTTCTTAGCGTTTACAAGAATAAAACTAATTTTATACTAGTTATATTACCTTACTACTTTACTAAGAAGCTCTACTAAGTTACTTTATTATTACTATATTAATTACTTACTATATAACTATATTACTATTATAAAGCCTTTATAAGCTACTCTATATTTATTAGAAAGAAGACTATTAGAGAGGCTATCTTAAAAGCTATACTAGTAGCTATAAGATAAGATACTATCTATATAATATAGAATTTAATTTAGATATATATATTAGATTATCTACGTTATTCTAGGTTTATAGATAGTTTTATTAATACTTCTATTATTTTAAAAAGTTATCTAGTTAGAGTAAAGCTATTCTTTATTTAGTTCTCTATTTTTATATTTAAGAAGCTTACTAATAAGATATATAAGCTATTCTAAGATAGTAAGTATAATCTTATTTCTATAAACTAGGTAGAAGATTATCTAATTAGTAAGCTAACTAGAGAAGAGCTATTAATTACTATTACTATTTATGTCTATAATTTTGCATACATAGTAAGACTAAATAGATAGCTTACACTATCTCTATATTTAGTGTAGACTATACACTAGTAACGTAAAGCTATTACTAGAATTCTAGGTATAGATAATAAAAAATAGAATACTAAAGATAAGGCGTTTATAGCTTATCTTCTCTTACCTAATACTATTGCTTAAATAGATACTATAGTAGTATTCTATAGTTACCTTAAATAAGACCTATTAGCAGTTATTACGTTAATATTACTAGAGAATAGAGATAAGGTTCTAGTTAATAGAGAATAGATATAGTAAGTTCTATTAGTAGTATTTCTATTACTGTATATTATATTATTACTAGATATTTCTAGTTATTTCTAGTTATAGTATAAAGCAAGTTATATAAGTAAGTGTAGAGTTAGTCTATAGGCTAGTAACAACCTTACTACTAATAGTAATATATTCTAAATTAATATTAAAATTGTCTAGCAGCTCTTAAAGAGCTAGCTTAGAGTCTTTTAACGCTTTTTAATATCTTTTAATATCTTTTTACTATAAAGATAACTCTAAATTAGACTTAAGAGCACTAGTAAGATCTATATAGAATTTATTAGTATATTAACCTTTTATTATAGTTTAAATATATACTAAAAAGTGTCTATATAAAGAATAACCTAATAAACTTATATAGTATAGAGTTGCGCTTTACTAATAGTTTCTATTTTAAGATCTAGAAGTAGTAGTAGCTAATTAGGTCTACTATAGTTAAGTTAAGAAACACTTTTATAAGCTTTCTAAGCTTATTAATCTATCTAAGAACTTTTTTTTTTATATATAAACTTCTTTGTATATACTCTCTTCTTTAGAATATTTTCTCTAAATTAAATTTAGTAAGTAATATATCTATATATACTAAACTTTAAACTACTATTAAAAGATTTAATATAATTTTTTATATATCTATACTATATATAAAGCTTAAAGTCTAATATATAAAATACTTAATAGTACCTTCTTTTTTATATCTATAATGCTTTTAAGAAAACCTAGTTTATCTTTTAAGTACAATAGTAATTATACTAATTATATAGGTTTTTACTTATAGAAATAAATAAAAAATAATAAAAGTAAGATTTACTTTAGATTTAGTAATCTATATTAAGAGAATCTCTAAGTCTAGTATAGCTTTCTACTAGTACTAATAGAATTAAAAAGAAAAGAAAATAATATATTCTTAGCGTAGAGAAGCTTAAGCTAAACTTCTTAGTATAGCGTAAAGTTTATCTAGTAAAGTAGCTCTTCTTATAGTAATTAGATAATAATAATTACTCTATACAAAAGTATAGAATTTATAAAATAATAACTATAGCTTACTAGTATAATAAAGTAACTAAGTATTATAAACTTAAGACACTATAAATTCTTAAATAAAAAATATTTATTATATAGCTTCTTTACTACTACTTTATTCTCTACTATTAATACTATTTCTACTAGTGTCTTTAGTTTTTTTTCTATTTTTTTTCTATTAAGATTTAAAACCTCTTTCTTAATATAATTTATACTTATACTTACTAAAGAATAGCGTATTAAGCTACTTTTTAGTAATTTTACTATAGTAAGCTTTATTATAGCTACTTTTATAGTATTTTCTTTAAAGTCTATACTAGTAAAAACTAATTTAAGTAACTTTAATAATACTATATATAATAGAGCTTCTAAGATACTTAAGCTTAAAATTATAGCTTAAATAAACTTAAGTTACTTAGCTTTTTTAGCTTATATAGAACTTATCTAGAAAGGTTTTAGAGTATAAAGCTTTATACTTATATAAATAGTATAAATACTATATAAGCTTTATTTCTTCTATCTAGTACTATAGATTATAAGCTTAGTATTAATCTTTAATACTAAGTAGATACTATTATAGTAGCTATAAGAAAAATAAATAAAGAACTTAAAAAATATTTTATAAAGACGTAGTAATTAAGTATAGATAGTAGTAGTTATTAGAGCTATCTATAAAATTAATATTTAATAAAAAAAAATCTAAGTTATAAAGTTAGAGAGGTAGAACTAGAACTAAGAAGATATTGTAGTAGAGAGATTAGTAGTATCTCTATTAGAATAGGTACTTAATGTAATTAATTATATTATGTATGTATATATAGTTATTATTCTTATCTAAACACTATTTAGACCTAGCTTTCTCTAGCGTACTAACTCTTAAGTCTAATAGCTATTTAGCCTCTTATTATATTACTAGTTTTACTACTATATCTCTTCTATACTTAAGAAGAAAGCCTTCTATTCTTCTTAAGCTTAAGAGAGAGAATAGCTCTTAGATATTTTCTTTTACCTATTATATTACTAAGTTCTATCTACTTACTCTAAATATACTATACGCTAAACTTCTATCTAGAAATCTAAATACAAAATCTCTTTAGCCTCTTTCTACTCTAGTATACTTTCTCTAACCTTCTTCTTATCTAATTTAATCTTTTCTACTTACTTATAGCTTATTTCTTAGCTTCTTTAGTATCTTTTATTACTTATCTTAACTACTTTTAATATTAGTAGCTAAAAATCTCTTAAGTTTAAACTTATATCTTTTTTAAGTTTAACCTTTACTTTTCTATAGTAGCTACTTATTAAGCTCTTAACTCTTTATAATATTAACTTTTTCTTTAATAGCTAGTCTACTATCTCTATTATATTACTAAAGTATTTATAAGGTATTTTAGAAGTTTATATATACTATACTACTATTAAACTCTATATACTAGTAGCTTTACTTTTTTACCTAAGAGCTCTTTAGCGCTTAGTAACTAAGCTCTTAAAATAATAATATTATAACTTTTCTTCTTACGTATTATAATTACTAGCTTTAACTTTGCTTTTGCGCTTATTCTCTTCTACTATTCTTTCTTTACTTTATTCTTTTCTTCTTCTCTACTTTTACCTAATCTTATCTACTTTAGTTACTCTTTATAATAACTTTACTAGCGCGTTTTAAAAGTAAATTAGCTACTACGCCTATTATTAAGCCTACTACTAATAAGTAGGCTATTACTATTACTTTATAAGCTCTTACTATTACTAAGTAAGCGTTTACTACTTAGGTAACTACTAAGCCTAAAGTTATTAATAGTTCTATATCTATTACTACTTAGCTTATAGCTGTAGATACTAGTAATAGTACTATACTATTACTCTAACCTTCTTATAAGCCTAAGTAGTTATTAGCTAATTCTACTTTACCTACTTTACCTAAGGTTAAGCCTTTAATTAGAGCTAAGACTAGCGCTAGGCTTAAGCTAGCTAACACTATTATAACTAACGCGCTTAATACTACTATACTACTCTCTTCTATCTATAACGCTAACTCTTCTAGCTTTTCTTAGCTTAATTTACTTACTAAGTTAAGTATAAAGCTTTTTTAGAGGCCTACTTCTTATTCTTCTAAGAAGAAAGAAAGCTAGAATAAGTTAATACGCGTTTCTATTCTCTCTCTAACTAAAGCTATTAAGAAGAGAAAGTAAGGTATAATTATAGTTCTACTATATAAGTATAATAGTTCTAACTCTAGCTATAAATAGTATATTAACTAGCGTAAGTCTCTTCTCTTCTCTAGAGTCTTCTACCTAAACATTATTTTAATATCTTTAGCTTTATTAGTTAAGACTTAGAAGTTTTTTACTATTAGTTTTCTCTTTACTAAAAAGCTATAAGAAATCTTTTATAACCTCTAAGGCGTTAGGCGTATACTTAGCCTAACTCTCTCTATTCTATATACTAACTAGAAAAGCTTTTAGTTAGATATATAAGTTAATATAAAGAGTAGCTTTTATATAGCTAATCTAAAGATAATAGTTACTAAGTTCTTTTATCTAGATAATAATTCTGCGCGCTAAGTATTTAACTCTAACTTTAAGGCTCTTATCTTATTACACTACTTTAAAGCTAAACTAGTTAGTAAGATTAATCTCTTCTCTAAAGAATCTTTTATTAAAATTATAGTCTATAGTTACTACGCTTTATTAAATTATAAAAAGATATTTAGTTAGTATATCTAAATATATTTTAATAGTAAGTTAATAAAAAGAAGTGTATATACTAACTACTTAAAGTATAGTAATTATTAGGTCTACTTATTTTGCTATAAGTTACTAACTATCTTTTAAACACTTACTTCTCTTCTTCTAGTTACTTTACTAATATATTTATTTAGAAACTAGTATAGTAAAGTATAGTCTTAACTCTACTATAGCTACTAAATCTATAGTTACCTCTAATATAATTACTAGTCTCTCTAAGAGCGTTCTTACTTATCTTAAAGCTAGTAAGAAGCTAACTACTATATCTAAAGAGAGTAATAAGGCCTTATTTACCTAGGCTAGTAATAGTCTAGCTACTTAGTATAGATACTATTTAAGTAATATTAACACTAGTTATAACTTCTCTTTTTAACTAAGTCTAAAAGATCTTAGTTATAATTTATCTAAGAAGACTTCTAATACTAAAGCTACTCTTACTTCTACTAGCGCGCTTTATATTTAGTTATTATTACTACGCTTAAAGATTTATAGTAAAAGTAATAGCGTATCTATATTAACTATTACTAAGTGTTAGAGCTAATCTAAGAATTCTAATCTATCTACTAGCCTATTTACTTAGAACGCTGCGCTTTCTATTAGGTCTAATAGTAGTTTAGCTACTAGTATTCTTAAGCCTATTATACTAACTAAGAGACTTTATCTCTATATTTACTATATTTCTTACTAGGCTACTTCTTTTACTATCTAAATTCTTAAGAGTTATAGTTAGCTTTATAAGTAGACTACGCCTAAAAAGGCTATAGCTTCTAAAGTAGATTCTATTAGTAATAATATTATTAAGTCTAAGGCTTCTACTATTACTACTTCTATTACTACTTCTACTAGAACTACTAAGCCTATTTCTTCTTTAACTTCTACTAATTCTATAACTTCTAGCTCTACTAGCTCTTTTATACGTAAGTAGTTCTTTAGTCTCTTTTCTCTCTAATTAACTCTTAGGTCTATCTACTCTATTCTATACTTATAGTAAATAAAATTATAATATACTTCTAAGTCTTCTCTTATTATTCTATATTCTTATACTTATAATATTATAATATCTAAATCTATATTACTTCTCTTCTCTACTTAAAAGAAAGAAGGTCTTTTCTTCTTTAGCCTTAGAGCCTAAATGTTATTTAGATATACTTCTTCTAATATAATATTCTAATCTTCTTATTACTAATTATAATAATAATACTAGGTCTTAAGCTAAGGTTAAGAAATAGTAATAGTAGTAGCTCTTACTACTTTTCTTATAGTATAGATAGCTACTAAGCATATTCTTAGAATAATATAATTTTTCTCTAAGATAGACCTCTCTTTCTAAGCTTCTTAAAGCTATTCTATAGTCTATCTAAGAGTCTTTCTTTCTTAGTAAGCTCTAATCTTATAAGCTACTTAAGATGTCTAGCTAGAGTTTTACTCTTACTCTAGTAGAGTAGTCTTTAGTTAAACTCTAGACTTTCTAAAATATATTATATTCTTTAGGCTAGTAATCTACTATTTTTGCTATATTACTACTATATTCTAAAAGTATTATTATATGCTAGTTAGCTTTAAAATTCTAGTATTATAATCTAGTGTTGCGTAGCAGCTTCTATAAGAAAAGTAGATCTATTACTATAAGCTTAATAGCCTTTTAGGTAGTAAATATATCTAGAAAACTTTTCTATAATATCTTTAACACTACTTATAACTCTTTTTATACTTTATTTACTATATACCTTTTTTTACGCGCTTTTACTTCTTCTCTTTCTTTACCTTAATATAACTACTCTAGCTCTATATACTCTTACTATATCTTTTAAAGCTATTAATACTACGTCTAAAGAAGAGACTATTAAACTATCTATTATTAAGAGCGCTAGTATAATCTCTACTAGCTTTACTAACGCGTAACTAGCTACTCTATAAGCTCTTCTACGCGCTATACCTAAGAAAGCGTCTACTACTTTATTATAAAAGGCTACTATAGCTAAGCTAACTTCTACTACTAAGGTAACTACTAAGCCTAAGCCTAAAAATAATTTAGTATCTACTACTACTTAGCTTATAGCTTTTAGTGCTAGTAAGCCTAATATAATAAAGCTTATAGAGAAATCTAACTATAACTCTAATATTAAGAAGTTTATTAAGAGTCTTTAAGAGTAGATTAATTTAGAGACTTTACTAGGTATTAAGTAAATAGATTCTAACTATAAGTATGCGCAGAATACTCTTTAGGTGCCTAATAATATTAAGAGTATAGATAACTCTTATACTACTCTTTTATCTAACTTCTAAGAGACTACCTCTAATAGTAAGAAGTTTAGTTCTACTAATAAGTGTTCTACTCTCTTAGAGTCTAAGGCTCTTTCTACTTTACTAGTAAAAAAGTAACTAGTATCTAGAGTAGCTAATAATTAAGAGGTAGAGTTATATAAGCTACTAAAGTAAAAGTCTATATCTAATCTTATTATAGAATAGAGTAAGTCTACACTCTTCTTTTTCTACTTTCTAAAAGATATTCTACTAATATTATATCTCTTTATAGTAAAGACTATAGTATATAATAGTCTTAACTATAAATAGATTAAAAACCTTTATAGATATATTAAGAGCTTTAAAGAGTTAGAGACTCTAGCTAGTTCTATTCTTATAGCTACCTACTATCTAACCTTTAATAATAAGCTTAATATACTTTATAAAATTAAGCTTAGGCCTCTAGATATCTCTAATAAGTATTTAATATTTTTTAAGTTTTTTTCTTTTAGTACTATTTATAAGCAAATAGTCTTTAAGCCTCTAGTTACTACTTTTATTTACTACTACTTTATAGAAGCGCTTTTTTATAAGTTATACCTTAGTAAAAATACTAAGCTTAATAGTAATAATAAGATATATAGCTATTATAAATATAGATCTAAGCTACTATTTAAGTTATATTAGTTAGTTATATTAAATAGTTATATAATACTATAGAGTATTTATATAAACTACTATACTAAAAGTAATAGCTCTTAATACTTATTTAGCTATAAGTGCCTAACTATCTTTTAGATATACTCTTTCTTAGTACTAGTATAATAGCTAACTTTTTCTTAAAGCGTCTAGAATCTCTAGGTAAGAAAGTTCTCTTTACTAAGTCTATTAATCTAGATAAGCTCTTTATTACTTTCTATCTCTCTTCTTATATATTTTATTTAACTCTCTCTCTTAATAGCTCTAATAGTCTAACTACTCTTTAGTTATATAGAAAGAATTCTACTATTTAGTCTATACTTACTTCTAGAGAGCTAATTAGTAATAGTAATTATAACTTAGCTAAGCAGCTATAAGATCTAGATATTAGTAACTATAGCTAAAGTATTTTTAATAAGAAGTATAAGGTAAAGCGCGCTTAGCTTAAAGTAGCTATAGCTACGCTAATTAATTTTCTAGCTCTACTATCTTCTAAGCGTAAGTGTATTCTTTCTAAGAGTAATATACTATCTACTTCTACTAAGAAAGTTAAGAAGCTTATACCTACTTCTATTTTTATACACTCTCTTTACGCTTATAAAGCTACTACGCCTACTACTAAGAAGATAGATATTAATAATAATAATAGTAATAAGTTTCTTAGTAAGTCTAAGTCTAAAAGCTCTTTAGTTTAGAAAACCTCTAGTAAGAAGCTAAAGAAGAGTAGAAAGTAGCTTAAAAGACTTAGTTATAGGCTATAAAACTAGTAGCTATTCTCTATATATATATATAGACGTAGCTTAGAGCTTAACTATAGTATTTAATATATATATATCTAAAACTACTTAAAGTAATACTTATAATATATATGCCTAATACTTATTCTAATTAAAACCTAGTTTCTTTATAGAAATAACTACTAGTAAGCGCTAAGATTTTAATAATGCTTACTCTATATTTTATTTCTTCTCTATATTAACTAATAGGTTATCTAGTTAAGCTCTCTACTATAGGCTTCTTTAGACTTTAGTTAACTCTAGAGTATCTAGAATATCTTAGCTATATATAGGCTGTTTAGGCGTCTTATTATTATTATTACTACTTACTTCTTAATCTATATTATTAGTTTTATTAGTAGAGAATATAGCTATAGTATAGTTTAGCTTATTAATTTTAGTAAAGTTAGCTACTATACGCTAGTAAAAGGCCTTTAGGTAGTTTTCTAGCGTATAACTTTAGAAGAAGATACTATTAAGCTCTTCTAACTAATACTAACTTTTCTTATTAATATTATAAATATAAAATAGCCTCTTCTACTTAGATAGAAATTTAGTAAGTATAAATTAGTTATTTTTATAGAAGAAGTCTCTTAATAGAATAAGATTACTTAGAGAAAGTTTACTTAGCTAAAGAACTCTTAACTAATTAAAATAGTCTTTATTCTTATACCTAAGACGTATAGTATAGTTAATAGACTTCTTAAATTATTTATCTTTTTAGTTAAATTAGTAGGCTTATATTATAAGTAGAGTAGATATATTCTAAATATTATTCTATAGAAGCGTCTACTAAGTTAGAATAAATAGCTTAATAGGTAAGATATACTACTAGCCTAAGACTAAGTAAGCTAGTGTCTTGTTTATAGATTACTTAATAGTTATATAGTTAGCTTATAGAATATTAGGTAAGTTATCTACCTAGTTACTAGAAAGCTTCTTTAAAGTAGCTATAATAGGCGCGTACTCTTACTTAATAAGTTCTTACTTCTAAAAGTAGTAGGCGCTTAAAATAACTTTATTAATTCTTTATTACTTCTAAAGCTCTTCTATAAGGTTCTTATTCTTAGAACCTCTATTAGCTAATATCTTAAGTAGAATACTCTATTAATAAAAGATATTATATAGTAGAAACTTCTAAACGCTCTTTAAGTTATTTTTAGCTAAGGCCTTAGCTTCTACTTACTATAAAAAGTAGTCTTAGGCAATAATAAGAAACTTCTTACTATTATAGCTAGATAGTATATAGATAATATTAATAGTAATCTATATAAATAGTATTATTAGTAGCTCTATAAGCTAAAGCTCTTCTTAAACTATTACTAATATATATAATTAATACTTAGAGTAGAACTATATATAGCGCTTAACTTAATTATACTATCTTTTCTAATAGTAGTGTACCTACACCTTACGCTAGGTACTCTTCTTACCTTAGTAGCTAGACTTATTATAGAGAGATTTAATAATTTTATACTACTTATTAGTTTAGTTAACTACTCTTTACAGAGGCTAGTCTTCTAAGAAAATAGTAAAGAGATATTATTCTCTAATAGTTATTTAGAGCGCTTTCTTCTTAAACTTATAAAATTTAGTAGTAGATATACGTTTAGGTCTTCTGCGAAATAGAAGCTATTCTATAATTACTTATAACTTATTACTATAGCTATTTACTAGTAGTTAATTATTAAAAGAAAGATCTACCTAGTATATTCTATATATATACGCTAAGGCTTTACTAAAGATAAGCTAAACTATATTTAGGTGTGTATTAATAAAGTCTTCTATATCTTTCTTAAGTTTATTAGATAGCTTCTAGCTATCTAGCTTAGGTATTCTTAAAAGAGTATTAGCTATAATATTCTTTTTTCTAGCTATATAGATAATATTAAACTTCTATATATTAAGAAGTGTAAGCTACTAAGTAATTAGAGCTCTAGAGAGATCTATTACACTTTATTAGAGTTACGTAATAAGTATCTTTACATCTATCTTAACTTAGAAGTTTACTTTATAGATATAGAACTAAATCTTCTTTAGAGTAAGTAGAAGAGCTTTATATTTATACTTACTTAAATTCTAATTTCTTTTAGTAGTAGACTAAACTCTACTCTTAAAGTGTACTAGGTAATAATAGCTATTTAGGTTAAGCTATATAATAACTATACTCTAACTCTTCTTACTACTATTAACTATAAGAATAATCTTTTAGATAGGCTTAGTATAATTAATAGAAACTAGCGCTAGAGTAGTTATTAGCGCTACCTTAAGATATTCTATTACCTACTTTTACTCTAGGCTCTATTTAAATAGTATATTCTTATAGAGAAGTTTAAATAAAGAGGCTATAATAATAGTAAAACCTAGTACCTATACTCTGTAGTAAACGCAGATTCTAAAGAATATTTAGACTTTTTTAGTATTATAATAATCTAGCTAATATATAATCTTATTAATCTTCTTCTTATTAAAGTAGTAGCTATACTTATTAGTTTAATAGCTAATAATAATTATAGAGAAGTAGTAGAAGTTAGACTTATAGCTTAATATTATTACGCCTACGCGCTTAATATCTATAAGCACTTTATTAATATTTAAAAGGTATTTAGCAATAAACTACTTTACCTTTAGTTCTACCTTCTAATTACTATAGCGCTTCTTTAGCCTCTTAATATATACGTTATTAAAGTATAGTATATACTTATTAGAGATATAGTCTCTATAGATTTTTATTATAATATATATAAACTCTACTAAAGAGTTTATTATATCTATTAGAAGTGTATATTATTATATAAGTTCTAATAGTATTAAAAAAGCTATTATATTCTTTAAGTCTTTATATAGCTCTACTTAGTTATATTCTAAGAAGAAGTCTAATAGGCTTATAATAACGTAGCTAGTAAACTTCTCTAAAAACTTATTAGAATTAGGTAGTAGGTTAGCGTTATAAATTATAACTCTATTAAGCTTTTACGCGTTATTAATTAAGTAATATCTTTTATCTTTCTTAGTAACTAAGAACTATAGATTATAATACTAGCTCTTATATAACTCTAAAGTACCTCTATTAATATAGTTCTAAATTATATTAATTATAACTTACTAAAGCTTCTTTAAAATAGAGAATTAGTTAACTCTTTAGACTTAATATAGTACTATATAAATAATAACTAAAGAAATAATATTTCTACTAACTCTTTCTAATTCTCTAAAGTTCTAGGCTAGTACTACTTCTTATTAGTAGAGAACCTCTAAGAGTATATTCTTCTCTACTAGTAATAACTCTAATAAGATCTTTATCTCTAAAATATATTTAGGTATTATTTAAGTGCCTTAAAGAAATATAGCGTATTATAGCTTAAAATACTTAGTAAATAGAGCTAATTAGCTATTAGTATTAGGTACTTACTTTACTAACACTCTCTTCTTCTAGTCTAACTACCTCTTAATAGGTTGCGTTAGTTAGCTAGAGTTATTAATAGGTTTAATCTTAACGCTTTTGCGCTTATAGGCTCTATTAATCTAAGTGTTATTTAGCTATCTTACTATATACTTAGTAGGTAGGCGCTTAGGTTTACGTAATACTATAACTATATTAACTTTTAATATAAGGCCTTTATCTACCTTAGCTAGGTTCTTTACTTAGAAGAACACTTTACTCTACTTTATAGTGTCTTTATTATTAATACTATCTATAATATTACTTAGAAGTTAGACTAAAAGCTTTTTAACGTCTTCTATCTTAAAGATATATAAGCTTTTATTATCTTTTATTAGTAGGCTTCTATTAGATTTAAGGCCTATTAACTTACTATTTAATCTTAATAAGTATATTATTAGATCTTTTTTAGAAACTCTGCGCTTCTTCTATAGAACCTATTTACTAATAGTTTATATAGGTATTTAACTACTACTTAGTCTACTACTTTTAGTCTTCTCTACTACTACTTCTACTATCTCTATATACGCGCACGCTACGCTATCTACTAGCTCTTTAGTTATATACTAGAGTATAGCACTAGCTAATATACTTCTATACCTTTTTCTACTATAAGTTTAGTATAAAGACTAGAAGCTATAAGCTTATTACTTCTAGTATATATAAATCTTATATTAGCTTAGCTATCTACGCTAAAGATATAATAGTATATTAATCTATTAGTTATATATTTAATACGCGCCTAAGCGTTTATTAGAAAAGAGTTACTTAGAATAATTAGATTAGTGCAGAACTCTATAATAAAGAAGTTTATTTAAACTTTAATCTACTTTATAATAATAGAGACACTTTAGATAATATCTATAAAGCTTACTATACTTCTATTTATAGTAACTATCTAAGCAGCCTTTATACTACCTAGTAGTAATATAATTAGTAATATAGCCTTCTTAGCTACCTTCTTCTTAATAGTATTTAGCTTAGCGCCTAAGTCTAAGAGAGAGAAAAAAGAGTTTCTCTAGATATTAATAGAGACCTTTAGGTAGTTTTAGTGTAAGTACTTAATACTTATTAGTTAGTTATAGGCTTAATTATCTCTTAGATAGTTATAATCTATATTTTTAAGATTATACTCTTAGCTTTAATCTATAATAATATGCTATTATATATAGCTAATCTTCTAGTTAGTCTAGTATTCTGCTTTTAGACTATAGTAGTTAACTACTCTACTAGCTTCTACTTCTACTAGTACGTAGTTAGAGAGAGTGCTAAGAGTAATTATATTAACTACAGCGTCTAAGAGCTTATTAACTTTTTACTCTTCTTCTTCTTCTTCTTATAGATCTTATTATTTAGTATATTATTTTAATATCTTAATAATATTAACTTTAAACTTATCTAACTTTTTATTTATATAGTTAGAGTTAAATAGTGTTTTATAGACTTTAAGTATATTACTAAGAAAAGTACTAATCTAAAGAGAAATTAAGGTACCTAGAATACTATAAATTATAGCCTATGTATTAGGCTCTAGCTTATTAATAATCTTATACTTTCTTAGTTACTTATTAGTTATCTTAGGCTTTAGTTCTAATTACCTTTATAGTGTTATAGAAGCTCTATTATCTAGTTATATAAGATTATCTTCTTTACTAAACTAAATAACTCTCTTCTTATTTAGAGCCTAGTAGCTTAAAGAGTATTCTATTCTATTCTTATAGCTTTAGAGATATAGAATATAATTATTACTAAGTTATTATAGTATTATTTTCTTCTAAACCTTAGACAAGTTATAAGATACTACTTTCTTAAGCTCTAAAAATACTCTAGAAATAGTTATAGCTGTAATAGTATTATTATATTAATTTAAGTCTACTAAATATAGATAGTAGTCTAATTTATCTTTAGTAAAGATACTTAAAAGCTTTTAGAATTATTCTATATTATTTACTTAAAAGCTTCTAGTAGAGTCTAGTATAAGCTAAACTAAAATTACGTTATTCTCTACACTAATTAGAGCTTTTAGGCTACTAAACTAAGCATTAACTATAAGAGAGTTAATATTCTTCTTTAGAAATTATTATTTAATCTTAGCTAAAATACTCTTAGCCTATAGTCTTTAGTCTAGATTATTAATATAACTCTAGAGGTTCTCTAGCGTACTCTACTAAAGTATATTCTATTTATCTATATAAAGCTAGCTCTTATCTATATATACTTAAAGAGTTAGGTAGTTCTACTTATAATAGTTACTCTTATTATATACCTAATAGTTTAGAGTTACTCTAAGAGCCTATCTATTTATAGTACCTTAATTATATCTAGGTTCTAGATTCTAAAAGCTTTAGAAGTTATTATAGAACGTCTAACTAGTATTCTATTAGTAACTACTATATTACTACTATTACTAAGGTTAATACTAGTTATTTAGCTAGTATTACCTCTAGCTCTAGAGTAGGTATACTCTTAAGTAGTTTACGCGTTTATTAGCTTAATAGTCTACTTTACTACGTATATTAGAGTTATTTATAAGTTTAGTTCTATAGTAGATCTACTAGATCTTCTATAGTTTTAGTTCTAGGCTAGTATAATTAATCTTTAGGTTAAGTATCTTATTAACTAAGTTATCTACTTCTGTATAAGTAGGTACTTTTTCTAGAAGTAACTAAGAGGTATAGAGCTAGATAAACTTATCTTAGAATAGAATATTAAGCTTAGATAGCTAGAAAGCCTGCGTGTAGTTATCTTAAAAGGCTAGTACTAGTTACTAAGATTACTAATAGCTTATTAGCTACGCTAGGTTAAATTTAACTTCTAAAATAATTTTCTTAACTACTTTAGAGAGGTTAAGTATATAAGCTTCTTTTTCTACCTCTAGATAGATAGTAAAGTAGTTACTAATCTTAGTATAGTTAAATACCTTTAGGTTGTTAGTCTTTAAACTAAACTTATTAAGTATCTTTATAGTATATCTAAAGAGTAGTCTCTTAACTAAGTAGAAACTTTAGTAATTTTTATTAATAGTTAATACTTTAATATAGCGCTTACTACAAATCTAAAACTTCTATAAGTATTTCTTAATATTTAGATTAGATCTAGCTTAGTACTATAGAAGCTAGTACTTAAAGTACTTAGTCTAAGCTTTCTATTAGTCTTTATTATTTGTATAAAAGAGCTTTCTAAGAGCCTCTCTAAACTTCTTCTAGAATTTAGTAACTAGAGCGTTAGTATATTTATTTAAGGCTTAGATAATTACTCTCTACTTAGGTTTATAGTACGCTAAAAGGTAATTAATCTTTATCTTATCTATAAACTTATAGTACTTTAATATATTTTTAAAGCGCTTAAAGAACGTAGTAAAATTAGTTTTATTAAATACTAGAACTATCTCTAATATATATAGAGAGAGCTAAGTAGAATAGACTAGAGAGTAAATACTTAGCTACTAGAGAGACTAAGTTATTATCTAAAGAAGCCTTACTATATTATTATTCTAGAGTTATACTAAAGGTTATGCCTAAAGCTACTAGCTAGCAGTACCTAAGAACTCTAGAATATCTAGCATCTTAATATTCTTCTAGAATAATATAGGTGTTACTTTAGACTTTATAGGCTTAGTTTAAAGAGATAAAGATAGTTATTTAGTAAATTAGGCTTTTAAAGAGGCTTTAGCAACTAACTTAGATTATTTATTAACTTTAGCCTTATTAGGTTAACTCTTACTTATTAATATAAGATAGTATATAAGTATTATAAATAGTATAATAGCTAGTGTAAATGTTAAATGTATAAGTGCTGTTAATTAGGTTTAACTATTTACTTACTAATAAAGTTAGGTATCTTTTACTAGAAGAGCTATTACTACCTTTTTTATATACTATAATAGCTTTTTACTACTATCTTATTATTTAGCCTTTTCTTTTCTAGCTATATTTAAATTAAGATCTACTATATTAGCTCTTCTAACCTTTCTTAGGTCTTATTATTTATTCTTAGTAGAATAATATAGCTATATACTTTCTATTATATTATTTTCTATCTATATAGTTCTCTAAAGAGTAATTAGCCTAGTCTAAATCTTCTATCTAGCTCTTTATATTACTTAGCGCAGCGCTGCTATAGCTATATTATTTATTAGCCTAAGTAGTAGTTATTATTATCTAATTATTTATGTTATTAGAGGTTTTTTAGTACGCCTACTTCTTAAGTTTCTATATAGTTAGGTTTCTATAGCTTATAGTTTACTTCTACGTGTTTCTTAAGTATACTATTCTATATATTATCTTATTCTCTATTTTATATACTTATCTATTACTTATTCTATTATATTGCGTAATAATCGCGTCTTTTCTCTTCTAAAGCCTAGTTAAACTATTGTTCTAATAAGCCTTTAGTAGGTAAAATGCGCACTTAAAAGTAGCGCGCAGTCTTTCTAAGACTAAAGCTATAGGTTTAAGTTCTATATTAGTTGCTATATATAGTAGAGAGATTAGTAGTATCTCTATTAGAATAGGTACTTAATATAATTAATTGTATTATGTATATATATATAGTTGTTGTTCTTATCTAAACACTATTTAGACCTAGCTTTCTCTAGCGCACTAACTCTTATGTCTAATAGCTATTTAGCCTTTTATTATATTACTAGTTTTACTACTATAATATATTTATAAGTATTATAAATATTATTTATATATAGTTAAAGTACTTTAATTAGTATTATAAAATAAACATTATTATTAAAAGAGTATAGTAATAAAGTAGACTAGGCTCTAGTAACTTACTACTCTAAATATTTTAAAGTAAGATATTTAGAAGAATTAAAAGTATATTTATTTTATTCTATAGGTTAATAAATTAATATTCTTAAATTAGTTTTAGTTTAGATAATACTTAGTTTCTAGAAAACTAATCTTATAATTCTAGATATTATTAAAACTATATTTCTAATTTTAAGAAATATAATCTATAGATTAGTTATATACTTTACTAATAATGTTACTTTATAATATTAAGAATAGTATTAATAAATATAGTATAGTATACTAAAAAGAGAAGATAATAAATAATCTAGATATTTATAATAGAAAGTTCTAAAACTACTTAAGTAGATTATATTCTATAGTTATAGTTTCTTTTTTATATCTATAACTTTTCTTTAAAAAGAATTAAAAGTTATCTTTCTCTATCTACTAGTACTTCTAAAAATAATATAAGATTCTCTTAGTTTATTCTCTCTAAAAAAAAATTTTACTTCTAAATAATTCTCTATAAAGTAAAGTCTTTATAACTATCTAAAGTAAGATAGAAGTAAGTAATCTAATTAGCTAGATTAAGATAACCTAATTACAGAGGTTAGTGTTTTAGAGCTATAGTAGTAAGTTTATATAATTTATTACGTTAAGTTACTATAGTAAAATAAATATTAAAACTTTTAATAATATAGAGGTTAGCGTTTTGTAAGAGCTACTATAGTAAGTTAATATAATATATTACGTACGCTTACTACTATAAGTAGATAAGAAATATTAAAACTTAGAATAATTATATACACACTTTAGTAGTAAGCCTATATAATATATTATATTAACTAGATAGAAGTAAATAAGTTAAGATAGAAGTATATATATTACGCGTAGTATAAAATATAACGTAATTACTTACGCTAGCTAGCTAGTGTAGGCTATAAGGCCTATATCTTATAGAGAATTTTAGCACTATATATAGAGCTATTTCTAGATCTTATAAGATAGAATTATTAAAGCTAATTAGTTATTTAAAGTAAGGTAATAATAGTAGAATTATTCTTTAGCGTAGTAATATAACAGCACAAGCTACTAGAAATTATTAAATTTCTTAATTATTTTGTATACACTATAGTAGTAGGTATATACTATACGTTATTTAAATTAGAAAGAAAGATATATATTATAGATAGTATAAAGTGTAGAATATTAAAACTCTAAACAGAAGTAAACAAAACACGTATAGTATATAATATAATATACTTATTTACGTAAGTAAGCGTATAGCTAATAAGATTCTAAGCTAGCTAGCTAGTAGTGTAGGCTCTAAAAGTCTATTACGTAAGTCTTATAGAGTCTTATAGCACTATATATTAAGTTACTTCTAGATCTTATTTAAGGATAGTAAAAAGAGATCTTATAATCTTTTTAAGAAGCTTTTCTTAATATCTAGTAAATTAAATAAATTATATAATTTTTATTAGTAATTAAAATATAACTAAAGTCTATAAAACTATAGAGAAACTAAGAGTAAGTCTAAGTTTTAGATCTAATTTAGAATTCTTAAAAGAACTTAAAAAATAGACTAGTACTAGTAACTACTAGAAAGACTATATTAATAGTCTTTCTTTTATCTTATATTCTAATTTTACTAATATATATTTAAAGGTTTACTACTCTAGTAAATTAAAAGAAAGATAATTAACCTTTTTTAAAGATATATAAGCCTTATATAAGAATTATATATTAAAACTTACTTATACTCTATATTATAAAATTCTTATATAGTAAGATATATATAACTTAGAATTAGATATAGACTACTTAACATTTTAGCTATATATAGAAGTAATAATTAGGTTTTTAAGGTATAAGAGTTTAATTATCGTAGAAAATCAATATAGAGTAGGATAATGCAAGATAGTCTAGTTACTTAATATACTAATTATTTTAGAAATAATATTATATAGTACTATAAGTATGCTATAATAAAGTAGTAGATTTTAATAATATTTAAAATTTTCTACTTTGTTCTTTTACTTTTATCTAAAGTTCTATACATATAGTTTAATTTATATATAGCTATCTTAAGTTTTTAGATTCTTAACTTTACTTATAGTAGTAACTTAGTATAAGTATTATCTTATATAAATGTAGAAATCTTATAAGACACTATTATCTAGAATTATAAAACTTATTAGTATAATTATTAAATATGTAATAACAAATTTAGTCTAAGTTTACTTATTAGTATTAATATCTTTATCTAGTAAAATTTAAAAATACTTAGCTGTACAAGTAAAGTAATAAAAAGTAAGAACTTTAATAAGATAGAATCTAATAAATCTATCTAAGAAGGTACGCTATTATTACTATATTACTTACTAGCCTTAAAATAAATACTTTTTTTTAATATATCTAGAATTATTATAATTTCTCTATAATTAGTTTTTTTATAGAGCTATATAATAATTAAATACATAGTAGTTTTACGTTAATAAAGAGGTATATTATTATTAGTAATAACTATTACGTCTTAATTCTAATAGTAAGAAAGCGTATTGTACTTATATATATAACTAGAACACAAATTCTAAAGCTACTAGAGTTTTGTTTATAGATTATTAACTTCTTTTTCTTATTTAGTCTAGTAGAAAGTAGACTAACTAGTAACTTTTATAATATCTTAAGAAGCTTTTAGCTTAATAATAGACAAAATAAATTTAGTTACTATTAGACTATCTTTTATATAATACACTAGATTTTTACTAGCTTTTATAAAGCTAATTAATATCTTTTCTTTTTCTTTAAGATTACATAGTTTTCTACTATAGTAATTAATTTTATTAGATATTAATATTAATATTATATAGAAAGGATATTTAAGGTAGAGAGTAAGATGTAGTAGTTATTTAATTAGAGAAGAACTATAATAAATAGAATAGAAATAAAGACAAAGTAAAGCTTATATAGACAAGTTATTATAGAGTATAAAGCCTAGATACAAAGAAGTAAGAGTTACTATATATATACTAAAGAGATTAGAAAATAGATTCTTATTTATTATTCTAAAGTATAGTAGTATAGAAGAGAAAACTTAGAGCTTTAGTATTACTACTAATCTAAGTAATCTAGGCTATTAACTTTGATATTTTATAAAGCTATTTATACTTTTAAGTACTTAAAATATTTTATAATTTACTACTATCTAGAAAATTAATTTTAATATAACATTACCTTAACAACCTAGAATATAGATAGTAACTTCTTTTAAAGGTTGTAAAAAAGAAAATTAAATTATACTAAAAGTATATAGTTTCTATTATATATAAAACTTAGAAAATAGCTAAAGTATTAGAAAGATATAAAATACATAATAGCTAAAATTTAATACTATGTAATATACTTATATATTATTTTAACTATAGGTAAGTTTCTAATCTTATTATTTATTAAAAACAAGTTAGTTACTAGTTATTTATCTTTTCTATATTAAGCTTTACATTCTTATTATATAATTACAAAGATTCTTTTTAAATCTATATTATTATTTATATATTTAAAACTTTTTATAAGACTATTATAAGAAATAGTAGAAGAGCTTCTTTTTTAGATAACTATAAATTTATTAGTCTATAAGTTGTTTTTAAAAAGGTAAATTCTATTACTAGTAGACTAATAAGTATATAACTAAAGGTTTTACCTACTCTAAAAGATAAATAGACTAAGATATAAAGCTTTAGCGCTACTAATGTCTAAATAGTTAAAGCTATAGAATTCTAAAAACTAGCTAGAATACTATACTAATACTAACTAGGTTAGAAAAAATATTATAAACATAATGTTTAAGTTAAAAGTCTTAAGCTTTTACATAATAAACTAGATTATAATTATATAATTAATCTATTATTCTAAATTATAATATATACTTTACTCTATACCTATAAGTAATACTAGAATTATAGAAGAAAGCTTACTTTAAAAGTATATAGAATATAGTGTAAATGTTATTCTAACTTAGTTGTTATAACACTTTTATTAGTTAGCTCTATTAAGATTACACTTATTATTATTTCTTTATAGATAAGAAAAATTCTTAGTAAATCTAATTACTTACGTAATTAGAACTTTAGTAGCTAGTTTAATACTACTATACTAGAAGATATAGAAGTATCTCTGTTTATCTTAGCCTAGCTATATTCAGACTTATTACGTAAGATAATACCTTTTATCTCTTTCAATTTTCTTTTTCTAACTACTAAAAGATTAAAAAATAACTTAGTTAATAGTTTATAGAATATTCTCTATAGACTAATATAATTAGTATTAGGTTATATTATAGATATTAAAAATATATAAAAGTTTAATCGACTTAGATTATAAAATTAGAAATTAGAGTAGATTTAAGTATGAATTCTTATTTTTAAGTAGATAGAAGTAGATATCTATTAAGTTAATTTAGCAGCTATTTTTCTATAAAAGAAAAAGCAATTCTCTATAGTTATTCTCTACCTAGTAATAACATCTTTAATTTCTGCCTACTCTCTACTTTATAGAATTTTTATTATAATTATTATAAGTTATACTATTTATTATAGTATTAAACTACTTTATTCTAATAAAGCTATCTTGTATTATAAGAAAATAGTCTTATTACCTCTCTTTTCTTTGTACTAATAAATAACGCTTTAGCTACTAAACGTTTCTTAGTATTCTACCTATGTTAAGACTATAAAATAAGTACTTTATCTTTCTATAAGAAGATTTTTATTATTAAGTTCTAATAAGAAATAATAGTAGAATTTACTTAAAATATATATACCTTTCTATTATAGATATATTAAGAACATAAATTCTTTAATATATTAAGTACTCTATTATCTATAAATTAAGCTATAACTCTTAATTTAGTAGTAGTATTTCTATTAATAATAACTTAAGTTTTGTTACTTCAAAAAATACCATTTTCTATAAGAATATAGAGGGCATTGAAAAAGTAAATAGTATTAGTAATATAAGTATATTAAAATAAATAAAAGAATAATAAATATCTTAGTAAAGGCTAAGATAGTAAAATTATAGAAGTAGTAAAAGAGAAATATTATATATATACTAAATTAATAAACAAATAGATAGCTTAAGAAACTAGAAGCGTGCTTAGCGTTAGATTTACTTTAGTTTACTATATACTTTAATATCTAAAACTAGTAATTAAATAAATAAAAGAAGTAAACGTAAAACGTAGTTTAAATATATAGATTTTAATTAATTCTTATTTAAAAATATAACGCTATAAGTTATAAGCTTATAAAAGACTAGTAAGTATAAGATATTTTTAGAAAATAGTATTAGAATACTTCTAAAAACTACGTAAAACTAAAAATAGCTATATATATAGGTAGCTTAAATTTCAAACCTCTAATTATTTTAGAACTAGTAGCGCTAATACTTAAAGTCATAATTTACTTATATATTAAGGTAGATAATGTTTTTATTCTTATAATTTAGGTATTGTATAAGTAAAAGATGTTACTTTTATAGACTATACTTTTAAGTTAGAAACTTAGTACTTTACTAATATCTAATAAAACACCTAGCTATATTTTTTTCTTTATATAAAAGTACTATGTTTATAGAAAATATCTATTTCTAGCTTTCTTTAGAAGACCTTTAGTTATTAGTAATATAGTTAAGCCTAATTTCTAATTCTTAATTATAGATTAATATTTAATATAAGTTTTTCTCTTAATAATAATAGTTATATCTATAGTACACTTTCTACTACTATACTTCTAAAACTACATATTTTTACTTTAGTAAATTCTTTAATCTTTTTTTTTGTTATCTCTTAGATTAGCTATAAAAATATAATAAATATTAAGCTATAAACACATAATCTCTAACTTTTTCTTTTTTACTTAGTTAAATTATAGTAATATAATTCTTTTTTTTAAAGCTTAAAGCTTTTACTTTTAGTTATACTAGTAATGTATAATTTATTCTTAGTTAAAGTAATAATTATTACTTTAATCTATACTTATAATATATTGTAAAGTATTAAAGAATATCTATATCTTAAATATATAGAAGGTAGTGTAATCTAAGCTTCTACTTTTAGAATTTTAAGAAGATAATATTAAACTTTTACTTAAGCTAAATAGTAACTTAGCTTATTACTTAAGTAGTAGCACTTTACTAAAGTTTTACTAGCTAGATCTAAATACTTTCCTAGTGTAAATTAGACTAAGTAGTACTAACTTTCTTAAAATAGCAAATTTAGCTATTAAAAGATTTCTCTGTTATGTAAGCTATACAAATAGAAGAATATAATAGAGTTTATAACTAGTCTAAAGTATACTATATTTATAAGGTAGTTATTAAACCTAATATATATATTAGTAGTTAAATTAAGTAGTAGGAATACAAAAGCTTAAATTACTTTAGAGAAACTATAAAAGTAAAAGAGTTTAATAGCTTAGATAATTATAATTTATAAGTTTCTATAGTATATTACTATAAATTTAAAAGAAATTATAGTAGTAGAGAACTAATATAAGTAAAAGGTCTACGTATATATAGGTATTAATATTTACAAGCTTTCTCTAGCCTACTACTATATTATAGTAATTATAAGGCTTTTAAAAATTTGTTTATATTAAGATTAGTTTATTAAGTTACTAGACTACGTTTTGTTACTCTACGCTGTAATAATATTCTACTATAATAAGCTTTTTCTAGTAAAAACAAAAACTTTAAACTTACTATTAATTATATTAGCTACTATAATAGGTGCGTGTCTAATAAAGAGAAAATTAAAAGTATAATACTTATACTAGTAGTCTAGTAAGTATTATTACTAAGTTTATACTCTGTTTTAAGATAGTCTAATAGTCTTAAAGCTTTATATAAACGTTATAACTAAATATAAATTATTTTTTGTAAAGAATAGAGAGGTAACAGAAACTATTCTCTAATAATAGAATATAGCTTTGTTAGAACAAAGTAGTTAAATACTATAATAAATAGTATAACTAATAAAGATTGTAATAAAGTAATTGCAGAGTAGATAATAAGTAGAAGGTAATAATATTGTTGCTAGATAAAGAATAACTATAGAGGATTGCTATTTCTTTTATAGAAAATAGCTACTAGAATAATTACGTAAATATCCGCCTATTTCCGCCTAAAGGTAAGGATTTATAATTAAATCTGCTTAATTCCTAGATTTATAATCTAAGTCCGCTAAATCCTTCTTATCTTCTAGATTTGTAATCTAGACTAGTACTAATTATATTAGTCTATGCGTTGTACTGCATAGACTAATAATTAGTTTATTACTAGATCTTTTAGCAATTGCAGAAAGAGAGATAAGAAAGATAAGAGTTATTATATTACGTAATAACTCTAATAATAGCCGGGCTAAGACAAATAGAGGTGTTTTAGAGTCCTCTAGTGTAGCAGATTAAAACTAGCTACTACAATCTTAATTACGTAAGCAATTAGATTTACTAGGAATTTTTCTAATTTGTTAAGAAATAATAATAAGTGCAATCTTAACAAAGCTTAATAATAAAAAGATAATAATAACTAAGTTATTATAATCTTTACATATATTAGTATACTATATAATAAATAATAGATACACAATCTTTTAAGCTATTAAAACTAAGCTTAATAGACTTATATATTCTTTAGTAATTACTTGTACTACTTTTCTATTTTAGAAAACTTTATAATAAAGACTTATAATTTTATATTAACTTATTTATTACTACTAATATTTTATAGATAATGTTTAGTAGTTACTACTATATTATACCTAGTCTCTCTTAAAAGTAAGCGCTGCTATAGCTACTACTTCTATTATAGTTATAATTATCTAAGTGCTTAAAAGAATTCTACAATTAGTAATAGTAGTAGTAATATATCTATTGTCTAACAAGAGTACTAAAGCTCTTTAGTAGCTTAATATATTATCTCTAATATATAAGAGTAGCTCTAAATGCGCCTATAATTTTATACTAGCCTATTTTTATATTCCACTTTAAGCTTATAAAGAAGCTATTATTCCTCTATTACTTAGATTATTTATCTTACTTATATTATTAGCCTAGTTATAAGTTTATAGTTAGTATTACTATTAATTATTAGTTCTTTCCTAAGCTACTTAGAATATAAAAGTAGATATAATAATAGTAGAAAAAGTAAATAATATCTCTAATTCTATTTTAAAAAACTTCTTTACTATAGGTAAAATATATAGTATTAAATCTCTTTATTAATATATAAGTATCTTATAGTATAGAAAGCTCTTTTAATAATTAGGTTACCTAATACCTTTACTAGTCTTAAAAAAGTTTAACTAGTATATATTCTATACTTTAGTATACGCTTAAAGCGTTATAAAACTATATATTAGTATAATAAAAATTAAGCCTAAGTAGTAGATTTTAATACTTATAAACTTATTATATATATAGTGTACCAATGTATAGTCTATATTCAATCTAGAAGCTAGGCTACTATAGTAGTATACTTAATTTATTTTTTCTCTAAACTACTAGTTCTTTACAAAATAACTTATAAGCTTAAGTTTACTTAGCATATACTTAGTAAAAATAATAGTAATAGTGTTAATTTTAATAGTTATAAAATAGCCTACGTAGCTTTTAGAGATAATAAAAGCTTTTATAGATAATATAGTAGTTATATTAATATCTAAGAAAAAAGTGTAAAAAAAATGTAATTAGTTAAAAAAAGTTAGAGTTTTTAAAAGAGATAAGAGAGAAAAGAGAATTATAAGTAGATTATCTTACTTATCGTGTCTAAAGTTAAGAGTTTAGCATTATTCTATACATAAGACTTCTCTACTATATTAGAATAGCTATTATAAAAGATGTTAAGAAGTTATTACGCGTAGAATTAAAGGCTGTAAACTACTATATCTTACTACCTTTCTTCTTTATAAATTTATTTTCTCTTTATAGCCTTATATTGGAAATAGCTTATAATACTTAAGTTCTTAGATATTTATTACTAACTCTTTATACTTATAGCTCTTACTATTTTTTACTTCTATATAAAGCTTTTAAAAAATAATAAGATATATATATAAAACTTTAAAATATTCTTCTAGAGATATGTAGAATATATACTCTAGTATACATCTTTCTCTATAGTTTTTAGGTTAAATTCTAGCTTCTTACTCTTATACCTTTATATTAAGAGTAAGAATTTTAGATATTATAGCTTAGTTTAGATTTTTAGAACTTTAGAAAGGATATATTTACTACTACCTCTAATAAAATAAATTATTTAGAAAATATACTTATATTATTATTCTGTATTATATTACCTAACTATATTACCTAACTATATTATACCTATATTTTTGTACTAGCACACTTAAAAAAGTAATAAGTTTTCTTTTTACTAATACTTTTTACACTTTGTAACTGCTTATATATATATGCATACTTTTATATATGTATACATACTTTTATAATACTTAATAGCTTCTTTAAGTAGTTTTATAGAAACTAGCTATATACTTTAGCTTACTTTTATACAATTAGTATTAGATAGAATATTTATTAACCTTTTTTTTATTCTAGATAAATCTCTTTTAAAGTACGCTTTTTACTACTTTACTTTTATAACTATTATTATTACTATTACTATTATTATTGTTATTATTATTATTACTATTATTATTATTATTGTTATTATTATTATTATTATTATAATTATTATTATTATTATTATTGTTATTATTATCATTATTATTATTATTCTTGTTATTCTATTAGTATTATTAATATTGCTATTATTAACGTAAGTATAATTTTGTATTATAATATATAATAGATTAGAGATATATATTAAGTACAAAGTGCTAAGTAGTAAGTATTAATTATTAAGTATATATTACTGCTTCTATATATTAAAACTTATAGTAATAAAGCTATAGTAGATTAAAGTGAAAATCTTTCTATTGTAACTATACTTATTACTACTTTTTAAAAATTAATAATATATTTTTCTTCTATCTATACTAGCTAGAAAACTAAAAGTCTAATAATTAGAGTTGTTTATAGTCTTATTTTTGTTATATCTTTAGTATTATATAAAGATTTAGTATACTCTAAGAGTATAGTCTAGATAACTTCTTAGATATAGATTGTAATTTACTACAATAGATTAAAAAGAAAAAGGGTAATACTAGCTTAATATCTATAATTCTATTACACTAGCTTTAGCGTAGTAATCTCTTTTAAAGAATAAGAATTATATATGTTATATTCTATTAAAGATTTAATAAATAGTTTGTAACTAGCTAATAGAAACTAGTAAACATTATTCTTCAATTAAAGTAGTAGTAGAATCTTTTGTAAAGCCTATAATAAGAAGTTTTTAAAAGTAGAAGATATAGACCTATAGGTACTTAAATATAGACATTACTTATTAACCTAAAATTAGCGTAGAAGTAAATATAGAGCATAATACACTAAGACGAAAAGCTTATTTAAAAAAAAGAAGAAAAAAGAAGTTAATAGACTAGTATAAATACATTATATTTTATAGTTATAGTTTAAATCTTTCTATTTTATGGTTCTATAAAGTAAAAATAAGATTCTGATTTTTTAAGAGTAGTTTAAAATATAGTAGTTGAAATTTTAAGTCTATATATTAGGCTAGTAAGAATAAAATTAGTTTTCTTTTAGGGTTATGTAGAATAGTAGCTAGATTGCAACTAGCTTTAACCTATCTAAAACAAAGAACGTACTTAAAATAACCTAGAAACTTCTAGGCTAAAAAATTATTATATAATAAGCTAAGAAAATAGTTACATATTATACTTACTAAGTATATTTTAGACTATATAGAATAATGTGTTTCTGAGTTTTTTCTACTTCTTAGTAAGTAGCCTATAGACTAAGAATACTAAAGCTATTAAGTTTAATTTCTATAGCTTAAAAATAATAATAATAAAAGGTTACCTTATAAATTATAGTCTAAAGCTTGTATTAAAGAAATAGATTCTGTTATAATTAGAAACTACTTTTTGCTAAGAAGAAAAGAATAAAGAAAATGTATTTCTATATTTTAGTTATATACTATATTACTTAGTTACGTTTTTTTTAAATTCTAGAGCTACTTAAAAAGAAACTTCTATATAAAAGTAGTAAAATAAGCTTTAGTTAGAGCTAATAATATATTAGATACTACTTACTATTATTATATAGGTTATAAAGTAATTAAATATAATTTAGAAAGCAATATACTACTATTAAAGTTACTAAGTTTTAATAAAGGTTTTGTAGCTATATAAAATATACTAAATACTACTTTTCTAAAATTCTTATATAAAAAGGTTTTCTTTAGAAGCCTTTAAGATATAGATTTAGATTTATTACGCGTATAGTAATAGCTTATAAGGTATAAATCTATTATTCTATAGAATAGATTATAGTTAGACGTTATAGTCTAATTAAATAATATTTATTAAATACCTATATAACTAAATAAGAGAAAGAGTCTATAAAGAGTTTACTCTAATTCTATCTTTTAAGTTTTTTAAGAATTTAAGTCTAATTATACATTATTACAGAAAATAAAACTTTATAATAATAGAACTATATAATAATATTTTTCTATAAAAACAGAACAAACAAATAGATGTTTAGCCTTCTTAGACTAAAATTAAAATGTAGTAGGTTTTGTATTAAGAATTGTTTCTAGATAGCAATTTTTTATATCTAAAATAGACTATATACTTTATTTACAAAAGTAACTTAGTAACTCTAATCTCTAAATTTACTATACTTAAACCTAATGTTTACAAGCTTAGAAAGATAACTAAAATTATCTTCTTATTTCTTAATTTAGATTTTTTCTATAGTTAAAATCTAATATTTAATAGACATTCTTATTAATTTATATTTAATAATTTTCTTAAAACTTATAAAAAAAAGATTATAAAGTTATTCTAATATACTTTTAGTACTCTATAATTTACTAACAAGATTCTTTCTTAATCTAATTAATCCTAATAATAATCTATAAATCAAAACTTAGATTTAACAGAGACTTTTCTCATTTTAAAGATATATATAGTATCTAAACAATATTCTATATAGATTTCTTATATCTAGTATAGTATTAATAGAAATTAAATAAAGATTTCTATTTCTATTTACTGTAGATCTTAAAATAGAATGTAGAAATTCTAAATTAAAAGAAAGCTTTTCTTTAAACTAAAAATAGATAAATAAATACTTTAAATGCTTTAGTACTTTAAAATATATTAAACTATTTATATAAGATAAGACTTTATCTCTATATATACTACTTGATTTTTCTACTACTAGTCTAAAGTACTAATGTTCTAGCGTAGATCTTAATATCTACTTACTAGCTAGCGCGTAGTCTCTTATATACGTAAGTGTAATATTATAACTTATACTAGACGCGAATTTTTTTTACTTCTATTTAGAGTAATTATTTCTATCTTATAATTTAGATATTATTTCTTATAGTAAACGTAGTAAATTATTATAATATATTATATAAAGTTACTACTCTAAGTAGAGCTATCTAAAATTTTTATATCTCTTAGAAAAGCTTAGCTCTACTAATAGTAGTAAATTATTATAATCTACTATTTTATTCTACTACTATAGATTAAAAACACTAATCTTTAATATTATATTATATCTAATAGCTAATTAGGTTTTAAACGCTTAACTAATTAGCTTTTATAATCTTATTCTAAAATAAACTCTAGTTTATTAAAAACTACTATAGCTATATTATTTATACTACTTTATTATAGTATATATAAAGTATTAAGAAGGTAAATCTATTATAGTAGAGTGTTAGAATTAAGTAGAGTAATTAAACGTACTCTAGTAAGTCTATAGAATAATTAGAATATAATTATCTTTTTTTCTTTTATCTATTCTAACAATATAGTAGCAGATATAAAATAAAATCTTCAAGTAGTATTTAGTAAAGATATAATACATTACTAATATAATTATAGAGGTAATAGTAATAAAAGCCTTTCTAGTATACTTAAATATAGGCTATAACGTAATAATAAGTAAGTTGAAGAGCTATAGAGCTAGACAAAATATACCTATATTAGTATTGCTATATAAAGTTACTAGACTGCGTTCTATTACTCTAGTCTATATTAATATTCTACTAAGATAACTATCTTTCTATCTTTTAAAAATCTAGATTAATAGTTATTCTAAGTACTAAAACAAGTTTAAAATATTATACTAATAATAACTAGTCTTATATTTAAAGAATACTAGTAAATCTTATATAAAGTTAAGTCTCTAGATACTTTCTTTTCTACTTACTTTAACTATAATTTTAGAAAAGCTATTTAGATCTTAATAGCTAATCTACTAAATATTCTTACGTAAACTTATATCTAAGTCTAATAGGTAGAATTATTAAAGAAGAGCTTATTTTTTTAACTTTATAATTAATAGAAAGAACTTAAAAGAGTTACTATTTTTATTTATAGTTTTAAGCTAGAATATATATACTAAAAGTAATTAGTCTTAAAAAATAAGTTTCTAAGTTAATATACTTTAAGACAAAATAAAATAAATATAGAACTACTCTAAAGTGTTTAGACTTATTAAATAAAAAGTAAGTATAGTTAAAAAAAACATAAGAACTAGTTTAATATTATTACTATAGCTATTTTAATAGGTATTCTAGAGCTTTGAAATTAATATTAAAGAAAGTTGTAGTAGTAATAGTAGAATCTATATTTATACAAAGCGTAATGTTTTCTAGTAGTAACTACTACTTAAGAATAGATTATTTAGAGTAGGTATTAACAATTAAGATAAGAATTATCTAGAACTTATTATTATAGATATATAGTATATAGTAAAGAGTATTTAAGCTTTAATCTAGTTCTAAACAAATTAAAAACTTATCTATAGATAATATATAGTATAGCAACCTTTCTATAAAGATTTCAAAGTAGAAGTAGAAAAAAGACATTTTACTAAACTGCTATAATTATTCTTATAGAAGTAAGATAACTTTATAATTAAATAAAATATATATTAAAGTAATTATTAACTCTTAAAATAAGCTACCTACTAGAGTACTAGTGTATAGGTATTAGAGGGTATAAAGATGTATTAGTATAAGAACGTAAAGTAGTTAGCATAGGTAAGAAAGTATATAGGCGTTAGTTTAGTAGAAAAAAGCTCTATTATAGAGAGATTCTATTATCTAAAGTAATATTTAAAAGTTTAATACTAAAAAGTATAAGTAAATTATAAAATTCTAGATAATAATGTAATCTTAAAGAGCTCTTATTTAAAGACGCTCTTCTTCTAGGTAATTCTTAGGTTATTGTAGATCTTATTCCTACAAGAACACCTTATACACTAATACACTAGTAGCTAAGCTAAAAAGGCTAAGCTTGCTTTTATATCTACCTTAAATACAAAGTATATTTAAATCTTTAATTTTTATCTTAGAAAGATACTTATCAGAATGTATTTAGATATATAAGACTTAATTCTTTAGATTTAAGATACCTATTATAGTGTTTAAGATCAAATATATTAGTTTATATTTATTAGAGCTTAAAAGATATATAAGAATTATAAATCTATAAGTATATAATAATAAAAAGCTAGCGAAGAGAATTAATATTAAATCTCTAGCTATAGACTTAAGAGCTTAGTACTTATATATTTGTTATTACATAATAATAACTACTTTTTAACTTTAATATACTCTCTAAAGTAGTTAGACTATTAATTACCTTTACTATAACTTATTTTACTTAGTCTATAATTATAAGTATGCTTTAGTAAAATCTTTACTTATAAGTTTAGAGTTTAGTAGTAGATTATAGCCTAAATAAGTATTTTATTATATATATTTCTAATAGTAGTAAGCTTTTATTTATTTATATATAGCTTAATAGCCTAAGTAGCCTACTATTTAATTAGAGTTTTTCTATTATATTTTAAAGTATAGCTAATAAGTAGAAGAGTCTAAGTACTTAATACGTAAAAATCTATTTTACTAGTAAGATCTAGACTTTTAATCTCTTTTAGATAAAATTTATAATACTTAATATCTTAAGAAGTTATACTAGCTACTTATGTAACTATAGAGTTAGGCTAGAATTAGAAACTTTATCTTTACTAAATAGTTATCTAATTTTTTTATTTTTTTACTAAAATAATCTCTATTTTATTATTAGAATACTTAAGCTTTTAAGATAATAAGCTACTTATGTTATTTTTACATTTACCTAAGATCTACTACTTTTAAGCTTATATACTTTAAAGCTTAATAGTTAAAACTTTACTTTACTTAAGACCTTACTTTACTTATCTTTCTATACTTTTTATTACTATAGTAGAGTTTAATTATATACTTAAAAAAATAGGTAACTATTATAGTTTAGTCTAGTAACTAAACCTTTTACTATAATTATAATAATATAGATTAGTAATCTAGGTTTTTCTATAATATAGTCTAAGAAAGTTATTATACTACTAGTAATAACAATATATACGCTTATACTTAGCATAACAGCGCTTAGTATACTAGTACCTAGCTCTTACTATTTTAGTAGCTTTAGTTAGCTATTTATTAATACCTATAAGTCTTAGTTATAACTTTCTTAATAGTAATCTAAAGTAGTATCTTATTTAGTATAGTATTAGGTACTAAGTTAATTAAGGCTTTAGTAATTTAAGACTTTATAAAGTCTAATAGTAATTTATCTTAAGATTATAAGTATATAATATTAGATTACTAAGCTTTTTTTCAAAGTTTTAAGCGCGCTTAGTAATTTAGTAAGAATCTTATTAAAAGTATCTATAAGAAAATTTAAAAAAGGTCTAGCAGTATTTTTATAACTAATAACACCTAATAGAATAAGTATTTAAGCCTTTTGTAATTTAAGTAAGTGTATAAGTAAAGAAGTTAATATTAATAAAAGTAAAAGTCTTTGTGCTATAGTTAAAGTTACTTACTTAAAAAATAAATGTCTAAAATTTCTAATACTAAGTCTTTAAAGGCTTTTAGTTAATATTCTAAATTAAGAACTTATACTACTAAATCTATAACTAGTATATTTAAAATTAAATTAGAGATAAAATTTCTAAGTTAGATTACTTTATTTAAACTCTTAAAGTATATTAGTACTTATTCTATAATTTCTATAAGTATAGTATACTTAATAAATAACTATAGAGGCTCTTTATAAACATAGTAATACACTATAGTACTAAAATAAGTTTATAGTTTTTGTATTTTTATTTTTTTGAAACTTATAACTAACTATTTAATAAAGCTAGCCTTTTAAAAAGTACTACCTCTATTAAGATATATTCTAATAAGATATAATTAGCTATAAGAATTAAAACTAATTTAAAAGTATACTTTAACTTCTAGGTAAGTTATTAACTAAAACCTTATAGTGTCTAAATTAAAGAAGATCTCTAACCTTAATTTTCTTAAAACCTAAAATAACTCTAAGTAATATAGTAGTTATACTAGCTGTATAATACTAAGTTAGAGTGTAAGAAAGTCTAATATAGAGAGATATTAACTAATACTACTATTAATATATTTTACTTACAACCTTCTACTTATAGCTTTTAATTTATTCTAGTTCTACTTAAAGTAATATTATTAGAGTTAGTCTTATTAGTAGAAACTACTTTTGTTCTAGTAGAGACTTTAACAATTCTCTAATAAGCGATTATAAAATTAGTAAGATAATTAAAATAATTAGCGTTAGCTTAAGTAGCGTAATAAATATTCTTGAAAGCATAGATATAAGTTTTAGTAGTAGTTTTAGTACTATAATTATTAGCTTTAGAACGATTAATCTATTAGGTTAATATTAAGTATAATAAGTAGTAGGTTTAACTACTATATATAGTACTAACCTACTATAGCCTTATTACTCTAGATTTAAGTTTATAACAGTAGTAGCATTTATTTACTTATTACTTAGTAGTTAGTAATTAGTATTTATTAGTAATTTTATTATATTACTATAATATAGATATAACTACATAAATACTAATAGTAATAAAAATAATAATAGTATCTTATTTCTTTCTCTTTCTTTCTAATCCGCTTTACTAGTTACTTTCTCTTCTTAACCTTAATACTTATACTTAGCTCTTAATTTCTATCTATAAGATATTCTTCTATCTTATTAATTCTAGCTATATGTTATTAAAGGCACGCGCTTAAGTTATCAAATTTATTTTATTTATAGAATAGCTTATAGAGAAAGTAATATTATTCTAAGAAATATAAAGAAGTTACTAAACTATTTAAGCTATATACTAGCGTAACTATTATTAGCTATATACTTATAAAGGTTCTTTTTTTTAAAAAAAAGAGCTTACTATAGGTATTAACTTTTATAAGTATAGTATATAAGTTTTTCTATCTAGCTTAAAAGTCTACTAGTTCTAAACACTTTAAACTATAAGAAACTAGAATTATAGCTTACACTTTTATTACTCTACAAGTAGGCGGCTGCGTAAGTAAGCGCCTACGAGCAGGCTATTTAGGTTAAACAATATAAGACAGAAGTAGTTCTATTAATTAGTAGACTAGAAGCGGCCTGCTTATTAGCTATAGCTATAATTATAGTAAGTATAGAGGTTAGCGTTTTAGAGCTGCAGCGGTAACTTAATATAACGCGTTACGTTAACTTACTGCTATAGCTAGGTAAGTCTTAGCGAGAAATATTAAAACTTTAGATAATTATAACATAATACGCGTGTAGCGCAAGGTGCAACGTGTTAATACTCTAGATAGAAGTAAATATTTTAGATAGAAGTAGCGCGCTTATATAAGTAAGTAGCTTAGTAGCTAGCGTAGGCTCTAAGGCCTGCGCGTAGCTTTACACCTTGAAAATTTAAGATGCTACTCTCTAGCGTAGCTAGAAAGCAGAGCGGCTAAGTCTATCTAGAATTACTTTAGATTTTAATTAATAGTATATATAGTAGCTTTGTTTCTCTTTTCTATAAAGCTATATAACCTAAGACTTTATAGCTTACTCTTAGTAGCTAAAAGGTATTAAAAGAAATTATATACTACTACCTACTATAATTAAGAGTGTTTAGAAAATATACCTATATTATAATAATATACTACATTACCTAACTACATTATATGTGCGTTTAACTATAAGCACTTTTTTAAAGTAATATAGTAGCTTATTACTAGTAAGATAACCTAGAATTAGTTTAAAAAAACTATTACTAGTACTAAGGTAGTAAAGTAAATGTAAAAGCTTTTTATAAAGCTTAATATTAAAAAAAGAGCTTAGTTAGCTAGGTACGTAGTATATATATATTAATCTAAATTAAGTACTAAAGAAAAGTTAAGAAAAGCGTTTTTAGATATAGATTATAGTAGTTATTTATACTAAATATCTTAGTTTATAAAAGAAGTTATATTATAGTTATAATTAGTGTTATAGATTAAATAGAATTCTAGTAAATCTAGAAATTAGTATAATATATATATTTATTACTTTTTATAGATACTTATCTACTTAGTAACCTATAGCGTATAATTTTTCTGTATATAAAGTCTAACTATTATATAATACATAATTCTAATTCTAATTTTTAGGCTACTAAACTTTCTTTCTTATACCTATTACTTTTCTAGATGTAATAATAATTACATAGAATAGAAACATGATCTAACTAGCAAAAACTAATAGACTCTAAATAAAAAAAAAAGAAAATAATAATAATTATACTTTTACTTATAGTATTACTTAAACTTTAAAATATAAAAAAATTGTTTATTGAATAATTACTCTTACTTAATTCTTTTTACTTTTTTTAAAATTATTATATATTAACTATTTAAAGTAGCTAGTAAAAACTTTTAAGAATTTAATAGAATAGACTATAAAACTCTTTTAGATCTTTCTACCTCTAATAAGCTTACTAGAGTATATAGAATTATATATTAAGAATACTATTAGTTGATAGCTCTCTTAGGCTAGCTTATAAGTTTAAATTACTACTATTACTATTTATAAAAAACTAATCTATCTTACTTTATATTAATTAACTAGAAGTATATAGTAAAGTACTAATTCTAGCTGCAAATGCTTAAAATAAAAATAAGAAAGTAGTATACTTATAGAGGTAAAAGCTTAATGCTCTAAATAAGAAAAGTAGAAAAAAATAAAGTAGAGTAATAAAACGTATTTAATATCTCTATATAGTAGTCTTAATATAAGTATATTTATTAGATACTTTATGCTTAGCTTAGATAGCTATAGTAACTAAAACAATTCTTTTTATAATATTTACTATAAATATAGAAAATAATAATATACTTATAAAGTAAAATAGTAATAGAGCCTGTTTTATTAACTTAAAAGTATACTTTAAAGTAGTAATAAGTGTAGAGCTTTAAAAATATTAAAGTAGTCTTAAAAGTTTATATAAAACTTTTCTAAAAGTTAAAAACTAATAAAGCTTCTAGTAGAAATAGTAATTGTTAAACTTAAATTTTCTTTTAGGTATTATAGTATATAAGTAAAAGTCTAGATAGCTATATTAAGAAACTCTAGGTCTAGAGTAAAATTAAATTATAGCACTAGACTATAATAAGACATAAATAATATTTATACAAGTAAACTATAGTATAAAGAATAATAGTCTAAAAAGAGTTATATAAACTTTATATATAGAGAATACTTTTTCTCTTTTTTTTATTTATTTAATAACTTTCTATCTTAAAGAGCTTCTTATATCTCTTAGAAAATTAAATATCTAAGCTAAATATTAAGCTATTTACCTAGTAAGATACCTAGCTAAGTACTTAGGTATAACTTCTAAGCTTAACACTAATCCTAATATTACTTTAGAGATATTAAACATTACTTTCTTTTCTAGACTAACTACTTAAGAAGATGCTTTTAACTTTATAGTACTTAGCCTAAGTAATAGTTACTTAAAACTACTAATATACTTAGTTCTTTATAAAGTTAGGATTACTAACACTAAGATAGCTTTAAATACTGTTTACTTTTGAAATTAGATATATAATAGTAACTTAAATAATCTAGTAGTAACATTCTAGAATCTTATAATAATAGTTTTTATAAAGTTTAACTTAGAAAATCTAGTGCTAGAAACTAATCTATGTATAGATATACTTTCTACTTCTAGGCTATGTTAGATAAATATACTATTTATAGTCTATACTATAGAAAAAAAATCTTTTACCTGAAAAAAATATATATATAATGAGAAAATACTAAATAGTTTATATACTTATATTATAATAGTGCTAGTACTTATAGTAATTAAAAAGTAAATATAGTTAACTAAACTTTGTTTCTAGACTTTACTCTAGAAGTTAGAAACGCGTAAAATTATCTAAAAGATACAAGATAAGCTATAAGTATAAGTATAGTAGTAATAAAGCTAGTAAGCTAAAATATTATAGTTTTAAGTGCTCTAAAGTAATTTAAGCGTTATTATATAATTTAGACTACTACTATAAAAATACTAAAAGCTTATTAGTATTAGAGATAAATAAATAAGAAAATAACAGTAGATATTAATAGTAACTATAGTAGTAATAATATAACTAGTAAGTATAGTAGTAATGAAATATAGCTACCAATATAGCTAGGCTTGTTAATAATTATATATAGAATATAAGTTCTTAGTAATTATCTTAGTATTATTTTAGTATCTTAGATTAAGTTAAGCGTTATACTAATAGTAGACTTACTAAGTTTTATTTTTATATTACGTAATTATAAGTAATTAGTTCTAGTACTAGTTAATAGTCTATGTAAAGATTATAATAACTTAGTTATTATTATCTTTTTATTATTAAGCTTTATTAAGATTGCACTTATTATTCTTTCTTAACAAATTAGAAAAATTCCTAGTAAATCTAATTACTTACGTAATTAAGGTTTTAGTAGCTAGTTTTAATCTGCTACACTAGGAGATTCTAAAACACCTCTATTTATCTTAGCCTAGTTAATATTAGAGTTATTACGTAATATAATAACTCTTATCTTTCTTATCTCTCTTTCTGCAATTGCTAAAAGATCTAGTAATAAGCTAATTATTAGTCTATGCAATACAACGCATAGACTAATATAATTAGTACTAGTCTAGATTATAAATCTAGAAGATAAGAAGGATTTAGCAGACTTAGATTATAAATCTAAGAATTAAGTAGATTTAATTATAAATCCTTATCTTTAGGCGGAAATAGGCGGATATTTACGCAGTTATTCTAATAGCTATTTTCTATAAAAGAAATAGCAACCCTCTATAGTTATTCTTTACCTAGCAACAATATTATTACCTTTTATCTATTATCTACTCTGCAATTACTTTATTACAATCTTTATTAGTTATACTATTTATTATAGTATTTAACTACTTTGTTCTAACAAAGCTATATTCTATTATTAGAGAATAGTTTCTGTTACCTCTCTATTCTTTATAGGTTATAAGCCTAGCTAGGCGCTTATAGCTTTGTTAGAACATATTTTAACATATTATTACTTATTCTAAGTTATTAATATATTTAAAAGAAAAAGATTTTTATTATTCTAAAAGAGTATTCTTTAGAATTAATAAAATATCTATTTTAGAACTGTATAGTTCGATCTATACTTTTTATCTATTATTATAATAGTACCTTTTTAGCTTTAAGCTATTTAAAGATTTATAATCTTTATTTAGTAGTTAATTAGCCTCTATTATAATTAATAATAAAAAGGAAAGTACTTATTATTATTTTATAATAATAAGGAAAAAAGCTTTTAGTTATTATTATTAATAATTAATAAGAAAGAAACTAGAGTACTTCTTATTAATATTAATAAAATAACAGTATTAGCTAAGACTTTTACTAGTATTAGTCCCTGCTTGCTCTACTTATAGGAATATAAGATAATAGAGTTTTATATACGTTTTCTCTATTTAGAGAGTAGTTAGTTACCTACGTATATTATTTTAAAAGCAAACTAGCTAGAGGCTTTAATAAGCTTAAAGAATTTATTTTACTAGAATTCTATATATAAAAAGACGCCTTAAAAACGCGTTCTACTTTATATATACTAGTATTTGTAATCTCTCTTAGGAAAAAAGAGAGGATTCTTTAAGTTATTAATTATCTAAAAAATAAAAGTCTACAATCTTAGTTATTATTACTATAATAACTTTATCTTTATCTTATTAAAGATCTATAGTAATAAAGTTTTACTTTAGTTACTATTAGAAATTTAGCTTTATTACTATTTTCTATATTCTAGATTCTAGAATTATTCTAAGTAATAAGTAATTAATATTACTCTAAGAATAATTTAGTATTTTTATAATACTAATTCTTTTATTTTATTAAAAGAATATAGAAGAAAGGGGTATAGACCTAGGCTATATTATTAATAATAATAACTAGTTTATTATTATTAATAAATATAAATAGTCTTTGTTCTGTATCTATTATTATTAAATACTTTTTAAGTAGTTTAATAATCTTATTACTTTTAATAAAATCTTTAGTTATTTAATTATTATTTAATTGATAAATTAAAAATGTTAGATACTATATTTAAAATTCCTAAATTAAAGAGATCTAGTAATTACGATATTTAGTCTATTAAAATAGAAGCTCTTTTAACTAAAGAAGGCTATCTAGAAGTAATAGTACATAATTTATCGAGTTTAAGCAAAGCTACTAGAGTTCTATTATAAGATAAAGCTATTAAAGCTACTAGCTTTATTAAGTTAGCTCTAGAAGATAGACCTTTATTGCAAGTTAGATATATTAGTAATCTTTATTTATTATAGCAAATGCTAAAAAATCTATACAAAGCAAAAGGATTTAGTAGCAAATTTTTAATTAGTAAAGAACTAATTAATACTACTATTAATTCTTATAAAGGCAATTTAGAATTATATATTAATAATTTTAAACGCTTAGCTAATAGCTTAGAAGCTAAAGAAATTAGTTTACCTAATAAATTTCTTGTAGCTTTGCTATTAAATAATCTTAATAAAGATTACAAATATATAGTAACTATAATTACATAAACTATTAGAATAGATAATAATAGTGTAGATTTAGATACTATTATATTGCAATTATTAGACAAAAGTAGAAGAGTTAATTCTATTAAGAATAAAAACTCTAATTCTAATTCTAATAATAAGAATAATTCTTTTAGTTATAATCATTCTGCTAGTAATAACTATAATACTAGTAATAATAATAATAATAAAAGAAATTCTATTAAAAGTAGTAATAACGAATATATAGACATGTCTATGTCTACTACTAAGAAAAATAATAATAAGTCTAATAATAATATAAAGACTTGTAATTATTGTAAAAAGAAAGAATATTTAGAATCTAATTATTTTAAGAAATATTCTAATTTAATTAAGGATAAATCTATTAATAATACTACTAAAGAAGAAACTATTTTAACTTCTTCTATAGTTAATAAAGATAATAGTAATAGTACTATAGACTTTATTTTAGATTCTGGCGCCACTATACATACTTGCTATATTAAAGAGCTATTTATTAATATTAAACCTAGTATTACTACTATTAAGTAGAGTAATACTTATAATAATATTAAAGCTAGCAGTGTAGGCGATATTTTAGTTAAATTTACTAGTACTAATAAACTTGTTAAATTAACTAATGTTCTTTATGTACCGTAATTAGAAGTTAATTTATTAAATCTTAGTTTAATAACTAAGAAAAATTACTCTTTATCTTTTAATAAAGATAATTACTTTATATATAACTCTAATAATAATCTATTATCTAAAGGTTATTATAAAGACAGAGTTAGTATATTTCTATAATTAGTTCTACTTCTAGTATTAGTAAAGATTATAAATCTTATACTACTTTAAATACTATTAATAATAGTAATTTAGAAGATCTAGAAGAATCTAATCTAGAAGATAATTAAGAAATAGATAATACTATAGAATTAGATAATAATTCTAATTTAGATAATAATTCTAACTTAGATACTATTTCTAATAATTGCAAGTAATTAGTATTAAATAATAATACTATATAACTATTACATAATAGATTAGAACATATTAATCTTAATACTATTAAAAAATTAAAAGATAACGCTTTAGGCGTAGATTTCAATTTAGAAGATATTTCTACTACTAGAGTTAATTTAGATAACTGTATTACTTATATATAAGCTAAATTACCTAAAAACTATAATATAAAAGCAAGTACTAGAGTAGAAGCCTATTTAGATCTATTATATATAGATATAGGTAGGCCTATTAGGCCTAAAACCTTTAGAGGTTTTAAATACTATATTACTTTTAGAGATAGTTTTACTAAGTACTTAGTAGTAAAACTATTAAAAACTAGAAAGAGTATTAATAATGTTATAGAAGATACTATAACAGAACTAGAATTAGAAGCTACTAATAATAGCTTAGATTTTAATAATAACTCTAGTAATTCTACTAGTAATAATAACTCTATTATTATATTTAATAATAATAAAGTTAAAGCTCTACAATTAGATAACAAGTTTAAATCTAGAGAACTAGATAGTTATCTAATTAAAAAAGGAATAAATACTAGATATTCTAGTTCTTATACTTCTAAGCAAAATAGCGCAGCGAAAATAATTAATAGAGTATTACTTAATAAAGTAAGAGCTTTATTAATTAATAGTAATCTACCTAAAAATTTATAGAGAGAAACTATATTAACTACTACTTATTTATATAATAGAACTTCTAATAGTTCTATTAATTTTACAACGCCTTACAGGTTAAAATATAAAGAAATTCTTATTATTAAAAATATAAGAATTTTTAGACCTTTCACTTATTATTAAGAATCTACTAGTTTAATTAAAAAACTAGATAGTAAAGCTTATCCTTATTACTTAATAGAATTTAGTAGTTCTAATATCTATGAATTATATAATTCTAGTAATAATAAGACTATTAGAGCTAGAGATTGTAAAATTATAGAAGGTTATTATTATAAACCTAATAATAACGTAAATATTAATAAAATATTTACAAAACTAGAAGATCTTTCTTCTAATAATAACAATATTATAGAAGAAGACTTTAGTAAAAGAGAATCTATTACTAGTAATAATAATAGTAAAATCATTATTAACAATAGTAATAGTAATATTATTATTAATATTAACTCTAAATTTAAAGACTCTAAAGATAAGTTATTAATTAATTATAATAAAGATAACTTTAGTAAAAGAGTTATTTCTTCTAATAATAATAATAGTCTAGTAGAACTAGCTAACAATTATTCTAAAGATAAACTAGCTATTAATTCTACTATTATTATAGAAGATAATAGCTTTAATAATAGTAAATTAAATATTAATACTAGTAAAAACAACTGGAATACTCTTTATAATAATTCTATTATAGAGAATATTTTAAATACTAGTAATAATAGTTTAATAGAACCTAAAAGTTATAAAAAAGTATTAAGTAGAAAAGATAAAGATCTATATCTAGCTGCTATAAAAATAGAAGTAGATAATCTTATTAAAACTAATACTTAGAATATAACTAATAAACCTAATAATATTAATATTATTAAAGGTAGATAGGTTCTTTCTAAGAAATTAAACTTAGATAATACTATTAAAAAATATAAAGCTAGGTAGGTAGCTAAAGGCTTTCTACAAAAATATAATATTAATTATAAAGAAACCTTTGCTTCTACTAGTAAGCCTAGTATTATTAGGCTATTATTAGCTATTTTCTGCTATCTAGATTAGGAAATCTATACTTAGGATATTGAATAAGCTTTTCCTAATGCAGAAATAGATAATAATAATATTTATATACAATTGCCTATTAGCCTAGAAGAATATATCTTAAAAGAAGCTTTAAAAGATATTACGGATAAAACCTTAATAGACTTTATTAATAAAGCTATTTTAAATAAAGACTATAAGAATCTAGTTTGTAGATTAAATAAAGCTCTATATAGTTTAAAACAAGCTTCTAGGCAGTAGTAATTATTTCTAACTAAAATTCTAGAATAACTAGATTTTAAAGTTTTAAATATAGATAATAGTATTTTTATACATAATACTAAACCTATTATATTAGCTACACACGTAAATAATATATTAGTATTTGCTAAAAATTAAAATCTAGTTAATAAGTTATATAAGGATTTAACTAGAACTTCTAAATTAGAAATAACTAATTTAGGAGAGATTAAAGAATTTCTAGGCGTAGAAATAATTAGAGATAGATTTAAGAGATCTTTAATTATAACGCAAAGAAGCTTTATTAATAAGCTATTATTAAAATATAACAAGCTTTTAAATAAGCCTAAATCTATACTTTTGCCTATAGAAGTTAAATTATCTAAAAATCTAGAAGATAGTTCTATTATTAAAGACTATTAAAAAGAAATAGGTAGTTTAATTTATTTAACTATATTTACTAGGCCTAACTTAGTTTATAGTGTTAATTACTTAGCTAAATTTATGTCTAATCCTAGTCTAGAACATTATAAATACTTAAATTTTATATTTAGTTATTTATTAAAGACTAGTAATTACGGCTTAGATTTAACTCTACAATCTTTAGAATCTAATAATTCTAATAATAATACTATTAATAATATTAATAATAGTATTAATTTATTAGGTATTAGCGATTTAGATTAGAGGGGTAATTTAGATTCTCGAAAATCTACTACAGGCAATATATTTATTTTAAATAATTCTAAAAGTAATTATAATAATAATATAGCTATTAGTTAGATTTCGAAACTGTAAAAAACTATAGCTATTTCTAGTGCAGAAGTAGAATATATAGCTTTAAAAGAAGCTACTAAAGAAAGTTTATATCTTAATAACTTTATTAAAGATCTTTTTAATAATACTTCTATTAAAGAATTTAGTTCTATTTTTAATAAAACTAATATTATTAAAACAAATTCTTTAAGTGCTATAGAACTAGCTAAAGATCCTATTTTTTACGCTAGAACTAAGCACGTAGATATAACTTATTACTTTATTAGAGAAAATCTACTAGATAATAAAATAGATCTAGTTTACAAAAATACTAGTACTATTCTAGCAGATAATCTAACTAAACCTACTAGTTATCCTGAATTTAAGGATTTTATAAATAGAATTAGTCCAGTGAAACTAGATTAATTATTTATAACTAGTTATTATTATTATTATTTATAATAATAAAAATAGTATATTAATACTATTACTATAGGGCTTAGGTTTTTAACCCCTAAGTTCTTATACCTTAGAGATTCTAGTCTAGGCTTGATATTTAGTTCTTATTATATAACTACTTATATTAGCAAATAGCAATAGAAATAGAAATAGGTTTTTAGTCTTAAGATAGTTATTAAAACTTCTTATATAAATTATTATTAATAAGTTAGTTATAAAAACTACTTATATTTTCTTATTACTTAGTTGTTAAAACTGCAGCTTAAGAGGGTGTGTAAAGATTATAATAACTTAGTTATTATTATCTTTTTATTATTAAGCTTTGTTAAGATTGCACTTATTATTATTTCTTAACAAATTAGAAAAATTCCTAGTAAATCTAATTGCTTACGTAATTAAGATCTTAGTAGCTAGTTTTAATCTGCTACACTAGGAGATTCTAAGACACCTCTATTTATCTTAGCCTAGCTATTATTAGAGTTATTACGTAAGATAATAACTCTTATCTTTTTTATCTCTCTTTCTATAATTGCTAAAAGATCTAGTAATAAGCTAATTATTAGTCTATGCAATACAACGCATAGACTAATATAATTAGTACTAGTCTAGATTATAAATCTAAGAAGATAAGAAGAATTTAGCAGACTTAGATTATAAATCTAGGAATTAAGCAGATTTAATTATAAATTATTATCTTTAGGCAGAAATAGGTAGATATTTACACAATTGTTCTAATAGCTATTTTCTATAAAAGAAATAGCAACCCTCTATAGTTATTCTTTACCTAGCAACAATATTATTACCTTTTACCTATTATCTACTCTGCAATTACTTTATTACAATCTTTATTAGTTATACTATTTATTATAGTATTTAACTACTTTGTTCTAACAAAGCTATATTCTATTATTAGAGAATAGTTTCTGTTACCTCTCTATTCTTTACAAATAATAATTATACTTATTTATAATATATATAGAGATAAGATACTTAAGAAATTTAAGCTTAGAGATAGATTTTCTTTTAAAACTTCTACTATTAGAGAAGCTAATTAAAAATACTAAAGAAGTAACTAAGCCTAAAATTAAGAGATACTAAAGAATAGTTAGCTTTATACTTTATATAGTTATTATACTTTAACTAGATCTAGTATATACTACTTTAAAGCTGTTACACTTTTTTATAAACTTAAGTAATAAGTATAAGAAAACTATAGAGTAAGTAATTATATATCTCTACTATACTTACTTTAATATAATCTAGTATAGTAACTATAATAAGCTTAATCTAATAATTACTAAAGATATATTCTTTACTAATAATCTAGAGACCTACTAATTATTTTATAAATTTTTTTTTTATTTTTTTTTTATTTAGAGTCTATTAGTTTTTACTAGTTAGAGTATATTTCTATGCTATATTACTTGAGGTATAATAGCTATAATTAAGACTTTACTCTAATTCTTTAATTAATAATAAAGTAGTACTTATATATTTTATATTGTTTTGTATTATAAATCTTATAGCTAAATTCTCTAAAACTAGTAGTATTATAAGAGTATACTAAATGCTTCTATAGCTCTTAAAATAAGTAAGTTAGCTTTACATAAGTAATAATAGTAATAAGAAAGTGTAGCTTATAACTATAGCTTATAACTATAGCTTATAACTATAGCTTATAACTATAGTATATAACTATAGCTATAGTTTAAGCCTTATAAGGCTAGTATTCTCTCTAGGCTTAAGAGATAGAGCCTACAGCGTACTTTCTTAAAATTAAGCAATTAAGTAATTATATAATTACGTAATTATATAATTATATAATAATATATTACTATATTAGACCTAATAGTAAACTTAAAAATCTCTAACGTAAGCCTAGATTTATAACTTATAATACTTACACCTACACTACTACTACTTCTACTACTATTACTACTAATATAACAGTTACTACGCATATAATTATAATAGGCTAACTACTTTATATTTATTATATATTACTAATAGCTATCTAGACTATTAACTAGCACTAATACTTACTTTATATAATTACGTAACACTAAAAGAATACCTAGTAAGCCTACTACTAGTATAAAGTCTAACTTAACTTAAGATATCTATATAACACGTATATAATACCTATATAATTACTAGTAACTTATATTCTATACGTAATTACTTATAAGTCTAGCTATATTAGTAGCTATATTACGTAACTACTATACTTACTATCTATATTTACTATTATCTACCTACTTATTCTCTATCTATACTAATAAGTTCTAGCTCTTACTACTACCTTCTATACGCTCTACTACCTATCTCTAGGTAGCTTTATAGTTATATACTTTATAGAGAATATAAAAAACTTTATACTTCTACTTATTATACTACTACTTTAGAGTAAGGTTAATAAAGTTCTATTTCTCTATTATTAGCGCCTAACTTTTAGTAATCTTAACTTTTAGAGCTTTAAGCTACTTATACTACTATACTATAAAAGTCTCTTTAGTAGTTAATAAGTTTAGACTTATTAGTATATATAGTCTATCTACTATAAAGATAGTAACTACTAACTACTTTTTATAATAAAGCCTATCTAATATTAGCCTATTCTTAAGCTTAAAAGTTATACTTAGTAATATATATATATACTTAGTAGTATATAATATCTATATATAATTAAGAAAGACTATAGTTTTTAATATTACGTTCTAGTTACTATAATAGTTATTTATTACTTTATTTAACGTAGTATATTTTACTTACTAAATTATTAAGTTATTTATAAAGAGCGCGCTAGAAGTAGCTATCTTAGTAGTAGCTATAATAGTAGCCTTTATAGTAGTAATAAAGTTAGAGTTAAGTATCTTTAAAAAGATATTAGTTAGTATTAAGTTATAAAGAAGTAGTACTTAGGTATTTAGAGTTTATAGAGATATAAGAAGTTCTTAGAAATATAAGAAGTTTTTTAAGATAGAAAGATATAAAATAAGAAGAAAAGAAAAAGAAAAGAAGTGTTCTCTATATATAAAGTTCTTATAGTCTTCTCTAGACTACTATTCTTTATACTATAGTTTACTTATATAAATATTTTTTTATATTTTATAGTAGTATAGTACTATAATTTAATATTACTCTAGACTTAGAGTTTACTTACGTAGCTACTTAGACTTCTACTTATCTACTTCTATAGCTAAGAGAAAGGCGCTACGCTTTAACTTCTATCTTTTCTACTAAAAGCTTTCTTTTAGAAAGCTTCTACATTAACTTTTAAAAATATTTTAATATTTCTATAGCTCTATACGCTTATTACTACTTTTAAGTCTACTTCTAAGTTTACTAAAGACGCTTTTATTACTATTACCTTTTATAAGTATATTATTACTATCTATATTTATAGTAAATATTAGAGAAAGAGTTTTTTTAATTTCTATAGTTATATATAGTAAGTATAAAGTATTTAGAAAATATACCTATAATAAGATTACTATATAGAGTTACTAAATACGTATTATTGCTCTACTCTATATTAACACTTTACTATAATAAGGCTAGTATAGAAAGTATAGTAGTAAAATAGTATATAAAATATCTTTTTATATATAAAATTCTATCTAACTTCTATATAAATTCTTTTATATACGCTAGCGCTTATTAAATAGTAAGACCTTTATTAAAAATAACTTTATTAATTAAAGCTAATATTTAAAGATATCTAACTCTTTTAATGTATATAGCGTAGCACTAGCTAATATCATAGTACTAGCTAATATTACGCTAGTTTCTAAGACTAGTATTCTATATTTTTTACCAGGCGTATAAGAGAGAGCTATACGCTAGACTAAATAAGTTATACTACTTTATAATGCTATAGTAAAGTATAAAAAGAGAGCTATACGCTATCTTAGAATATATAAGCTTATAATAAAAGTTTCTATATAGAATAGTATAACTATAATAATTACTACTATAAAGTTTAGTATTCTTTTCTATTTTTAGTAGTTAAGTAATATACTTAAAGTAAAAGATTACTAGCGTAAAGAGTAGCTTTATACTTAGTATAACTATGTTAAAAACTTAAAAAAGAAAAAACTAAAGTCTATAAAGTAGTAGAAGAATACTTTTTTATATAATATAGACGCTAAACTTAAAGTATAAATAAGTAGACTCTAGAAGTTTATTACTACTTTATAGAAAGATTAGTAGTAGTAAGCTTTACTAGTAACTTAAAGTTAAATATAGCTAGTGTTATAGAACTCTATAAGTTACTAGTATTACTTAGTTAACTTAAAAGCTATAGTAATAGCTTTTAATAGCCTATAATATATATTAATAGGTAATATAATACTTAATATAATAGATAATATAATAAATAATATAAGAATAATATTAAGATAAAAGGTAATCTAGATAAAGTACGCGCGTACGTGTATAATACTAAAGAATATAATAAGCTAGGTAATATAAGATATACTAGGCTATAGCGTATATATAAGTACTATATAAGGTAGCTAGGTTATTATAATATTACTACTACTACTATAGGCTGTGTAAGTACTACGTAAGGCGTAGCAGAGCTATTATAATATTAGTACTACTATTTTTATTATTATTATTATTAGTAAATAGAGAAAGTAATTAGCTAAGACTTTAAATAATATTATTACTTTTTAAGTTAACTATATACTTACCTACACGGGTATTTATAACTATAAGTAAGTAGTAAAGCGCTATAAGCGTGTAATATATATATATCTATAGTAATAAAGCTATAGTAATTTTATAAATATATTACTATATTATATAAAGATATAATCTTCTAGAAAGCTATAAAATAGAGTATAGTTACTACCTTTACTATAGAAGTAAAGCTACTTACTTTTAAGTATACTACTAAAAAAGCTATACTGCTTAAGTGCTTTCTTAAGAAGCTAGCGCTTAATATTAGAAAACTTTAGATAGTTTAGTATAATAATTAGTAAACTATTAAGCTAGTTATTAGAAAAAAGAAATATGTTAATACTTAGCTTAGAGATATTAATATCTAGAATATATAGCTAGAGTAGAAATATACTAGAGAATTATTTAAAGTGAAGTATTTAAAGACTATAATTATACTTATAGATAGATTAACTAAATTACTTACTTAGTAATAGTTTAAGAAGTTTAAATAGCTACTTAACTAATAAAATTTATAATATTTAATTTTTAAGAAGTAGATAAAGTAGAGATTTTATTATTTAGACTACTACTATAAAAATTAATTATACTTAAGCTAGATCTTAGTTACTTTAAACAGCGCCTAGTTATAAAAAAGTAATTCCTAATAATTAATATAAGTATAAAATAGCTAAATTACTAAACTTTTCTTTTATATAAACCTATATAGCTACTAACTTACTAACTACTATAGTTATAATCTTTCTAATTATTACTTTTATATTTATACTTATCTAAGACTAGCTTACTATTCTAGCTATTCTTAAAGTCTTTAACCTAAGCTTATAGATAAGTAGTCTTAGTAGCTTAAGCTTATATATAAATCTTAAGTATAATCTAATTATACTTAATATATATTATAACTTTCTTATACTTAGCTTTAGCTAGTAGATACTAAGTATAGTAGTACAATCTATTACTTATAATGCTAGATATAAAGCTATTTAACTAGTAACTATATAGCTAAGAATTATAATACTAAGAATAATTATTATACTACTAAAACTAATAATTATACTACTAAGACTAATAATTATGCTACTAAAACTAATAATAACTATACTAATTATACTACTAATTCTATAGTAGCTAATTTTTTAAATAAAGAGCCTATAGCTAGAAAGTTAGTAGTAGTAGCTACTAAAATAAGTTCTAATAATAATATTCTAAGTATTATAGTATTAAATTAAAAGCTATAAGTAGATAACTCTAAGTAGAAATTATAAGTAGAGCTATCTAGCTACTACCTACGTTAATCTTTTTTATTCTCTTACTTAGTATTATAAACTTACTATAAGCGCTATATTAATTAAAGTTATAGAAAGTTATAAGTAAAGTACTCTTTAAGCTCTTCTTACTTAAGAACTTATAAGTTTTACTTAATAGTTTAGCTAGTGTCTTAAAACTACTTTTAGCTTTTTTTTTCTACTCTTTATAAGTATAAAAATCTTAATAAAGCTACTTATAATACTTAAGAGTATTATAAGTACTTTAGCGCTATTATTAAGTTAGTAAGTAATTACAAAAGCTAAAAAAAAGAGAATTAAAAACTTACTTTAAGTTTATAGTAATCTACTATACTTATATAGTAATTATGTAAATTTTGGTTAGCTAAATAGTAATTATAGAAGTTATAAAATAAATAATATATAACTTAGTAGAGTTACTTAAAGTAATTAGCTTTTAAAATATTATTAAAAAGCTACTAATAAATACAACACTTATACTAAAGATGTTAAAAAGTGTTATAGTTAAGTATTACTTTAACTTACTTATATAGATAACTAGTATATACTAAATACTAATAATTCTAAAAAGTTTTAGGCTTAGAAGCTTTACTCTTAAACTTTTTATAAAAGTGACTATAACTATAACTTTTACTTAGAGATACTTACTTTTTATAATTATAAATACTTTGGTTTTTAGTATAGTTAGATTACTAAAGGCCTAAACTTTAAGCTTAGAAAGTATTATTATTAATAAAAATACTACTTTTAAAAATACGCTTAATAGTCTCTTAAATATTCTTTGTATTAAAGTTATTAACTTAAGAGCGCTTATAACCTAAGTAGGTACTTTTAATATATAACTTTAAGTGCTTATAATACTTATAAAAATTATTATTAAAGTTACTAGTTATTATAAAGCTTTAACTTAGTTAACTATTAGAATTTATAAAGCTTTAATATAGTTAAGTATTAGTAGCCTAATTACTTTATATAAAGCTACTAAAGAATAGACTATTAGCTAATATTATTCTAGAAAAGAAAAGTAGAAATTAATTAGTAGCTACTTTAAGTTAAGTATAGTAAAAAAGTTAAGTACTTAACTATAAAGTATTATTAAGTAAAGCGCTATTACACTAAGCGCTATTATACTAAGTACTAGCTTATATATTATAATTACTACTACTAAAAGTATTATAATTAAAGTGTAAAATACTATTATAGTAGAAGCTAGAGCGCTAATACTTATAGCTAGAGTTAGAGTCAGAAGTTAAGTTATTAAACTAAATTATAATAGTTAGCTCTTAATTTAAGTATAAAAACAAAGACTTAGTATAGTAATAAAGAGAAAAAAGAATTAAGTAAAGTAGAGAATTAGGCGCAGAGCTTAAGAGCGCTAAGACTAAAGAGCTAAGAATCTTAAGTAAAAGAGTTAATTAGATAAGTAGCTTATTAGCTTATTAGCTTAAGCGTTTTAATAATCTAAAAGTAAATAATTATAGTAGAGAAGAGAAAAATTTAAAAGCTTATTATTACAAAGTCTCTAATTCTAGCCTAAGCGCGTACTTATATAGATAGCTAGCGTAGCTTATTAAGCTATTAATTATACTATAAACTTTACTTAAAAAAGACTAAAAGCCTTAATCTTACTATTAGAATTATCTCTTACTAGTTAAATATCTAGATTTTTATAGCTATTAGCTATATTCTAGACTATTATAAAGTAATTTCTAAACTAATAAAGTTAATTTCTAAAGTATTAAGCTTTATTTAAATAAGTAAGAGCTTACTACTATAAGTATTAAGTATAATTAAACACTTAGTTAGGCTATAACCTACTACTATACTCTAAATTCTTAAGCCTAAAGTTTACTAAAGTATACTAATTATAGTAAATTTTATAAAATTAGTTTTAGTAAAGTATATTAATACTTTTTCTACTTTAGAAAGTATATTAAAGTTAGAGAGTAGTTATAATTATTTAATTATAGACACGTAATCACTTAGCTCTTAGGTATATAGCTAGAGATTTTATCTTAACTTTCTTTAGTAGTAGCATAATTATAATATACTTAATTATCTCTAATTATTAATTATCTCTAGCTCTAACAACTTATTATAAAGAACTTACTAATTTAACTAGAAAACTAGATAGCAAAGCTAGTTCTTTTAATTTAGAAGAGCTTAGTAGTTCTAATATCTAAAGATTATATAATTCTAGTAATAATATAACTATTAAAGCAAGACATTATAAACTAATAGAAAATTCTTATTATGCACTTTATAGTAACATAAAAATCTATAAGAAATTTTCTAAACTAAAGGATTTTAATTCTATTAACAAGAACTATATAGAAGAAGACCTTAGTAGAATAGAATATATTACTAGAAATAATTGTTGTCGAACTATTATTAATAGAAAGTAATAGTATTATTAATAATAGCTTTAAGTTAAAGGATTTCAAAAATAGGTTTCTAATTACTAATAATATTAAAAACTCTTCTAAAAGTTTATTTCTATTAATATTAATAATAGTTAAGTAGAACTAGATAATAATTATTCTAGAACTAAAGTAGCTATTAACTTTACTACTATAATAGAGAATAATAGCTTTAATAGCAAGTTAATTACATAGAAGTAAAAGTAATTTAAATACTTTTTATAATAATGTTATTATAAAAGATATTTTAGATGCTAGTAATTAGAGTTTACTAGAACTTTTAAGATTTGAAGAAGTATAATTAAGAAAGAAATAAGAATCTATATCTAGCTATAATAAAGATAAAAAAGGAAAATCTTATTAAAACTAATACTTAAAATATGAAAAGTAAACCTAATAAGATTAATATTATTAAAAGTAGAAAGGTTCTTTCTAAGAAATAAAACTTAGATAATACTATAAAGGAAAATAAGTCTAGGTAGGCAGCTATAAGCTTTTTCTAAAGATATTCTATTAATTATTAAATAACTTTTACTTCTACTAGTAAGCTAGGCGTTTTTGGGCTATTATTAACTATTCTTTACAATCTACATTAGAATGTCTATACATAGAATATTAATTAAGCTTTTTACAATACAGAAATAGATAATACTAAAATTAATATATAAACACTTATAGGTCTAATAGAATATATATCAAAAGAAGCTTTAAAAGACAGAATAAACAGAACTTAAAGAACTTTTTTAATATAGCTATTTTTAATAAAGACTATAGTAATCTAGTTTATAGATTAAACAAAGCTAATTATAGTTAAAATAAGCTTTTAGGTAGTAGTTATTATTTATAACGAAAACTCTAGAGTTTTTAGACTAAAAAGTTTTAAATATAGATAATAGCATCTTTATATATTATACTAAATCTATTATATAGGCTATATACGTAAATAATATCTTAGTATTTACTTAGAATTTCAAACTTTATCTTCTTTATTAGAGATTAGTAATTTAGAAGACATTAAAGAATTTCTAGGCGTAAAAATAATTACAGCTGTATCTAAAAGATCTTTAATTATAACGTAAACAAGTCTTACTAGTAAGCTATTATCTAATTAAAATAAAGTTTTTATTTACTTAAATATTTACCTTTACTTATAGATGTTTAATTATGTAAAAACCTAAAAGATAGCTTTATTATAAAAATATTAAAAAAGAAATATAACTTATTTTTTTAAACCTTATTTACTAGACCTTATCTATTTAATAGCGTTAATTCTCTAGCTATATTTCTATTGAAATCTAGCGTAAAGAACTATTTACACTCTTATTTTATATTTTAGTATCTACTAAAGACTAGTAATTATAGTATAGATTAAATTAAACTATATTTTCTAGAATCTAATATCTTTAATAATAATACTATTAACAATACAAATAAGTATATTAATTCAATAAATATTCGCGATTTAGAACAGAGAAGTAATTTACACCTTAGAGAACCTACTTTAGGTAGTATATTAATTTTGAATAATTCCAGAAGTAATTGTAATATTAATATAGCTATTAATTAGATATTAAAACTTAGAAAATAATAGCTACTTTTAGTATAGAAGTAAAATATATAGTGATATATAAAGATACTATAAAAGATTTATATTTAAAATACTTTATTCAAGAGTTTAGTTCTACTTTTAATAGAACTAATGTTTTTAGGATAGGCTTCTTAAGTGCTATAGAACTAGCTAGAAACTCTATTTCTTACACTAGAATTAAGTACGTAGATAGAACTTATTACTCTTTTAAAGAAAAGCTACTTAATAATAAAATTAATCTAGTTTACAAGAATACTAGTACTATTTTAGTAGATAATTTAACCTAACCTACTAGTTATTCTAGATTTAAGAACTTTATAAACAGAATTAGTCTAGTAAACCTAGATTAATATTCTATAACTATTAATTATTAGTATTGTTTATAATACTAAGAATAGTATCTTAATACTATTACTACAGAGCTTAGATCTTTAACCTCTAAGTTCTTATACCTTAAAGACTTAAATCTAGTCTTTATATTTAGGTCTTATCATATAACTATCTATATTGATAGATAGAAATAGAAATTTAAAATAGAAATAGGTTTTTAGTTTTTAATAGTTGTAGAAACTTCTTATAAATTATTATAAATAAATTAGCTAAAAAATAACTTCTATTCTATAGTTTTATTAGTTCTAAAAACTCTAGCCTAACAAGGTATACAGAAATATTAATAATTAAGTTGTTAATAAAATTAGTACTACTTTAGTTTCTAGATCTAAAAAATAAGAAGTTTAGTTTATTTAGATTTTAAATTTAAGAATTAAGTAGATTTAATTAAAAATTCTTACTTTTAAGTAAATAGAAGTAGATATCTATTAAGTTCTTGTAGTAGCTATTTCCTATACAAGAAATGTTAATCTTCTTTAGTTATTCTTTACTTAGTTATAGTATTGATATTTATAACCTACTATCTACTTAATAATTATTTTATTATAATCTTTATTAGCTATACTATTTAGTTCAGTATATAACTACCTTATTCTAATATAACTCCTTTCTATTATTAAAGAATAGTTTCTTTAATCTCTTTATTCTTTATAAATAAAGAACTTGAATTCTTAATGCTAATAACTAGTAAGATCTAGCTATTAGTCTCTATTAGTCTACTATTAGTCTTAATAATAAGATTAGACGAAATCTAAGCTTTTTTATTACTAAAGTAGACTATAGCTTTAGTATTAAGAATTAAACTAGCAAAAAGTATATAAAACTTAAACTTTATACTAGAAATAAAAGATCTAAAATTAGTAGTTAGCTTTTTAAAGTTATAAATTACAAAGGCTATATTACTAAGGTACTTAGTAGCTAGTATACTTATTTTTTAGTTAAACTACCTAACTATTTTTAATAAACTTCTTTACTTATCTTTATTATAGTAGTTTTAAATCTTTTTCTTATTTAAAGTAGAGAGCTTTTTAAGTATAATATTTAGTAGTTTTAATTTAGTAACTATAGTTTAAAGTTAAGAATAAGTAATGTACTTTTACTTATACTTTATATTTATCCTATAAGTATAAGATTTAAGTAGTAAGCTATACTACTTTCTACTTTATCTAGTAGTAGTAAAAAGTCAATTTATAATACTATTATAAATTATACTAGCTTTATAATTTTTAGAAGTACTTAATTCTGTTTAGAAAAGAGTACTAAATACTTAGGTAAAATAACTAAAGCTTGTTATATCTTTTAGAAAAGCTATAGTAAATAACTAATTATTCTACTTTTAGTAAGTTAACTTAATATTAAATATTCTAATTACTATAAAGATTACAATAGTTATAAAAAGCTATTTTATTTTTAAAAGCTTAAAGACTTCTACTTTTTAGTAAATAATTAACTAGTTAGTAAACTACTTTTTATTTAATTCTCTTAATTTTTTTAAAAATAAGTATAATACTTTCTATAAACTATATACTATATATTTTAATTAGTAAGTATAAGTGTTATCTTTTTAGTTTTGATAAAATACTAAACTATTTTCTTAATATTACTTATTATTATTATAGTAGAATATTGTTATAGAGTAAGATAATAAAACGCAGTCTAGTAACTCTATATAGTAATCTTAAAATAAGTATATTTTCTAAACACTTTATATTTACTATAATATAGTAGTAAGTATTAATAAAATTTTCTTAGTAATATTTACTATAAATCTAGTACGTTAATACTATACTTATATAAGTAATAGTAATAAAAAACTATCTAGTATACTTAAAAGTAAACTTAAAACTACTAAAGGTAAGCTATAGAGCTATAAAGTTATTAAAAGTCTAGAAATATATATCTAAATAATCTTTTAAGGCTAAGTAAATACTAATAGTAATTATAAGTAGCTTTTATTAGTAAAAGAGCTAAAAGTTAAAAAGTAGTATAATATTAAATAGAAGCCTCTCTATTAGCTATAGAATTAGGTAGATAACTATAGTATATAGGTAAACTCTAGGTCTAGAATAATATTAAACTATAGTCTTGTAAATCTAAAGATAATTGCGTAGTTAAAACATAGTTTACTTTCTAGGCTACTATACGTAGTATTTATATAAAAAGTCTATATTTACTTTCTATATACTTATTCTCTTCTCTATCCTATATCTTTATCTACTTCTTAGAATCTTTTTTAAAAGCTTAATAACTATAACTATTACTATAACTATAACTATAACTATAACTATAACTATAATATACAAGCTACCTTTACTTCTATTATTATATTTAATGATATAAAAATCTAGTGTCTAGCTCTTAAGTAGAAGTAAGTATAGCTATAGGTCTTTATAAAGAATTAGAAACTTTTCTATAATAGTTTTTTTCTTATACTAGTTAATCTATAAAATACCTAAGTAGTATTAGATATAGTAAAAGATATAGGCTTAGCGTAGAGCTTTAAGCCTAAGAATTCTACTATATTAGATATAATTAATATAGTTAATAGTAATTTTATAGTCTTAGCTATAGTAGGTATTTATACCTAAATATACTATAACTATTTACTTACTATTTATAAGATTATTACTAATTAGTTTAAAAAGCTTTAGACGCTACTTACTAACTTATAATAGTATAGCTATATACTAAGCTTCTATAAAAAAAACTTTTTAAAAAAAGTAAAAGATACTAAGACTTTTAGTTAAAAGTAAGTAGTACTACTATATATACGTAAAGTATTAAATATAAACTTAAAGGTTAGATAGAACACTTTTATAAACTAGTATAAAAGATAGTAGAAAAATAAGTTTAGAAATAACTTAAGTATTATTATAAAGTTTAGGCACTTACTATAAAAGAACTAGAGACTTATTAGTATAGATAAAGAATAGGTAAGTAAGTAATAATAGATAGAGCTAGTCGTAGTTATAAAATGTAGCTAGTAATATTAGACTTACTAGATAATTATATATAGAATATACGTTACTAGTAATTATTTAGGTAATTATTATAGTAAAGTGTTAATACAGAGCAGAGTAACAATACGCAGTTAGTAACTCTATATAGTAATCTTATTATAGGTGTATTTTCTAAACACTTTATACTTGCTGTATATAACTATAAGAATTAAAAAAACTCTTTCTCTAATATTTACTATAGATATAGATAGTAATAATATACTTATAGAGAGTAATAGTAATAGAGACGTCTCTAGTAGACTTAGAGATAGACTTAGAGGTAGTAACAGGCAAGCTGCAGGGCAGGGCTATAGAAATGTTAAAATATCCTCGATTTAGGTAATTATATAGGCTTTATATAGATATTCTAGATTATCTTAGAGGCTTTATACTAGTGTTAGACTTACTAAATTACTTTTTATTATTAGTAGTTACGTAAGGCGCTCTCTAATACTAGTTTATAATCTAGATAGCTATTAGTATTATATTATAAATATAAAGTAGTTAGCGTATTATAATTACGCGCGTAGTGATTTTAATCTTAGTAGTATAGTTATAAGTATAATAGGTTATAAAACTAGGCTTAGTATTAGAGAATCTTTAAGTTTAAATTTAGAGTCTAATATAGTAACGCGTTATTTTGTAATTACGTAATTACGTAATCTTAGAAATAGTACACTATAGGCCCTGTCTCTTAGGCCTAGAGAGATACTTATTATTATAAGAAAAAAGTAGATAAGTTTTATAGTAGATATAATATTACTTCTAATATTATATATTTTCTTACTCTTTCTTATATACTACTTAATCTTGTAGTATTAGTAAGCTATTTAAGTAGTACTATTTTGTACTTTAGAGTTATAGTTTAATTAAAAAGTCTTATACTTATAAATAGTTTTATAATAATAATTTTGTTTTTTCTATAGTTAGATTCTTTAAAGAGCTACTAGTTTTAGAAACTCTAAACTAGAAAGTTTAATTAACTGAAACTTAAAGAAGTCTATCTATATAATAGAAATAAAAAGTTTTCTTAATCTTTTTATAATTACTCTCTTTATTATAGTATTTCTTAGAAAGCGTAGACTAGACATATAAGTTTATTTACTTTTCGAGAATTAACTTATAGCTATAATAGCTATATAAAAATTACTTATATTTTTAGATTTAGTATTATAATTATAGTAATTAAAGTGTAACAATTATATACAGATGGAGAAGATTATAAAACCTAGATAGTAAGTTTATAATTATAAAAAAATTCTAGTTAAGAATTATAAGAAAGAGTGAATTAAAATAGAAATAAATAGTTAATCTTCTAGTAAGCTTAAGAATTAAGTAGAAATAGATTTTATAATTAAACTACTAAGCTTATAGCTATTAGAGCTAGAAAAGAAAATTATAATTAAAGACATATAAGTATATTATAATTTAGTACTAAAAATAAAGTTAGAACAAAATCTCTGGCGATATAATTTAAAGCTAGGTAATTTTTTATTCTTTTTTTATTAAGTCTGTTAGTTTTTGCTAATAAGTATATATTCCTGTTCTATATTACTCTAGCTAAGATAGCTATAATTAAACCTTTACTCTCTCTTTTAATTAATAATAAAGTAGTTTTTATATATTTTATATTTTTTATATTATAAAGCTTTAGGCTAAATTCATTAAACTATAGTATTAAAATAGTATATAGAACGCTTCTATAGCTCTCAAAATATCTAAGATAGCTTTATATAGATAATAAAGGTAACAAAAAGATATAGCTAGTAACTATAGCTTATAACTATAGCTTACAACTATAGCCTATAGCTATAGCTATAGTTTAAGCTATATTTATAAGGCTACTATATAAATTATAGTAGTAAAATAGTGTATAAAAAATATTTTTATGTATATAATTTCTTCTTACCTTTTATATAATATTATTCTACTAATTATTATTTTATATATCTTATAAATATATTACTTATTTCTTAAAAAAAACTATTTAAACTAATAATTGAATATCGAATATACTATATTTTACTAATAAGTATATGCTAGTACTATATAACTCTATATATCTTTTTAAAAACTTTATTATAATACTTTCTTTTACTCAAAAGAAAACTTATTTTAAAAAAAATTAGAACTACACTATTTACGTTTACTTAATTTATTTGTAGAAAAGGGCTTTAATACTTTTCTAAACTATATAAGCTTTAGCTATAAACTCTAAGTTCAAAGAACTTTTAAGTTTTTTTTACTATATTTAAGTTTAGTCTTCTTACTATTATACTATAAAAAAGTAATAAAATTAAAATAATTATAACTCTGCTTTAGAAGTAAAGTTTTAAAGAAAAAAAAGTATCTTAGAAATATTAAAAAGTAGAACTGTAGTAAGTAAATAGAATAAAAGTATAGCTTTATATATTTTTAAAATAAACTTATAATAGTTAAGCTTATAGCTTAAGCTAATAGAATCTATTAAATAATAAAAGCTTTAAATAGTAATATTAAAGTTTAGAAAAAGCTATATATATAAAACTAAGTTTAAATTCTAGTATATATCTAAGTATAAAGAGTATAGCTTATATAGTAAACCTAAAGGTACTACTAAGTTATAATAAAGCTACTAGTAATAATTTACAATAAGTTATAATATATATTAATACGTAATATAATAGATAATATAACTAATAATACAAGAATAATATAGAGATAAGAAGTAACTTAGATAAAGTATATATACGTATAATAATAGAACCTACTAGATATAAAAGGCTAGGTAATAGTAGATATACTAGGCTATCGCGTAAGTACTATATAAGGTATAGTATAATATTACTACTACTATAGTATAAGTATTATATAAAGTAGCTAGATTATTATAATATTACTATTACTACTATAGGCTATGTAAGTACTATATAAGGCGTACTAAAGCTATTATTCTATTACTACTACTACTTTTATTATTATTATTATTAGTAAATAGAGAAAGTAATTAGCTAAAACTTTAAATACTATTATTACTTTCTAAGTAAACTATATACTTACTTACGTATATATTTAGAACTATAAGTAAGTAGTAAAGCGCTATAAGTATATAATATATATTTATATATATAGTAATAAAGCTATAGTAGAGCTAAGTAATTATATATCTATTATTATATAATCTTAACTATACTATAACTTTATTAATATAAAAGTAGAATAGTATAAGCTTTAGATCTTATATAATAGAAATATCTTATTAAAATCTAAAATTACTTTTCTAGTAAAAGTCTACTAAGTAAAGTATAATACTTTAATTAATAATTATTTAAAGCTTACTTTCCTACTAATATTAAGGCTTTTGCCTTTTTCTTAGAAATCTAATAACTTAACTAACAGATATCTAGTATAAACTAGCTAATATAGTATTTTTCTTCTATCTAAATATTATAATCTAACTAGCTATTTTTTAAAGTAGTTTTTCTAAAGTTTCTTATATAAAAATAAGACCTATCTAGTATAGTTACTATTATAACGCACTTAAAACTCTTTTTAGTACTTTATATCTAATTTTATTAACTCTATTTAGTAGTAAGATATTAAAAAACACCTAGTATAAAGATTAATCTAGAGTAGCTATAGAGTTTTAGAAATTAATATATTTAGTATATATTACTATTTATACTATTACTTAACTATAACTAAATATATTTATATAGTTCTACGTTTATATAGCAGTTAAGAACTACTAAGATAATATAGTAGTAATAGAAATACTACACTAGGCTTTATAGTATCTATTCTCTAACAACTAAAATATAATAAATATCTTATTACCTAAATTTTACTAAAGGTTATAGTAGTTTATAATAGATACTATTTAATAAATAGTATCTTACTATATAAATTTAGCTATAAATACTATATCTTTACTATTTTACCTTTAATTATTCTTATAAACTATTTTAGCTAAAGTATATCCTACTAAAGTATAGCTTTCTATAAAGCTAACAAAAAAAAAGAGAAAAACAAGAAGAAAAAAGAATTGTAATTTTTTTTACTTTATATACATAGTTATAAATAATAATATATAAAATAATTAGTAGTATTTTATTAGAAGAATTCTTAATAATAAAGTTTTTTCTATTAATTCTTTTTATAAGTAAAAAACTATAATTCCTAGAATATTTATATATTTTACTAAAAAGCTTCTTACAAGTAAAGCTAGAAATAGAATTAATAAAAGGCTTTATACTAGCTATAGATATAATAGAAATAAAAAAATGATTTAAATAGAAATATTAACATTTAAAGTAATAGTAATATTAATAAGTTTAGTCTATAGCTTTATATAAGTAATATAGGTTCTTAAAGTACTTATAATTACTTATAGTATAGTATAAATATAGTAGCTTCTAATAGCCTCTAGAATAGCTTTTAGAGTAATAGTTTTAAGAGAACTTCAAAAGTAATAGTAATATATTTAAAAGAATAATAATAAAAATAGTAATAATAACTTTTTTTAATAAGCTTTTATAAAGTAGTAGTATAATATAAACAGTAGATAAGATTAGCTTTGAATAAACTTACTAATAAAATCTAAAGTAATTATAGATAGAATTAAGACACTCTACTTTCTAGCTACGCTAAAGAGCGTTATTTAGATTTTTTAAAGGTATAACTATTATATAGGCCTTAGAGCCTATACTAGTCTACTCTTTTAGCTTACTTACGTAAGTATAGCTTTACACCTTATATAATATATAATATATTTACCTCTATCTTAACTTTTTTACTTTTATTTAGTTAATATAATATATTATATTAGCTTACTACTACGCGTATACGTAATTATCTTAAGTTTTAATATTTCTTACCTACTTATAGTAGTAAGTTAACATAATATATTATATTAACTTACTATAGTAGAGCTAAAACGCTAATATACTATACTTATAGTAATAATTACTATAATTATATTTTATACTTAATTAGATAACTACTTCTAATTTACTAATTAGTAGCTACACTTTTATATAGTATAGGTTAAGTATATATAGCTCTATAAGTAGAGTAATAAGAGAAAGTAATAAAAGAGATATAAGTAAAAAATATAAGTAGAAGCTTGTTTAGTCTTATTATAAGGTCTAAGACCTGATAGAGCTTAGTAGATCTTACTAGAGCTTATTAGACTAGAATCTTACTATTTATATATATTTTATCTTAGACTAAGAATACTATCTTAGTTATTCTTACTTTTTTAAGTTATATTAGCCTAGTAGTCTAAGATTATATTCTTATACTTATAAAGTTAAATCTAAGCTATAATCTACTTTGTTTTATTGTAAACAGCGTATAGAGGTATCTTAGATCTAAAAAAAATAAGTCTTAAATAGATAATAGCTCTCTACTAAGTGTTTTAAAGGTTATAATTAAAGTTTAATATATACTTTATCTAAAGTGTATGTAAGAGCGCGCTAAGCCTTTCTAGCGTAGCTGCTAACACTTTAGTAGGTAGCTTGTCTTAAAAAAAATTATTATATAAGTAATATAATTACTCTATTATTTCTCTTAAAATTTAAATAGAATAGTAATATAACTATAGCTTATTAGTTAAAGAACTATTAAAATAGATTATAAAGTAAATATGCTATATATTCTTATATATAAGTTAGTATATCTTCTTATATTTCTCTAAAGCTAGTGTTCTCTTTATACTTATACTATATTAGAATTCTATATAAGATAACCTATAAATAGACTACTAATAGCGTTTTCTTTCTTCTATATAATAGTAAAAACTCTTACTTTATTCTTTAGACGCTATAGGCGCTTTCTTTATTAAAGCCTACTTTTATTAACTTTAACTTTAAGGCTAGTCTTATAGAATAGCTCTCTAACTTCTTTTTTACTAGAATTCTCTCTTATATTAGATCTTTAACTACTTTAGTAACGCCTAACTCTACTATTATAAAGAGAATATACACTTTAGAGATTTTAGAGAGATATTCTTAACTAGTAATATAAATAAAAATATATAGATATCTATTATAAGAATTAACTTCTAAACTTTTATAGCTATTATTCTCTAGGTATACTTAGAGAATAGTAAGCTTAATAAATAAAAAAGAGAGTTAGTAGAATTATAAATTAGAGTATTATAGAAGATAGTAAGAAAGACTAAAAAGAAGTATAATAATATAGAGAAGAACTTTATAGCTTATATTTAGTATAAAAAAAGTGTTTTATAGATAAAGAATATACTAGCACTTATATATAGCGTCTAATATAGTTAAGAAAGCTAGATATAATTATTATATAGTCTAACACTACTATAAAAGTTAGAAAAATAGTTATATAGATCTAGAAGTGTTGTAAATAGCTATTAAAGATAGTAATTATAGCTTTGCTATTACTATTACTATTATAGAAATAAATAGACTATATATTATAGATTTAGCGTTATTAGGCTAGTTAACTTATTAGAATTGTTAGGCTTTAGTAGTATTTATTAGTAATTAATTTAGATAGAAATAAAATTTAATCTCTACAAAGTGTAATACAAACTAGAGCTTAAGACTACTATATTCTACTTTAATAAAGCTTTAGGTATTTAATTTAATTTAAACAATAAAGTAAAAATAAAATTAATAATAAAGTTTACATAATATATATATAATAAAAGTATAATTATACTTACTATAAAGTTTAGTTTTTTCTCTCTAGGCCTAAGAGATAGAGCCTATAGTGTACTATTTCTAAGATTACGTAATTACATAATTACGCAATAACGCGTTACTATATTAGACTCTAAATTTAAACTTAAAAAATCTCTAACACTAAGTCTAGATTTATAACTTATAATACTTATAACTATACTATCTACACTAATATAATAATTACTACGCGCGTAATTATAATACGCTAACTACTTTATATTTATAATATAATACTAATAGCTATCTAGATTATTAACTAGTAGTATTAAAGTATATTTTATATAACTACTAATACTAAATAAAAACCTAGTAAGCTATAGTAAGCTTAACGCTAGGATAAAGCCTCTAAGATAATCTAAGACGCCTATATAAAACTTATATAATTACTAGTAACTTATATTTTATATATAATTACTTATAAGCTAGCTATATTAGCTATATTATAGAACTATTTCTATAGTCTAATACTACTAAACTATACTTTTAATACCTTAGAGATTATATAAAGTACTTTTTACTTTTACTTTATATACTTATTATTTTTAGTAACTTTAATAGATAACTACTTATTAAGTATTACTAGCCTACTTACTACTAGTTTAGTATCTAGACTCTTTACTTAATTAAACTACTCTCTAGTAATAGAGTAAGTATCTCTAGAAAAATTTATATAAGCTTTATAGAATGCGCTAGCTATACTTAAGTCTATAATATAAATATTATCTAAGTTAATCTAGTCTATAAGATTAGAGTTATTATACTAGAACTTTTACTATAGCTTAAGAGTTCTACCTATATCTTATAGCTTAACTATTTTATATTTTTTTACTTTAATATTAAATATAAAGAAGCTACTTTTATAAGTAGTAAGATTTACTATAGTAGTATTTGTAGTATTACCTATAGTTAGAGTATTAAAGAGAATAAGCGCGTTTTTTAGAAATTTAGAAAAAAAGTTAATTTTAATTATTACTAGTATTTTAAAGAATTTAGTCTTAAAGATATTTTAAGATATAAAATAAAGAGAAGTATTTTATAAGTACGTAGGGTTTTTATATAAAAAGTTATATAAAATAGCTATCTACTAAACTATAGTATTAACCTCTCTAAAGAGTATTATAACTATACTTATTTACTTAGTTCTATAGCTAATAAAATAGCTTCTATTTAGTATTCTACTACTTTCTAACTTTTAGCTCTTCTACTAATAATAGCTACTTATTATTACTATTAGTATCTACTTAGCTTTAAAAGCTTATCTAGATATATATTTCTAAAATTCTAATAACTTTTTAGCTTTATAGTTTACTTTTAGCACTTCTAAGTTTACTTCTAAGTATACTAGATAGTTTTCTATTACTATTACCTTTATAAGTATATTATTAATACTCTAGATCTATAGTAAATATTATAGAGAGAGTTTTATTAATAATACTTACTACTATATATAAAGAATAGAGAGGTAATATAAACTATTCTCTAACAATAGAATATAGCTTTGTTAGAACAAAGTAGTTAAATACTATAATAAATAGTATAACTAATAAAGATTGTAATAAAGTAATTGCAGAGTAGATAATAGGTAGAAGGTAATAATATTGTTGCTAGATAAAGAATAACTATAGAGGATTGCTATTTCTTTTATAGAAAATAGCTACTAGAATAATTGCGTAAATATCTGCCTATTTCCGCCTAAAGGTAAGGATTTATAATTAAATCCGCTTAATTCCTAGATTTATAATCTAAGTCCGCTAAATCCTTCTTATCTTCTAGATTTGTAATCTAGACTAGTACTAATTATATTAGTCTATGCGTTGTACTGCATAGACTAATAATTAGTTTATTACTAGATCTTTTAGTAATTGCAGAAAGAGAGATAAGAAAGATAAGAGTTATTATATTACGTAATAACTCTAATAATAGCTAGGCTAAGACAAATAGAGGTGTTTTAGAATCCTCTAGTGTAGCAGATTAAAACTAGCTACTACAATCTTAATTACGTAAGCAATTAGATTTACTAGGAATTTTTCTAATTTGTTAAGAAATAATAATAAGTGTAATCTTAACAAAGCTTAATAATAAAAAGATAATAATAACTAAGTTATTATAATCTTTACAATAGTATAGTAATATAAATAGTAAGAGATTAGCTTTATACTTATAATTATCTAAAAAACTTATAAACTATTTAAAGTGCTAGCGTAGTATTTAGTATTAGATTTAAGCTACTATAATAAATCTTTAGATTTCTAAGAGTAATTTATAAAATAAAAAAAGCGCGCTTCTACTAAGATCTTAGTATCTATATTCTAACTATAACTTTAGAATATATTACTTTATTAGTTATAAGCTAATAAGCGTATAAAATTATATTATAAATTTCTTAAAGTATTTAAAGTTAAAATTCTTTTATAAAGTACTTTAGTATTAAAATAGCTTTATAGCTAGCCTAAATTTAAAAGCTTTTACTACTTTAGAAGTAGTAGCGCTAAAGCTCTAAGCTTTAGCTTATCTATCTTTAAAGTACTAAAACTTTTAGTTATATATTCTTTAGTATACTAGTAACAGACTTTACTTTTTTAGAACTAGCTTATAGACTATAGAATTATTAGTTTACTAATAAAAATAAAGTTACTTACTATATTCTATTACTTTACTTTATATTAATACTTTACTATAAGTAACTAAGAATATATAATTATATTACAATCTTTATTATAATAAGTAAAAATTAGTATTAATAAAATACTTACTTTACTACTAAAAATTTTAAAAGCTTTAATTACTATATTAAAAATAGTAGTACTAGAAACTTAAGCTTTAGCTTACTTATACTTATACTTTTATATATAGAATTTTAATTCTTTAAAAGGTTTTTTTTTTTATTTATACTATTAATAGATTTTACTTTTATTAGACTAGCTTATACTATAAAATAATTAGTTTACTAATAAAGAATAAAACAAAGCGCTTTAAGCCTACTTCTGTGTTAGAGGCTTCTAAGGTCTTGTTTAAGCTAATATGCAATTATGCGACGCGGACAACTCTCTCTACCCCGTAAGGCTTAGTCCGCTCGTACACAGAACCCAAGAACAGTAGTCGCAAATCAGCTTACAAGCTCAATACATCCAGTCGCTCTCGTCCGCCAAAGTTCGTTCACCCAATAACCTATCTCCATTTGTCAAATGAAAGGTGTACCTCTCACGCCATGCTCGTACGGAGGGGGCGTGCTCTGCGTGTCAACCTGAGAGACTCAACGTACGGCGTGCTTCTCCGCGCGTTTGGACCGTAGGCTGCAGCCATGTTGAAGCTGCATTGCTCGCTGCGCCCCAAAGTCTACACTATTTGCGCTTCAACCCTACCTCGTCCGGCGCGGATATAGGATGTTGTATGTCTAAACACCGTCTTTCTTGTTTTATTTAATGCTTCATGTCCTCGCATCTGAGTATGGAACGCATCACGCTTAGACTTGCATCGCTTCAACCTCCGCTATGCCTAACACTACTTTTAACCCCGACGCTCTCCCCGATCTCAAGGACAAAGTGTTCATCGTCACCGGAGGAAATTCAGGCATGTACGTGTTGCAAACACCATTAGTGAATGACCTATTCAACTAACAATACCTTCAACAGAGGCTACTACACCGTAGCCCATCTCGCAGAACATGGCGCGCACGTATACATGTGCGCTCGCAACGTGGACAAGGGCACAGAAGCAATAGCCAGAATCAAGAAGATGCATCCCTCCGCCCACATCGACCTTCTACAAATGGATCTCAAAGACCTCACCAGCGTTGTCGTAGCCGCGCAACGCTTCCTCACGCTCGAGACCGCGCTGCACGGCCTCGTCAACAACGCCGGCATCATGGCAACGCCATTCGAGCTGACCCAAAACGGGCACGAAGCTCAGTGGCAGACCAACTACCTATCGCACTGGGTATTCACACACCACCTGCTTCCCTTGATGCTGACAACATCCAAAATGCTTCCCCCCGGAAGCGTGCGCATCGTCAATCTCACTTCGTCCGGACACTTGCAAGCGCCGAAAGGCGGGATTAACTTCGATAACCCCGCGTTAAAAGATGCGGGCGACATGGCTCGCTACGGCCAGAGTAAGCTCGCTAACATCCTGCATATCAAGTCGCTTCACAAGGCGTACGGTCCGGGGTCAGCAAGCGCCACCAACAACGAGGGGGAAATCTGGACTTCTTGTGTGCATCCGGGGCTCGTGGAGACGAATCTGCAAGACGGTGTGAATAAATCGAATTTGGCCATGCAGGGCATGATTACCGTTTTGCGGAAGACTGGTATGTTTTGGTCGTCGGATAGGGGCTCGTATAATAGTCTTTATTGTGTTGCGAGTGATGGCATGAAGGCGGAGCAGAGTGGCGGGTATCTTGAGATCTTTGGTCGCTTTGGGGAGCCAACGTGCGAGAGTAAGCCTGCGAGGAATGCGGCGCTTGCGGAGCGGTTGGAAGAGTATACCAAGGAGGAGATGAAGAAGGGAGGTTGGGTTCAGTAATGATGTTGTACATTTTCCTTCTTGCTTTCAAGATATAATGGGAACTTAGATGGGCTTTGTACTACATAATAGAAGTTTGCTAGACGATATGTAGAGCGCAATCATGATACGATAGGAAAGAATGAGAGAACCGTCGCTGAGACTGTCGAGCAACAAGGAGTGAACGAGATGGAGACCCGCCACAAATGATGCTCACGAAGTCCCGGACGTACGTGTGGCTTTCACCTTTCGAGACCCAGGACCGTCATCACAGCTCTGATCTTCAACGCAGTCATCAGCTTCCTCGATCTTCTTCCGCTTCTTGCCCTCCTTATGATGAACCGCTTTATGATGCTCATTCATCTTATCCTTCCTTCCCCTAAAGCCCCTGCCTTTCTTGCCACCTACTGGATTCCTGGAGCGCACGCAGCCGGACTCTGGGCAGAAGTACTCGATCGAACGACGCGCGTGTATGTTCTCGTGGTGTCGCTTGAAGTCAGCATGACGGTTGAAGGTAAGGTCGTCACCATCGTCGAGGCAGGCTTCGTTGAGACACTTGAACTTCCCCGCTAGGGTGACTTGGCCAATGATAGGATCGGTGCGGGAAGACGGAGAGTTCGATGTGCGGCGCCGACGTCTGTTTGAGCGTTGTGGGCTTGCAGGTGAGGACCGGGTAGGAGAGCAGGAGCTGGGTTGGGAATAGCTCTCCGACGCGATGTGGGGGGTTGGAGTAATGCGACTAGACAGTGGTGAGCCTACAATCATCATGGGCCTTGGTCTCCATGCTTACGGTTGGTTTTGAAACGGTGCATGTTCGCCGAATGGTGTTTGGAAGGTTCGCGAGCTGGGCAAAAACGTGGATGAAAGAGCTGACTGCCTGCGTTGCTGACGTTAGAATTGAGTCTGGAGTTTAAGAACCAACGAATCAGGTCTCCATTTTGTTCCAGCCGACGGGAATTTCAATTCGACAATGTATCGATAGACCGAACGGCGTCCCAAGGTGTATAGTGGTCACGCAAGATATGCGGTAAGTCATCAGGTTGATTAGGACTCAGCTAAGATACTGATAGAGGTACATGGCGAGGAAGTGGTGTTTTAGATTGGTATGCGTTGTGGCCAGGTCCACACAACGGAAAACCGTAAGTAATTGCTCATGAGTATCCCTGGCACTCTATGGAGGAGCGGTTCATTTGTATCTCTTCTGCCAGGTTTGGGGTGATACTGCTCGCCGAAAGGCCCTGCAAGGACATTTCCGCTCTAGTCCGAGCTTGCTCATATCGTTCGCTTGCTATGACTTTTGCATTGTCGCTTGTAATGAGACTACTCGCATTGAGGACAGACGAAAAGAAGTAGACAAGCTTTACCTTTCAGAATAACACATCGGCTGATGGCGGTCCAGAATATGGTAAAGGCTTTCATTCTAGTGAGATTAAGCCATCGGAGCAAATGGCTTCAGGCGGGTCCAGATAAGCAATGCAGTGGAAGAGCGAATCCCTCATGCTGTACCTGATGTGCGAGTAGTGAGCGTAAGTCCGGCACCTGACACCTGTATGGTAAGGCTGGGAGGTTCCATCGTTTCCAGTGCCACGTACCGGATACTTCGACAGACCAGCGACGCTTCAAGACTCGCTATGTATAGGACCAGTCGATTCAAACGTTGCTCGATGGTAGAGGGAGGCGCTTGGGAGTACCAGAAGAGTGCGCAGATCATAGGGTAGCCCTCCAGAATGGTCAGCCGAACGGGTAATTGGACACTTCAGTGGAAGTGTGGTTCACAAGGTCGTTCGATCTCCTGTGATGAGCAACGAGTTGCCATGACGCAGATGCGTTTGTCGCCCTTCGCTCAACAGACTGGCCCTTGCGATGTTCCAGCTTGAAGGTTCCAGGATGCCAATAGAGAGTCCATTCATACGAGTAAGTGCATCCAACCGGTACAAGACGTTTCCAGGTCTGGATGTAAATGACGGTTCCATGTTCCAGCTTGGATTTCAAACAATCCTGTGGCTTGTTGATCGCAAACTGAATATTCTGAAGGGAACTTACTCGTTGTCGTATCCAAAGTGACCAAAGACCCTGCTCTCATCCTCACGTTCTGGCATGCCTTCGTCGATGGCGTCGTTGATCGCATATTCGAATGGGCTCATCGCTGCCGCTGCAAAATGCTCGTATTCCATGTTTGGCGAGATGTCAGATGACCGTTGGGGACGAAAGTGCACGGAATGTGAGTTTGATGGAAATGGATAAGGTCGAGGCGCAGTGCGTTGGCTTGCTGACGTGCTTGAGATGGAGCGGGACATTGCTGACCCAGTCGGAACCAAGATACTTCCAAATGAACCGCGGGACGCTCGCTGCAGGGATGTAGACAATGATCGCTGACCGGAAGATACTGATGAGTATTGCGAAGCCGATCGCGACATGTCACCGTTCACCGGAACTTGTGTGTAGCCGATGGGGCTGTGTACTGTTTGGTGTATATTGGCACAAGGCTGAGCCTCAGCCTGGTGAGAGATCGAGTGCCGTGGTGTGCTGCCTATTGACGAGCAAGAGAACATTGAGTCGTGTCGATGAGTTGTTGTTGGCGAAAGCAGCTGCTGGTTGTTTCGATATTGTGAAGCTGATTCGATAGTGTTCTGACCGTTGACATCGACACCAATTCCTTGACCGTTGAACAGGTCACGCATATTGCCGCCCCCACCGAAGTATGTGTTGTTGTCCATGTGGAGTAGAAATGCAGAAGTGATATGTTGAGAAGTCGGCACTAAGAGGTAGCGTGAGGCAGCTGTAGGTGTATCAGGAAAAGTGCTGGGCTCGGATGGAGTGAGGGGGAGTGTAGACTAGAATCTGGGTGGCAGCGTGCAGCAATATAGCTCTAAGTGAAGCGATTAAAGCGAGCGCCCTCTACTTTCCTTGTTGAAGGACCTCTGCAGCCGGCTCGCATGTATTGAGCCTCGAGGTGGCTGTTCGCACTGAGGCATACCAGATTCCAAGGCAAACTAGGCAAATGGGGCTTACGCGGGTCTTTTGGCTGTGAGGGCTGCATGCAGACTGCGACAGCAATCGATAGCGCGATGATTATGATTGGGCACATTGATTGCGACATGCGAGTACTATCTGCAAGGTGAGAATGCTGACGGAATGGCATGAAATATTAGTGTGAGAGGTATCTTGGAAGTAGCCGCACAATCACATGCAAGCAGAAAAGGGCAGGCGCACGCGACCGCCTCACCTTTCATCGAGGTCCTTCAAAACCTAGCCATCACTCCCCAAACTGAATTGAATCAAGTTCCTGTCATCCACACCATGATGGATCGTTAATTTCTTTTGCTCATCTTTCGACTATTGGTTGACGTCTCACGCCTTCACACTCCACACCTTGATGCTCGCATCGCCTCCCGCCGAAATGACCTTGAGACCCTTCTCCCATGCGACTCCATTGACGCCATCCTTGTGAGCGTTAAGAGCCTTGATACGCTTGCCAGGGTCTTCTGTGCTCCAGACCATGACATTGGTGTCCAGACTGCCACTTGCGGCGTAGTTCTCACTCTCGTCCCAGGCCAGACAGGTAATGCGTGCGGTATGGGCACTCCATCTGTCCGTGATGACCTTCCAGTCTCCGCCTACCTCAAATGCGTAGATCTTGCCGTTTCCAGCACCCACTGCCAGCTTCTTGCCTGAGGCAGAAAAGGCGAGTGCGGAGATGGGAGCTGTTGCACGGCGAAGCACTGTGTCGATCTCCTTGAGCTCAGTGCCAGAAAGGGTGTAGATGTGTACTAGCTTGTCGTCTCCGCCAACAGCAACGGTAGAGCCGTGCGCTGCGATTGAGGTAGGGGCGAATTTGACCGGTAACGAGCTGACCTGGGCCCCCTTGGAGTATACTGCGATGGCATCGGTAGAAGGAATCAGCACGGTGCTCGATGTCGCGGCAACGCCCTTGGGTTGGAACTTGAGATCGTGTGCCTCGCCAGTGAAGATCTTGTCCGGAACGGACATGGAGCGTAATGTATCGTCCCAGCCAACACTGTACAACTCCGCCTCATTCTTGCTGTCGGAAGTCGTGATGCCGGCGACGTAGCTGGAATGTGCTGCGCCTTCGACCTTGTCAGCCAATCCAGTGGTGGTGTCCCATGCGAGGACACGGCCGTCATAACTTCCTGTGGCGAAAGTAGATCCCGCGATCGCAGCCGATGTGATGTTCTTGGAGTGGCCCCGGATGATGCGCGTTGGCTTTGGGTTGCCGTCGACGAGGTAGTTCAGGTTTCCTTCGAGGTCCACACTGACAATCAGGCCATCACTGCGACCCGTGGGCCATACTACACCGACCTGCTGGTCGGGTATGCTAGCGACGCCTTCCTCGCCCATCCTCCAGGTCTGAATGTTTTTGCCTGCTTCCGGGTCCCATATCCGGACCGTCTGGTCCGCACTGGCTGTGACGAACTTCTTCGAGTCCTTGGACCACGACACGCCAAAGATGCTGCCGGTATGTACACCCTCGCCAATCTGTCCCTTTGCCTCGCCGGTCTTGCCATCGTATAGCCATATGCGCTTGTCGGCGCCAACGCTTGCGAATACGGAACCGTCAGGGGAGAAGGCGGTGCCGAAGACGAAGCGGTTGTGCTGTCCTCGCAGACTGGTGTTGAACTTGAAGGGGGCGCCGTGGTAGAAGACCAGGCTGGTGTCGTCGGAGCCCGTGGCGGCGCGGAGGGGACGTTGCTGGCGGATAGACACGCAGTTGATCTGTGACGAGTGGCCTGAGATTTCGCCCACGCTGTTGCCGCTGTCTGCCGTGATGCAGTGGCCGAAGCGCTCCTTGCCGTCGCCGACAGCTATGATGCGCTGCGAGTCGCCATCCCACGCCAAGTCGTTGATGCGGCCTGCGATGATGTGGTAGTCGCCTGCACCGCGTCAGCTCCCTCGCTCTATATCCTGCTATGCCTCACCCACCTTTTGTAGCTCCTTCACCTGCGCAGTCCCACACCTTGACGGTACCCGAGACATCTCCACTAGCGACGTAGAAGCCCGAGGGTGAGAAGCGGGCGACCGTCGTCTGTGTCGTGTGTTGGGTGTATTGTTTACTAACAGCCGGGTCGTCGATGGAGCGCAGGAAGACGGATTTGCCTGACTGGATACTCAATTAGCTCCGCGAAAGCTCTGGGTAGTTGGGAGACTCACGGCATAGGCAATGCGTTCGCCCTTGGGGTCTGAGGAGAGCGGTGTTGCCTGTCCGCGCGTTGTCGAGGGCGACGCAGCCCAGATGGCGTCTGTTTACGGTTAGTAGCTGCTGCGAGAAGCTATCTGGGAGCTCATACCTGATACTAGAGACATTGTGCGCGCAGTTCAAAGGACAGTGAGGTAGCAAAGGGAATTGGTTACGTCAATTGCAGAGGATGTCTGCCTGTAGCTGCCAGCGTTGGCGGTGGCCTCTGCGTCGTCACCGCCTACGTTTCAGCGACCAGCCACGAGTCGCGGGGCAGGTGGGGGTGGCTCCTTCATGACAGCTCACCTGGGGGTAGCTACTGAACATCTTCACATGTTACTCCAGGTACCAGCTCTACATGTCAGCACCCATGATCCGCGTTCCTTTTGCTGATAGTCCAGCTTTGCTGCATGCTTCAGCCAACATTGCATTCCATCATCGACGCCAGGTCTAGAACGAAATACCGCCGAGATCACTATGCAAATAGCTCCTTCGATCAAGGATACATCCCAGAACCACATGCGCATGCTTGCAATTCACCGCTGACTGCATGGAAATATCTGGTTGCGAATTGAAGAGGCTGGCAGACCAAACAACCTTGGAATACCCCAGCAAACCCTTGGCGCACGTCATTTCCGCGCGTTGCAAGTCGCGTTGAGATATCTTCAAGACTGAACTGATATACAACCGCATCCTGCATCATTGACTCTCTGTCTCGCACATCGCCCATTCTGGACGCTATTCGCTTCCCTCGTTCGCTGTCGCGTCGTTCGCTGCACAACGTCATCACCCGGGAACCCGGCATCCGGTAGCCTACATCCCCAACATCATCATCATCATTCTCATTGCGGAAGAGCAAAGACATCAAACACCATCAACATGTGTCTCATGCGGTCTTACGAAACGCGCGGTCGTACCGTCATTGAACCACCTCCCCGACGAGGAAACTACACGTCCCATACACCAGCCGGCGTGATGCGTCTGCCGCGCGAATGGCGCCGGACCTCAGTCGAGAGCTTCAGCGACGACGGCCGCTACGTCGAGTACAGGTTCGTAATAACTTTATGGCACCATTGGTTGTCTGACACTTACATCATCCAGGCGATCGCGATCTCGTCCCCGTGCTATTGAGTACGTCGAAGAGCCTCGCATACGTGCAAGGAGCCGTGCGAGGAGTCGGGCGAGGAGTGTATCCAGGCGACGCATTAGCGACGTTGAGATTGTCAGGCCAGCAAGGACCAGCTACATTGACCCACGTGGAAGTGGTTATGTGGACGAAAGGGTTACGAGGCGAAGTGTCAGCCGCGTGAGACATTGAGGAGTCACATCTCTGCAGACGAGAAAATGAGGTATGTGTGATCACGGAACAGAGCAAGCTCGTGCGTGCTAACACGCTCAGGTTTTGAATTGAATATGTACATATGGGATACATAGAAGTTTTGTAATTACGAACGTTTAACTTTCAACAAACCAACAATGCTTGCGGCAAGAATTGTTCCGTGTTGCGCACCAACTTCTTGAAGCCTACCCACTTCGAAGATCATCCCTTCAGGCCTAAAACAACAAGCCATCTAATAGCTCAACAGCAGTCCATGATAGCAAAACTTCGGAAGCTCTCATCCGGAAATAATCACTAGTTTACATCTAGGGCGCAACAACCCCTGTTATTAACCGCTCCCGAGCTGCACCCCACTCCCGACGCTGTATCAGACTCATAGCTAAAATCGTTCATCAAATTCTGAGTCACGGCCAGGAAACTACATACAAGTAATCGAAAATAGCGCCCAGTCTTCCCAACTTACAATTCCTCCCAATCTCATCATGGCATCCAATCCCATACAACGATGCTGCATCATCGGCGTAAAGCACTCAGGCACACCACAAGGCCAAATCAAACACATCGACAACAGTACACCTCCCTTCATCCCCATCCCAAGACCTTTCCCATCTAACCCACACCCCAGTCCGCACATACACCACCTACCCCCCCAACAACCCCTCCCCCTCAAACGCCATCCTCATCATGACCGACGTCCTCGGCATGGACTTCCCCAACACCCAACTCATCGCCGACCAGTTCGCGCAAAACGGCTATCTAACCGTCATCCCCGACGTCTTCAACGGGAGCGAAGTGCCGTTTCCGGCTCCGGAGTCGTTTGACTTGCAGGAGTATGTTGAGACGGTTATGCCGAAGACTGAGACTGTGGATCCTATGTTTGAGACGGTGATTAAGTATCTGAGGGACGAGTTGGGGATTAAGAGGTTGGGTGGTGTGGGATATTGTTTTGGCGGGAAGTACGTATGTCGGTTTTTGAAAGAAGGGGGGTTGAGGAATGGGGGGATTGACGCGGGGTTTACTGCTCATCCTAGTTTTGTGGATGCGGAGGAAGTTAGGGGGATTAGGGGTCCGTTGAGTATTGCTGCTGCAGGTATGACTTTCAATTGTAACATTCGCGTTACATTCCTTCCATTCATTTCAATCATCCCACCTACTCCAAAAAACCAAACTGTCGAGACAAAGACGTAAACAAGAAGAACACACTAACGATACCAACAACAACTCTAGAAACCGATTCCATCTTTCCAGCTGAGAAGCGGCGCGAGACAGAAGATATCCTCAAAGGCCACACCGTTCCGTACCAGATGTTCCTGTATTCGGATGTCGAGCATGGGTCTGGTGTTAAAGGGGATTTGTCGCATGCGAAGGCGAGGTTTGCGAAGGAACAGGCTTTTTTGCAGGCGGTGGGTTGGTTGGACGAGTATGTTAAGAAAGCGCCGGGGGTGTAGGGGACTTTTCGGGGAGGTTGGGGAAGTTCGTCAGGGTGTTGGACAGGTGTGGTATGGCTGTTTCGTCAGCTGAGTGTGCGTCTTGGAGGGCGGTGTCGTATTCGTGTAATGTGCATTTGAGCCTGGTGATCTCATCCGGTCTGTTGAGCTGCCCCGGGCTCTCAGCCGTGTACTTCTCCAGCCAGATAGGAGCCATCATCTCGACATCGGTACTAGCATCCGAAAAGTCGCAGTACATCCGTACGAAGTCAACAACCGTGTCGATCGAAGCCAAAACTGCCGAGAGCACCCAGGCGCAGAAGCTAATGGCGAAGTACGTGAAGAGGAACAGAGTTATCAGAAGACAACCCCAGAGATAGCCTGTGAGGATACTGTCGAGTACTTCGTTGGGGGGCGGCATGGACTTCGATGGCGTGAACATGACCGCTTGGTGGGGGAAGAGAGGTGGCATGGTCGTGAGGTAAGACGGTAGAGTAGGTTTGGGTGACTTCTGGGATGTAAGGCTGCGATGAGGCGTGCTGACGACAATGTGCTGTGTATAGCAATATGGGTGCTCGTAGTAAAGCTTGCCGAGGACAATGTACTGTTCGGAACAATATGAGTGCCTGACAATGGAGGTCGTTGCACCTCGACGTTAAAGGTTTGGGTCTGTTTGTGATGACAAGCGAGGTAAGATGCGGACTACAGCTGCGCTTGCGTCGTCGTCGAGAGTCGCGCCTTACGATCCGGGTCTAGCCATAAATAATCCTCGTATCCAGTGAACGAACAGAAAGTGCTACCGTCGGTTCAAGAAGCATATGCTGACACACCACTATCAATCACCGTCTGCTCATTCAAACTCCCCTCTTCCATCTTAACTTTCTCCGCCCACGGCGGCTCTCCATCCTCATCAAACTCCGCCCACTGAAAAAAACTACAACTCTCCCGACCCGGCACATAACCAGCATGGCACATCCACATATACCGCCCCCTCGATTCCTTCTTCCTCGTCGCACACCTCAACACAGTCGGAACGCCACACTTGCATTTCGGCGTAAACCTCGGATGGAGGCTATCCTTGTAGAACCGATACGTAATATTAAGACGCTTGTTCTTCGCAAGCGGATGAGGATCGATAGCTTGGGCCGGCGCAATCGAGTGTTTCCATTCTTCTTGCATCTCAGCATGCATAACTAGGAGCGAGTTGTGTGGTAAATGAATGCTGATTTGGCCTTGTGCGTCCGCGAGAGAACCGTCGTCTTTTCGGTGCGAGTCGTCTTCGGCGACGGTCTTGCGGACCCGGAATTCGCGCGCTACGCCGAGGCTTAGACTGCCGATGACGGCTCGTGGACCGAGGTAGGTGAGTTGGTCGGCGTGGTATCCGACGCTTTCTTGCGGTCCGTCGTAGCAGTTGACGAAGGCGGTGTTGGCTTTCCAGGGGTGAGGGGATTGGTATCTGAGTTTCTTGCCGTTGGGGTAGAAGTCGCGGATTCTGCGTTGGATTTCGCGGTTGACGGCGTCTTCGACTTGGGGGCATGCGTTGAGCATTTCTGGTAGGCTTTGTCGGACATTCTGGATGGAATTAGCATCTTGGTGGTGTTTCTTGTCAGCGGTCTTACCTCGATTTGGCCACCGTTGTAGATGTATTCCGTCTTTTGTCGTTCCGCCTCTTCTAAGCTGTTGACGTAGAAGGAGTACGTGTGTGGGCTTACAACAACTCTGTCGAAAAGCTTGAACTCGTACCTGTCGTAGGTTGACGAGGCGTCCAGTAGTTGTGACAGCAGTGCATCCGCTTGCTCTACCGGAAGGAAATTATGTATGATTGAACAAGGCGTATGTGCTTCGATGTCTTCTGGGCTGTAGAGAGATAGTGTCTTGCCCTTTTTCACGAGTGGCTTCTTGGTCAACGTGCCGTTGGCGGGAGCAATGCGATACGAGCTCAGTGACGATTGATAGCCCACTGTCGATGATGCGGGTCGCTTTCTTGGGGAAGTAACTCGAGGCCGGGATAGACACTCCGAGGCTTGTTCAACGCCCCCCTCAGCAGCGAGCAATGCTTCAAGTAGAGTCCCTTCATCAACTGTAGGATGTAGAGATGCCAACAAGGCCAACTTGAAATCGGTAGACTCTTCTTCTGGGTCTTTAGCCTCTGAAGGCCGCGTGCCTGTACTCGCCACGGACCTGGGCGGCCCCTCATCCCACTTCCTCTTGCGCGACACGAACGCGTCCATACCGACTGTGGTGGGTTGAAATGGCGCGCATAGTCGAATCAACAAAGTGAAATGGCCTCCTCGACAGTGGCGACTGGCGTAACAGCAGACGCGCTGTCACGGGACAACCCAACCGACGGCGCCACAGCAGCCCCGCCAGAACCCAAAGGCGCCTCGGTCAATCGACACCTCGTCATCCGCAACCATGCTGCAGCACAACACCAACTCCACGTCCCGGCGCGACATGACGCGCCGTACCATACCTATCCTCCACGCGCCGTAATCCCAAATCCCACTCCCACCTTGACCACACACCATGCTCGAGTTCCGCACCCAAGGCTTCAACGGCTACTCGGTCAAATACAGCCCCTTCTTCGACTCGCGCATCGCCGTCGCAACATCCGCCAACTTCGGGCTCGTCGGAAACGGACGCCTGTACATATTAGGCCTTACAGCGAATGGAATCGTAGCCGAGAAATGGTACTTCTACCACCCCTTTTCCATCTTCCACTTTACTATCACATGCTAACCCACGCGTGTCCCCAGGTTCGACACGCAAGACTCCCTCTTCGACAGCACCTGGTCCGAAGCGCACGAGTCCCAACTCCTCACCGCCGGCGGCGACGGCTCGGTAAAACTCTTCGACATAAACGTGCCCAACTTCCCCATCGCATCCTGGCAAGAGCACGCGCGCGAAGTCTTCGCCGTCCACTGGAACCTCGTGTCCAAAGACACTTTCCTATCCTCGTCCTGGGACGGCACAATCAAGATCTGGAACCCAAACTCAGATGCGAGTATAACCACGCTGCCGACGCATTCATGTACCTACAGTGCGAGTTTCAGTCCGCACAGTCCGAGTGTGCTGTCAAGTGTGAGTAGTGATAGCCATTTGAGGGTTTTCGATCTGAGGACGCCGGCGAGTGCGAGTAATCATTTGACGATGAGTGTGCCGATTCATCAGCCGCCCAAGGCGAGGATGGGACATGCGCCGGGCGTGGGTGTTGCGCCTGCGGAGGCGTTGACGCATGATTGGAATAAATATAGGGATACTATCGTTGCGACCGCAGGGGTGGATCGCGTGATACGCACATTTGATATTAGGATGCCGCAGCAGGGACCTGTTGCTGTGTTGCCGGGACACGAGTATGCGGTTCGGAAGCTGACTTGGAGTCCGCATTTGAGCGATATATTGCTTAGTGCGAGTTACGATATGACGTGTCGGGTGTGGACGGATGGGAGTGCTATGGGTGTGGGGAGTGTGAAGCAGGAGAATATGCTGGAGGATCCTATGTTTTATGGTGGGGGTAGAGAGATGGGGAGGATGGGGAGGCATACCGAGTTTGTGACAGGTGTTGATTGGTGTTTGTTTGGCGCGGAGGGCTGGTGTGCTAGTACGGGGTGGGACGAGAGGGTTATGGTATGGGATTGCCGGGCTATCATGCAATGAAATGACGTTTCATGCAACATGCGCTCGACACTGAGATATATCTGTTCTCCATTCCCTACAAAAGTAACAATGCTCAGCGAGATACATCGCGAGTCATAATGCCGACCACCAACTCAACGAGACAACAAGCAAAAGACAGGGTATCATCCCATAGCTACACCCAGACACCGAAATGCAAATCCCACATGCGCCGCCCAAATGCCGAAGCTCACAAACGCCTCCATGCTCCTTCCCTCTATCATTCGCTTTCATGACCCTTCTACAGATTGCCGAGGTTCAGAATATCGTCAAGCGCATCGTCCATCTCTTGCCCGTCTTGAACGCTGTCTCCTTGCCAGTGTACGCCCACTCCATCGTCAATCTCCGTTGGGTCGCCACGTCCATGACCTTCCGACAGATCGCCGAGGTTCAGAACATCGTCAAGCGCGTAGTCCATCTCCTGCATGTCTTGTACGTTATCTCCCTGCCAATGCATGCCCACTTCATCGTCGATCTGCACCGGGTCGCCAGAGTCAACTTTTAGACCTTCCTATAGATCGCCGAGGTTCAGAATATCGTCAAGCGCATCATCCATCTCCTGCATATCCTGAACACTACCTCCTTGCCAATGCATACCCACTTCATCATCAATCTGCATCGGATCACCAAAGTCAATCGTCCAAGTCTCGCCGTTGAGGTCGTGCTTAGTCCCATTTGCTATACCATTGATACCGTTTGTGATCGCACCATTCGTAAGCGGTTTCGCGGGCGCATTGTAAATGTCCTCGATGCCGTGCGTATCCAGAAACCTCGAGTTCATTATCGATCCCGCAATCAGTGGTGTTTGTCCGAGGTACGAGTCTCCGAGTTCCAGCGCGAGTCTCAGGTCCTCCATGCACAGGAGTTTCCTCTTTCGTCGCTCTTCTGCTTCGACGGGGAGTTCGCCTCCGATGCCGCGGGCCAGCTCGCCGCGGTCTACTAGTCTTTCCTCTCGCGCGAGCTTCTTCTTGAACTCGCCTGTGCGCACGTATCCAGGGCCGTTGCTGCTTACTTTGCCTAGTAAGTTTGCCAGGGCTTCTTTTATGTATGTCTCGGTAGCGATGTTGAGGTAGTCTGGGCAATCGGACGTATGGCCTTGAGGCAGTCCGAACTCGTAGCATATTGGTAGGAGGCGGTAGGATATCGTCGTTGCAGTGGGGAATTCGTGCGTCTCGGCGTAGAGGGCCGAGGTATACCGTTTCCGAATCTCGAGTTCCCAGTCTGAGACCAAGCTGTTAGCATCTCAAGACATAAAGGAGGGGTATAGCAAATGCCATGCACGTACTCGTCTTTCCAAATCCACCGCCCTGGTTGCTGCTCGGCCCAACATCGAGCTGCTTCGCCCGTCTCGCATCAACATACTCCTGCACCGGCCCAGCAGCACCCGCGCCCAAGCCCTCGAGCCCCGTACTCAGCGGGCTCTCACCTGCCGGTATACCCTTCAGCCTCTTTCTCTCCCTCCGACTCAATTGCATGACCTCGTGCTTGAGTCTCTTCTCGCTCTCGTCCCCTGTCCCCTTGACCGTCCCGCTAGTCGGCTTATCGCTACTCGACACCCAACTGGCGATGCCTGCTTCGGGCGGGTCGCGCCAGATGTTAGCGTAGATAGCCGTGAAGAGCGCATTGTGCGCGTGTTCGAGGGCGGGCGTGGTGAGGATCTTGGATAGCTTGTGGGACAGCTCCTCCTGGTTGAGGTTGCCGAGCAGAAAGAAGGAGAGGGCTTTCTTGTAGATGGTCCAGTCTGCGTCGCTTATGGAGCCTTTGACTGCGGCATACAGGGGCTCAACGTCTACACGGGGGGCGCGCGGCGCGTTGGGCTTCTTGGTGAGGTCCGTCTGGAGAGATGTGAGGCTGGGCAGGGTGCCCGACGAAAGCGTCGGCGTGGTGGAGACATTCATGTCATTGGGCCGTATGGTGCCTGCCATGATGGCGGTGGGAGCGCGCCGTGGTGGCGCTCAATGCGTCGTGATGTGCGCGTTGCGAGGTGGTCGCGCGTTGGACAGATGCGCGTGCGGGCTGTGGAGAAGGCTGAGGGCGGCGGGAGAGCGACGCCGGGGTCTGCGCGACGCTTCGAGAGTGCCAGCGGGGTCGCACGCGTATGCAATGATGGGCCCCGATGACGGGCAAGTTTGGCAGGCGTTGTGCGGGGCCTACGCTGATGGACAAGCATGCAGTCGTGGAGAGCGTGAGGTCAGAGCTCAGGGGTTTGCGGAGTTGATGCTGGGGCAGCCTACCTAACAACTTCCACGAGCCCCATGAAACCTCCACCACATGCACCCTTCCTTTCGGTCCCAGAACATTCAATGTAACTTCCATTCGCTATGCACTTATATACTAACATGATTCGTTTTCACATACGCTCCCGTCCCAATGCTAGTGCAGTCGCTTTTATGCCATGTACACCGTCCCAGCCATTGTACCGCATTGCTAGTTTTCACCAAACACATCCCCCAACTCCACTTTTCCTACGCTCCAAATCTCTCGCTCATCTTCCATCTCGTCGCTCGACAAGCCGAGGCCTCCTGCGCCACCTTCGGCCTCCTTCCTTTCTCTGGCTTGCCCAGCCAGCCTCATGGCAACCCTCTTGAAATAGTCGCCCATGCTGCGTTGTTGACCAGCAGACAGGCTCTTGCCTGGTCCGGCCATGTACTTGTCGAACACGGCCGTCTCTTCGTCCACCACCGAGAAGATGGCAAGGAACGCCGCTTCAGCCGACAGCTTGACTGGGATCACCGGATCGCGCACCGATGCGAAGACCACCGGTATGAGGAGCGGGATGTGCGGACGGATCAATTCGTTGTGCTCTCGAGCAACTGTACGAAGCACCACAAGCGCTAACCGCCTCGTGTCGACGGGATGGCCGGGCTCGACTACTGGCGCAAGAGCCTCGAAAATTGGCTTCGTGTGGTCGAAACTCTTGCTGCTCTTCTCCGATAGAAGGTATTTGCCAGCGGCGAGGATCGAATTATCCGAGATGAACGGTTGCGAATGTCCAACACCCTGGCATATAACATTCACTGTCTCGTCTGCAAACGATTCTGTCAGAGCCTCGGGAGCATCTAGCAGAATGGCGTTGAGCGCCAGTACAGAAGATTTGTTGAAGTGTGTCGTAAGCACGCGAGCCTTGAGAAGACTGGACGCGACATCCTCGGGAAGGCAGCTGATCAGGGCTCCCAGAAGTCGAGCGTTTGTAATCGCCATTGCATCTACCCCATGTTAGTCACACTAGGCAGGATCAGAATCAGTCTAAACTTACCATTAGAATCATCGCTCTCGTTGTCGATGAGACTTAGGATGGCGTTCCTGCTTGCTTCGCTCATGTTCTTGCCTGCCTTGCTTACGACCTCAAACAAGGCCTTCAGCATAGCCGTTCTGACATTTTCGTCGCTTGTCTTGGATCCAGTCACCAACTCAGCGATGAGTGGGTCCACCCTTGGTGTAAGCTTGATCAATGTACCAAGAGCCTTGGCTGCTCGCGCTCGCAACACATCGGACGATGTATCGGCAAGCGACTTCGCGAATGTGCGCTGGAGTTGGGGCAAGAAGGGCTTGAGGAAGGTCGGGATCTTCTCTAGCAGGTTGTTGAGTGTGAGTAAAATAGCTGCCTTCACCTCGACAGAACGCTCTGTGACAACACGAATGAGGGGTCCTGTAATCTGAGTAACAAACGGCTGGAGTGACTTCGCGCTAGTGCGGTCGATGACGTCGGAGATGGCCAGAGCAGCTTGAGTTCGCTGGTCCACTGAGCCGTTCATGAGACCTTGCAGGAAGATAGGCAGGATGGCGTTGATACCCTTCGGCAGTGAGAATCCAGGGAGGTCTGCACCAGCAACACCGACTTGGTTGAGTGTCTGGCGAGTGGAGATGACAAGCGATTCCATCTCTTCCTTCCGCAGACGCTTGCTTGTAAGGGTGCTGAGGGCAGTCCAGGCAGCCTTGACAACTTCCGTATCGCTGTCACCAAAGGAGATGAGAAGCGCCCGAATGAGGTCAGGGTAGTATCTCGAGAAATCGACATCTGCCTCTGCGAAGAATTTGGCCAGGTGCAAGTCGGCACGTGCACGTCTCCGCTCATCGTCGTGTTTCGACAAGGCAAGCATGACGCTCATGGCCGTATTAAGACCATCGAACTCATCCACGGATAAGAGTACCTTGTCAAACGACGTCTCGAGTTCTGATCGGAGCTCTTCGTCCTTGGAAGCGATGACATTGTCCATGATGGTGTTGAGGATGTTAGGCAGTCGTCGGGTCATAGCGGAGCTTGCCACCTCAGCCAACGATGCAATAGCGCGGGCATTGAACGCAGACATAGGCGAAGTGAGGAGTGTTGGTAGGAGATTTGGTAGAATGATGTTGGATCGTTGTTGATCTGTGAGCAGGGTGAGAAGCGCGGATAGCGCGTTTTGGGCATCGTCGTCCGAACGCAGAAGATTGAGCAGGTAGGGCAGAACCTGGTCGACGGCCCTCTTGCCAAAGATTTGTTGTAGAGCGTCGAAGGCTTCTGCTGCGGCTTCTCGCACATCCGCATTGGGATCCACTAGAGCAGTTCGAACAACCTGGATAAGAGTCTTCTCGTAGTCCTCGAGTTGTTCTGGCGAAGCAGCTGCAATGATTTCGCGAAGGGCGATGCAGATACCCTGCTTGGCGTCTGTATCGGTAGTGTGCAGACCCTCTTCGAGGGTAGGCAGCAACGTAGCAAGTACGCCGTCTCCAGCTTTGCGAATGAGCTCTCCGAGCGCGTTTCCGGCGATGACCTTCTGCTCCATGTTTGAGCTTGCCAGGCGGCGGATGAGAAGTTGAGTAAGCGTAGGGATAAGCTCGCGCAGAGTACGAGGACTGGCCACCAATGCCTTCCATACGTTGATGGAGGCTGTCCGTACCAGACCAGACGTGTCGAATCTGCAAATGTATAGAGCAGACAAGACCTTGTTGCGCTTCTCTTCTCCGAGGACTTCGAGCAGTGATTGACCAGCCTCTTTGGCTCCCTCCTCGACTTCTTCCTCTTCCACTTTGCCGCTGATACCTGTGAGATTGAACAGCAAGTCTCCCACAAGCTCCACGGAACTGAGACGAATCCTGTAGCTGTCGTCTGCGAGACCCCTCTCAAGTTCTGGTAGTAGCAGGTCGATTGCCTTGGTGGCAAAGTTCTTGACCAAGAGACGACCAGCTCGTAGGGCAGTTTCTCGGATCGATTCCACTTCGTCCGCAAGACCGCCGAGAATGGGAGGAATGATCTTGCTGAGGTAGTTGGCGAAACTGTTTCCGAAGCAAACTGGCAAGAAGATGAACAGAGACATGAAACCTTCGCGGACAGAAGCTCTGCTGCTGGCCACGTTCTGCAGGATGCTTGGCAGTGTCTCTTCCAGGCGTCCTGTTCCAAGACCTGCAAGAACCTCTGACAGAGCTTGGGCGGAACCAAGTCGATCTCCTGCACCCGTGTCGGACTTGAGCGTAGACATGAGACTTGGAATAAGATCTGGCAGAGCATCTTCTCCAAGCTTTTCGACGAGCGAACCGAGCGCTTTTGAGGCGGTAGCACGTGTAGCCGGTACAGGGTCCACAATCGCAACCCGTAGTCCAGCGACCAAGATTGGCAGATGGGAGGTGAGATCTTTCCTTTCCGAGAGGTATGCCAAGCTACCGATAATTTGAGAGGACTTCCGCTTGGTTCCAGAGCGATCGCCCAAACCACGCTCCAAGATTCGCACCACGAGAGCGAGAGAAGGCGCATCGAGGAAATGTGCGAACTGGATCTTGATTAGAGCATCAAGGGCATCGTCTGTGTACTTTGTCGGGTCACTGAGAGCCTTCAAGATGATGTTGACGACGCTCTTGATCTCAGGATTGCTGATGACTTCACCGAAGCGCTGCAAACTTCGGTTTGCTGAAGATCGGACTTCTTTGTGGCTGTCTGTCAACACAACGGTGAGGGGCGGAATAATATCGGGCAAGCTAAGAGCCAGCTGGTTGGGATCGAGATAGGCCATGGCTCCTAGAGAGTCACAGGCACCCTTCTTACTACGCCACTGATCCTCATCAAGACCTTCCAAGAGGATTGGTAGTACCTGCTTGACACCGAAGGAACTAAGCGTGGAGAAGCAGGTCTTGGCAGCATCGAGACAGGCTTCTCGGACGTCTGCACTGGTATCGCCGAATCCAGCAAGCAATTGAGGCACTAGCTGGATGACGTATGGTTCGAACAAGCGACCGAGGATCAACGAGAAGAGCTCATATGCCAGGTATACTCCCTGCCTTTGGTTTATGTCTTTCTTGTTCTCGCTAGCTCCTTTGAGGGTGGACATGATCCGATGTTCTTTGAGCAGACCCAGACCCTTGCCACGTACGACACCTGCCAGACCGTAAGCAGCACCGCGACGCGATGCATACTTCTTGGACGTGAGTAGTTGGTCCATCATCTGGTTGATGTAATTCGAGACCTCCTGTTCGGACGTACGGACCAGAGGGGGCAGGCATTGAGCGACGGCGTATTGCACAGTTTCGGAAGGTGTACTGAGGGTCGCCAACAATCTTTGTACGACTTTGGGAACTCGCTCATCTCCAGCCTCTAAATGACGACCCAATGCACCATAAAGGATGATGACTGCTTCATTGACTTGATCGTACATCTCGGATTTGCGATCAGGGGCTTCGAGAGCATTCTCGAACAGTTCCATGAGAGGTTCAACCTTGGTTTGCGCTTTAACGGTGATGACTGAGGTTGCGGCTTCGATCAATTCATCTCTAACCGCGGGACTTCGGTCTCCCAAGGGGCCCTCGTAGATCAGGAAGTTCAAGAAGTCTACAAGGTCATCGGGCTTGAAACCTGGTGTCATCTCCTTGAAGGCAAGTGCAATACCGTCTCTGCTCTCCCAAGGGTCACGAAGATCGACCTTGCGCGGCATGCCATACTCATCACGCTCCGGGACGCGTGGCTTGGCCTTTTCGGTGTAGGTCTCGCGTAGTCTCCGTAGGATGTCTTCAAACGTGTCAGGGAATTTGGTAATGATTTCGCCAATAGCTCGTGCGGTTGCCCTTCTGAGTGGCTTGTCGAGAGAGTCTAGGTAAGGCAACATCTGGACGCCAGCATCTGCTTTGAGCTCTAGATCGTTTTCGTCCCAAATTGTACGGGCCAGCTCAGCATTCTCAGACTCATCGTCGTGACATGCGATGAAGATCTCTTCACTGAAAGTCAGGTCGTTCATGTCGAGTTCAGCGTCAATGGCTTGCAAAACCGCGGTTCGGACGCCAGTCTCCGGCACGATGGTACCACGCAGCAAGGCGCCCAGCTCATCATTTGTAATGTTCGGGGCCAGTCCGCTAGCGAGATTGGTTACGCAATCCTTGATGATCTTGTAGTGCTGCTGGTATTTCTGCATGGACCATACCAGAATCTCCAGCAAGGCTTTGCGGGGAAGACGAGGGTCAGTGCCTTTCAGAGGTTAGCAAGATATCAGTGTTCATGCTCTAAGAACTCACAGGAGTTGGTGTGGAAAGTCAACACTTCGATAGCCAGGATCAGCTGCTCGTCAGCTTCTTCGGGCGCAGACTTGCCAATACCACCCTTTTCTAGTACAAGGAAAAGCAGAGGGAAGCAGTATGCCAAAGATACTGCATCAAGCGGCCTCTGTTCGCTTAAGAACCGGAGACGGTAGAGGACGCGTGTTACCAGATCTAATGTCATCAGCAAGGTCCAGATCTGAACAGTCAGTCGAGATGAACTTACCACCAAGATCCTCGTCTTCATACTCGCTAGCAAGCTGTATAGAACCGATTGTTCGCAGTACTGCTACACCTATAAATGGTCGCATCATGCCTAGACGGTTGGATACGCGCTCGGAGCACGAGATCAAAGCAGTCGCCGGAACGTCTCCCAGCAGAAGACCAGCACCAGCACGAATGGCTTGGATCAAGAGATCCACGGCAGGACCCATCCATTGCTCCGCCTCTGTCGGGGGTCCAGTAGCGAGACTCCGGATGATGCCCACACCTCGCCTCATCCTGTGCTCTGTGCCAGTTACTTCTTTCCTGATGGCGGACTCTTTAGCCAGCTGGGCGTTGACCTTGGCTTGGTCGTCTGCGCTCAGCTTCTTGGCTTGGCCCTTCTTTTGTGCAAGCTGTGCTCGGAGCTCTTCTTCCCACTTCAGGGTATCGTAGTCTTTCGTGTTCTTGTCGATTACCACAGGTGCTTTCTTCGAAAGGACGTCGATATACGCGGTGCCCTCTGGTGTACGGAAGATGGCTGCTTCGGTCGGTCCTATAGATTCCATCTGCTTTGGGTCGAGGTCTTGACTGAACTGCTTGACCACTGCTGGCAGAGCTGCCTCTGGCGCCACGAAAGCCATGTCGGTATAAGCGCTGTAGGCTGCTGCATCAATGGCGGGTAGTTTCTCGTTGTCTTTGTTCTGTGTCGAACGTTAGCGATTGTTCGTTGAAAAAATTGATGGTTGGACAATAATACCTCCGTTGCTTCGTTGATAGTGCTCACAAAGTCTTGCAAGTTGTCCCGGACGACCTGGCCGGGATCTACACCCATGCGAAGGCATAGGTCGATCCAAGACACTCTTGGCATGATCTCTTTTCTTGCTAATACAACGAGACGCATGGCCTGCTTTTGTCGAGCCTCAGTATCGACACTTGCGTTCTCTTTCTTCACTGTCTCTGCAGGCAGGCATATGCAGCTCAAAACAGCGCCAAGCTCAGCTGAACTTGCTTTGGATGCGAACGCAGCGCTCTCCTTGTCTTCTTGTTCACTTGACCTGTACCACGACCACAATCCTTCTATTATGATGTTGCTGATCTTCTCGGGCGAGGTTTGGAGATATGCTTGTGTCAAAGCCTGCTTAGCAGCCGCCTTTGCCTTGGCGGAGACGCTGGGAGCGACGACGAGGAAGATGAACGCCTGTGCCCATGCATCTGCGACTTCTTTGGAAGCTTGTGTGACGTGTGGCGCAATGGCCTTCAAGGCGCGTAGTGCAATGGAAACGTCCTCTTCTGAAGACAATTTCGAATACACTTTGGAGTTGAGAAGGATAGAAGGCTTTGGTTGGGTGGCGAGCGATTGCGAGATGACATCAGATTTCTTATAGATGGATCCCAACTTCTCGTCCTTCATGTTCTGTACTCTATCGATGAGGAGCGCGACAGTGTAGTGTCCTACCGTGACCAAACCACTCTGGGTCGCAGGCAATGGGTTTGCATTGACTTCCTGCCAGATCTCAATGAGCTTTGGCAGAGTTGTTTGGCAGAATGCAAGTACGTCGGGTTGAGCTTGCTGTTCATCGGAGAGATTCCACCAAAGGTCTGCTGCGCGGATTGCCCAAAGCTTCTTGACGGGTATGCGTTTATCGGCCATGCCCTTGATGAAAGCATCTGAGACGGCCTTGTCAAGAGCAACTCCGTTCGCCAAGCCAAAATTCAGGTGAGTTGTTATTGCGGACACTTCAGCTACGACAGCTGGCTCACTCGGCTCCTTCAAGGCTACTGGAGCGATACCTGCTGGGATTTTCTTTGATAGAGCCACTGACGCGGGGAGCGCCGAGAGCATCTGAGCATGAAGGACCTTCTGGTCAGCACCGGAGACTTTGCCTTGTTTCAAAGGAGTAAGCACTTCGTCTGCGACCTTGTCAATTTTGGCATCATCTTTTGATCGCAAAGCCAACGCTTTGAAGGTTCGCAAAGCGCCTGCGCGAATGGCAGCATTGCTCGATTTGACGTTGGAAAGCAGCGGCTTCAGCATGTTTCCTAGCAAAATATCGGAGAGATCCATAGACTCGGGGAGAGCCAAGAACATGGGTGAGACGATGTCGTTTAGTACTACTTCGGGTGCTCTCAGCAACGCCTTTTCGATGGGTGGTATGACATCCTTTCGCAGCTCCTCCAGAGTAGGAAAGCTATCGAAGAAGTCGTGTAACGCATTGGAGATGTGGTCCGGCAACTGACTCCTTGATCCGACAATCTCTCGTGTGTAGTAGGTGTAGTAGTCTTGTTTGCGGCTTTCGAGGAGCGGCTTGACGGTCGGTAGGCGGGATGAGACACCAGCGATGACGCCGAGGAAGACAGCATTTCCAGCTGTGGGTGCGCTGCCCTTTGCGGTGAGGTTCGCGACGAGTTTGTCGAGGGCGTCGTTGCCAATTGCCTCGGAGCGGAAGATGGCGCGCAGGGCCCGGCGCGTCGAAACGAGGGCCGCTATGGAGAGGCGGCCAGCTCGCCGGTCGCCCCCAGCGCTCACGCACGTCTCGAGCACGCGCGCGTTTGCCAGCGCCACATCCAGGCCGAGCTTGGCCCACCGTTCAGGCGACTTTGCAAACTGCAGCAGCAGCACGGAACACCAGTCGTTGAGCACAAAGGCATTGGCGTGCGCGATGGCCTTCTTGGAGCATTCCTGCGTCAAGAACTTGACAACCGGCGGCAGTACCTTGTCGCCATGGGGTCCGTTTACCAGCGACTTGAGGACGCCCTCGACGGCGCGGCGTGATTCGCGGTCGTCGTATAGCGGATATGTTTCGAAGAGGAGTTCGAGCAGCGCTTGGAGGTCGGCAGTGAGGAGGGCTATAGGAACATTGTTGAGTCAGCCATCGTCCGCTTCCACGTGCAGTCCCCAGAGACACTCACAGTCGTCTGCGACCTTGGTCTGCAGCCCCGAGAGCTCGTTGACTCGGCGCTTGGTGGAGCTCGTTATGAGCTTCGGCCGCAGCTCGTCGCGGTAGATTGCCCGCGACTCAGCGTCCCCATTCACAGCCATGTCTATCAGTCCACATGTGAAGGCGGGTGCGGGGTGTTGGCGGGGTTGCGTGTCGGCGTCGATATCGCGAAATGCTGCGCCAAGAGTTCTCGTTTATTTGCTAGGGCAATGACATCGCCTCGCTCCTGCCTCCACAAGGTGTGGAGCGCCCTTCCACCACCAAACCCACTGGCCTGCGCCCTCGACCACCACCGACCGCCCCTCTTGGAACCGTTGCGCCCTATGCGTCCAATAACCTACGACAACTCGCCCAATCTTGATCTCGCCCGGGATCAAGCCCCGATATACTCTATACGGAAGCCCGCCTGAGACCCCTGCACCTCACATTACCACCACTCAACCAAACTAAGAGTTTTTGCCATGGCGAAGAAAAAGAAGCCCGCCGGCAACCCCGCACGTGGATTTGCAACGACATCCGTCGCAAGTAAGCCAAAGCCTGAAAGAATTTCCCCAGACGTCCCAGCCAAGGTAGCCGCCCCGGTGCCGTCAAAGGAAGCCGCGGCCGCACCAGAGCCCACAGAGGCGCCCCAGACCACCCAGCAGACCGAGGCGGTCAAGCCAGAAGTCGCGCCCACTCCAGAGGAACTGGAAGCCCAACTAGAGCGTGATGAACTCCAGCTGCTTGTTGAGAAGCATGCGCCCAAAGTCCGCCGCGAATCTAGTCGACATGTCTCAAAATTCCAGACAGACCGCAGGCTCCTCCGCGGCCAGTCGCACGCCATGACTGTTCACGACTGGCTTCCCAGCGAAATTCTTGACAGCATTATCCTCCTGGCCCAGGCCGAGTCGAATGACTCAAACAGGAGACAAGGGCAACAGTCCCTTCTTAAAACCCTGACCGAAGAGGATGCCATGTCTAAGCTTTGGACCCTTGATCTTACCCTACGTGAGCTTGGCTTCTCGCAAGACCAGATTCAACCCGTTCTGAGATGGCTATGTGCCAACGCTGCCGGCGGCGATGCATCCTCTGGTGTATGGGGTCTTCAAGAAGCGCTGGAATGGCTTGCTTTGGACCAATGCGAGGATCACTCCTTTTCGTACGAAGAATCGCAGCCTAAGCGATCGACACTTGAGGATGTTGACACTTCTCGGCCAACCACACCGCCGCCCCAGCCATCAGCGAACGGAGCAACCGCAACGGGACCCTCACCTTCCGCAGCAGCTCTCAATGCCTCGGTACCAGCGAATTCTGATGACTCTAACATTGACTTTAGTGACCTTGATAGCGATCTCGAACTCGATGAGCTTATTCCAGCGTATCTGAAGATCAAGGGCAAATTATTCGAGATTGATCCTCAACTAGTGGATGCCCCTGCACGGAAGTCGCAAAAAGGTGGAAAATCTAAGAAGTCGGCGCCTACGCCACCTCAGACTCCGGCTGTTCGGAAGTTGCTTTCTCAGTTGCAACAACTAACCTCTGATGCCCTCTTTGACGAAGACCAAGCTGAAGCACAGTGGCCCGCGAAGCGTAACCAGATTGCACAAAGTCAAGCCGAGAAGAGGGAACGTCAGGACGCACAGTCCAGTGATTCGCCCACGCAGACCAAAGATACCTCCCTCGATATTCCCGTGTCGGCCAAGGCTGAAGCCACTGTCGCATCGTCAAAACCTCCAAGCGAGCACGAAGGCGAAGAGGATGCTGATCTGCTTGGAGGCATGTTTTCCGCAGTGCCTGACGCAACGCCCGCCCCAGAGAGTACATCCAATGGTTCAAGTACTGACAATGTAACCTTGCGCGACTTTGGCAAGATGAGTGGAATGTCTCCCCGCAAAGTGCTCGAAGAAGCAGTTCGATCAAGGTAAGTCATTTGACTACTTCTTCATCAATCACTAACAGGTCCAGGGATGCTGGTGCACGCTTGACTTATAAAATGATCTCACCTACGACATACACTTGTCGGCACTCGCTGACGATCTTCTGGTCTAAGGAACAAGACTTCGAGTACGACACAGAAATTTCCGGTGTGGTCTGCACTCCGTACAGAAAGCAGGTCACGCTGGCAGCACACGAAATTGCTGCTGTATCTGTCGAGCAGAGTGAAAGCTTCATCTCGGTCGCCGCCCTCTTCTCGATATCTGCCTCACTGTTAAAGGAGGAAAAGGTATATCTGCGCCTTCCGTCAAACTGGAAAGAGGTCTATAGGGAGTTCTTGGAGCGTCGGAAAACACGCCTGGATGCGGCAGACCGTGATGCCATCAGGCACTATCGCTCAATCATTGAAGATCAGATCGAGAACGAAGAGTCGGACGGTGTCGTGCTTACAAATCGCTTCAAGGCGCGCAATCAGGCCGCGACAAGCTCTAGCACATCTAACTCTGGCTATAGCACACAGGTACGGCACTACGACGGTCTACGAGAGCAATGGTTCGCCAAAGCATCAACCCCATCATACCAGCGCATGCTTGTTGGTCGAATGAACCTCCCAGTCTTCAACTTCAGGGATGAGATTTTATCTACTGTGGACAAGAACCAGGTCACCATAATCTGCGGTGAGACTGGCTGCGGAAAGAGTACGCAAATACCCGCCTTCGTCCTCGAGCACGAGCTATCGCAAGGCAAGGCATGCAAAGTCTATTGCACCGAGCCCCGACGTATCTCGGCGATTTCGCTTGCCCAACGTGTGAGCGAAGAATTAGGCGAAGGACCCAAGGATCTAGGATCCATACGCTCACTTGTCGGATACGCAATTCGGCTTGAGTCAAAGACTTCCTCCCAGACTCGCTTGGTGTACGCAACGGTGGGAGTGGTATTACGAATGCTTGAGTCATCTGGAGGCTTACAAGAGGTCACACATCTGGTCATCGATGAGGTTCACGAAAGATCCATCGACACGGATTTTCTTCTAGTCATACTTCGGTCACTCATGGAACGCCGACCTGAACTTAAGGTCATACTAATGAGTGCCACCGTAGATGCCGCACGCTTCTCAAGGTACCTAAACGACGCACCGATCCTGACAGTACCAGGTCGCACCTTCCCGGTTCAGACTCGATACCTGGAGGATGCGGTCGAGTTGACGCATTACGCTGGAGCATCCGACGCGACCAAAGCTGCCGCCACGAGCGACAACGACGAGGATGACGGGATTACGAGCGATAAATCCGGTATTCCCAACAAGCTTCCAGGTTACAGCCAACTAACACGCGATGTGCTTTCCAACTACGACGAATATGCCATTGACTACGACCTGATCACACGTTTGATCGAGACAGTCGCGTTTGACCCGCAGCTGAGTCGCTTCAGCAGCGCTATCTTAGTCTTCCTTCCGGGACTTGCTGAGATTCGTCAGCTCAACGATATACTGGCTAGTCATCCTTCTTTCAAGGCTGACTGGTATGTGTACCCGCTACACTCCACTATTTCGAGTGAGGATCAGCAAGCTGCGTTCCTTGTTCCACCCCCGGGCGTACGCAAGATCGTGCTCGCTACCAACATCGCCGAAACCGGAGTCACGATCCCGGATATCACCTGTGTTGTTGACACTGGTAAGCATAAGGAGATGAGGTTTGACGAGCGCAGACAGCTATCACGTCTGACTCAGTCCTTCATCTCGAGAGCAAACGCAAAGCAACGCCGTGGTCGTGCCGGCCGTGTACAAGAGGGCCTGTGCTTCCATCTCTTCACAAAATTCCGTCACGACAGCCTCATGGCAGAACAGCAAACCCCTGAGATGCTCAGACTTTCGCTCCAAGATTTGGTCATGCGCGTAAAGATTTGCAAGCTTGGTGATATCGAAGCCACCCTTGCTCAGGCACTCGACCCACCCTCCTCCAAGAACATCCGTCGCGCTATCGATGCACTTGTAGAGGTCGACGCGTTGACGCCAAGTGAAGAACTCACACCTCTTGGTCGTCAGATCGCGAAGCTTCCGTTGGACGCACACTTGGGCAAGCTTGTTCTGCTTGCAAGTACGTTTGCGTGTGTTGATGTTGCTATCACCATTGCTGCCATTGTCTCTTCAAAATCCCCGTTCTTGTCACCATTTCAACAAAAGCAACGAGCTGACATCGCTCGCCTTGCGTTCAAGAAGGGCGACTCGGACCTCCTCACAACTTACAACGCCTACAGGGCTTGGAAAGCAGTATGCACTACTCCGGGACGGTCTGAGATGCAATTCTGCCACAAGAACTTCCTCAGTCCGCAAAACCTGGGTAACATCGAGGATCTCAAAGCGCAGCTCTTCTCGTCATTGGTTGACGCCGGGTTTATACAACTTACGCCCGACGAGCGTCGCGCGATAGGCCGCTACCGCAATACGACACGACACCGTGTCTTCGTTGAGGTGCCAGCACAATACGACCTCCACACCGACAACGATGTTCTAGTCAACTCGGTCATCGCCACAGCATTTTACCCCAAGATCCTTACCCGCGAAGGCAAGGGCTGGCGGAACATCTCAAACAACCAAACCGTCAGCCTCGGACCAACCTCCGTCAACAAAGGCTCGCGAACAGCCGACTTCCTATCCTACTACAACATCATGCAATCCAGCAACAAGTTCTACAACGCGCACTCGACCTCAATCGCCTACCCACTTCCCATGGTACTCATGGTCGCTGCCGATATGGACTTCAAGCTCCATGCAGGCGTGATCAGTCTGCCCGGCAATGTCATCCGCTTCGCAGTTCGTGAATGGCGGGCTGCTGTCGCGCTGAAGGTGCTGAGACGCCGTATCAAGGAGATACTGGCGAATAGCTGGAAGAACCCTGCGCGTCAGCTGAGTGATCGCGAGAAGGAGTGGCTTGGCTTGTTCTATAGGATGTTTGAAGAGCGATTTGAGAAGGACGAGAGGATTAGGGAGAGGGCCGGTGGGAAGGCGAAGTGAGGTGTTGGGTTCGGTTGGAATATATTAGATGGATCACTTGTAGATGTGGATTGCGTTGGTGTTGTATGTGTTGGTCCTAAGCTTTTGCTTGCATCACTATGACATATAGTTACAACGAATACAAGATCTATAAACACCACTAGCAATATGCACCGCGGATTTCACGAAGCTGTCACAAGGGGAAAACGCGGTCATCATGGTTGACGTTGAGATGTACGAGAAGACAAGGTACATAAATCAAGCTACAGTAATAGAGACGGGACTATACAAGAGGTCTATTCAAAGAGACCAAGATCTGACAAGACGACTATTGCAAAAGACGCTACCTACCATTCTATCCACTCTCTTCTCTAAGCCGCTCAAAGTCCTCAATCCTTCTTTTCGTCCACTCTTCTACCCGCCGTGTAAATATAACATCTGCGAATAAAAGCCAAATCTTTCCCCATGAAACAGGCGCTACTTTCTCCTTCGCTATATCGCGGAAAAGGGCCTGCGAAACCCACCACATCTGATCCAGAGGGTTTCCGGGTCCATCCACCCCAAGAACTCTCGTTCGCTCTACTATCGCGACAACGAACCAACGCTCGGGGGCCCAGAGCGCCGCTTTGATGACGTGGAATAGTTGCCACAAGTCGGCGGTTAGGCTGTTCAAACAACATTCGTGTACCTGGAGTAGTACCGTGTCGTGCACTGGGTTATAGATAGCCATCGACCCACTGGCGTCGAAGGTCGTAAGATCGGAGTGAGGGCTTCTCAAATGGCACTCGTGGAGAGAGTTTACGGCGGCGTCGTGCGCTGGATTGTACACGAACATCGAGCTGCGCGAATGTAGTGTCGCAACGGCGTCATCTGTGAAGACTTGATGCAGAGGCTGCGTGCGGAGGGCCTCGTCGCGGAATAGACGGCTGGTGTGGTACACGGAGGGGAGCTTGGGTAGCCGTATTGTTGTGCGAGGAGTCGCGGATTGCGAGTCGACGTTGATGTTGTTGGTTTTGCAGTATGAGGGTGCGTGAAGGTGCAATAACAATTCATCTTCACGCTGCGCCATGTCTTCCTCGAGGGTGTAGTTTATGATCATGACTTGGAGCTCTGCTGAGAGATCGGGGAAGCGGGTGAAGGTAGTTGGGGCGGTCATTTTTGCTTGTTGTGATCTTTTTTGTGCGGGTTGGGTGTGGGTTCAGTGTGGATGTCAAGAGGTGTGCAGAAACAAGGGACGAAAGCTTTCTTATATACTCTCTTAACGCCTTACGCTTAGACCAAAGCTTGATCATTACTATGCCATAGTTGTGGTTGGCCATAGAGTTGAGCTGCTACCACGTTCCCACACCCTTTGACTCACGTAGGAGCCAGTGATAACATAACCTCAGCAAGTTTCGGGACTTGTCTAACAAAAATACGCATCCTTGGTTGAGACTGTCGCATATAGAAGTGACATGCCGCAATCCAAACTTTTTGCGAGTAACCCTCAATGCACTTCATCTGCTGGTACGGCGATGACGCAGACCAACGAGCCACTCAGAACTTCCTCAGATGATAACTCTGCCATACACACAAACGGTATTCTCGAATGAGAAACGTATAACCGACAGGAACCTTGCAAGTAGAACTTGTAAGGCATCGAGAAGAATACGCGACTTTTCGACATAGATGGTGGACCGTGAACCGAGTACCGCACCCAAATTTTCACTACCTTTACCAATCCTTGGACCACCTTAAGCGAGTCACGAGTACTCTCACGTGCTTCCCCCCGGCTAATGCCGTCATACTGTATAGTCAGCCACGCGGCACAGTTGGACCCCTCATCGTGTAACGCAGCTGTCTCTCATCCGCTTCTAGTAAACGCGCACGTTACTACCACGCAGGATCACCAAGGGCGCGCAAAGGCTATTCAAAGAGACTCAGTAGCCATACCAAACTTTGAGTAGTGCTGCGATACTCTTTACCTCATCTCAACATGGTCAAAATCGACGATAGCTTTACCCAGGCTATTCTGAAAGAGCAGGACAGATATGAAGGCAAGTATATCGACGATAATATCGTTGCTGGTAAGTGATTTAGCACTCCAAAGCCATGACACCGGACGCTCACAGCTCCTTCCAGCATTACCAAAGGGCGCAAGCATAGACCTAGTCCGCACCATAGGTGCAACACACTGGTCGATACTAACCAAGATCGACACTACCATCAACGACAGACCACAGTCCTTCTTCTTAAAAGAGTACCGCGATGCAAATGCGAAACACATGGTCAAAGCCGAGTACGAGTCAACAGCTGCTTTGTACGCCGCAGTACCGAACCACGTACCTCGACCATACGCATATGGTTGTTTCGCATCGGACTCGCAGCGCTTCTTCTATCTCCAGTCTTTTTGCGATATGGAAGATGCGCCTGTGTATGCGGAGAAGGTCTTGACCGCATCTATTAAGCCGTTTGTCGAGGAGTTTGTTGGCGTACTGGCTGGCGTGCATAGTAATGAGTCGCCAACAGGGAAGTTTGGGTTTCATATCGACAGTAGGTATTTTTGTTGTGCGCGAATGGTACCTTGGATCTGACGCGAGATTGTAGCCTTCCAGGGAAACATCGTTAATCACAACCGATGGTGCGATACTTGGGAAGAGTACTTCAGTCGCAACTTACGCTATCTCATAGAGCTAGAGCGTTCCATCCATGGTGAAGATCCGGAAATGGATGCTCTATGCGCCGATCTTATGACAAAGGTAGTTCCTCGGCTCCTTCGTCCGATGGAAAGTAGTGGTAACAAGATCAAGCCTGTCCTGTTACACGGCGACATGTGGCACGGTAATGTCAGCATCGACAAGAAGACGGGAAGTCCGATGTTATATGATGCAGGATGCCTTTTTGGGCATCATGAGTACGAAGCAGCACCGTGGCGCGCTACGAGGTATGCTTTCAACAAAACGCATTTAGACGCGTATCTTGAGATCGTCCCTGCATCGAATCCGCAGGAGGACTACGACGACAGGAACGAACTCTACGCAGTGTGAGTATTGCGACGTTCTATAGCGCATGGTCACGCTAACGAACAAGTCGGAACAATCTTGTAGTCTCCTGTTGCTGGAAACAGAACAAGACTACTCGACAGTTGTGAGTCGCGAGCCTCGCTCAGATTTGGCGCGTCCATTGACCATATGTAGGGCGATTGAGGGGATGCGAAGCCTGGTAACCAAGTTTCCAGATGGATACGAGGGGTACGTCGCCGCAAATGAGGCAAAGGGTAAGCGCGATTCTCGGAAGTTGAACGCGAAGTTGTAGAGGAGAGGTTATCACCTCACTTTCCCTCGGTTCTGTGCGCCGTTCTCTGCGTACATCCGTCTTGCTCACGTGCGTGCCGTTCATTGCGCCATGCCATACCTCTGAGTCGAATGAACATTGTTGCGATGGTACTGAGTATACCAGAGATTGCGGCGAGAGCCGTGAAGAACCAGCCCTTGCCCATCACTTCTAGAAGAGGCTGCATGGCGGCAACAGCTGCTGCTGAAAGAGCGCATCGTGTGATGTTACCTGCTGCAGCGGCAGTGCTTGTGTTCTGCGGGGAAATGTCCACAATGAGGGTGTTGTGCGTCTGGAACGTTGTCAATACTGCTACCGGTTGTACAATTTGAAAGCAATTACCTGACAGATGCATGTAGCGAGAAATCCATGCACGAACAGAAAGATCAGTGGTACACTTATGTGCTGCATAATTATCAGTTCTCCGACTGTGTGAGTGTTGGAGATGGCATACAATTTCTCTGCGCAAAACCCATCCATACCCCACAATGACTGCAGTCGATATCGGGATCAGAAGCCACGACAACCGAGAGCGTGCCTTTTCGATGGGAAACTTGACCAGATCGTCGCCAGCAACCTTGTCGACCGTGATATTGTTCGCCTTGGCTGTGGAGCGGTAGTTGTAGTCCATTAGTTTCCCGTTGACGTAACCACCAAGGATGACACCGCTCCCTATGGAAAAGTAGCATAGACCAACTTGGAGCTCATCGAGATCGTAAATTTCCGCGAAGATGGCCGGGATAGAGGCTTGGATGCAGTAGTAAGCGGCATAGTAGACGGCACTGATGGAAAGAACCGCAGCAGTGTCCCGATGAAAACAAACCAGCAGAGCTTTGAAAGGGTTGGGTATGAGACTTCTCTTCTTCCAAGCCCTCGGTTCGTTGGGTGCTGTCAACTGTCGCTGCCGGCTTGACTGCAACAAAGGCCTATTCCATTTGGGTGCTATAATACTGCCGTTTCCCACGACGTTGCGCCCAGTCTCAGGGAGTGCGATGCCTAGAACGGCCAGAAAGGCAGCTCCAATAATGACTAGCAACCAGAACACCCATCTGTATCCAGTTCTTGATGCCATTACACCGCCGACTAGAGGGCCTATACTTGGACCGAGATTTGTCGCAATCATTGCAGGCCCTAACATGCTTCCCCGAGTAGCTGGCGTCGCTACATCGGCAATGACTCCGTACCCGATAGCTACCGTTGCGGAGCAGCCGAAACTCTGGACGCCACGCAGGACCATCAGAGCAGCATAGTTCTGCTGAAGAGCGAGACCCAGGTTTGCGCAGACGTATATAGCGAAAGTGATGAGGTACACAGGTCGCCGTCCGAGATTGTCGGCCAAGTCTCCACAGAAGGCTGGTGCGATTGCTTGAACAATGAGGTATGTCGTGATGGTAAGGTTGATTAGGCTGGCATTGACGCCCACAGCGTGTTGGAGTTCTTCAAGGCATGGAAAATAAATGTTGGCTGTAAATGGCGAGAAGAACATGCTGCATCCGATCAGCCATGTGATCATGCGCCGCTCGGCCCTGGTGAAGACCGTGTATGGAACAGCTGTTTCTGTACTTGGAATTGCTATCTTTGCTTCGATCTCCGTCATGTTTTGCGCAGTTTCGTCTTTGGCGAAGACATGATCGTTGCTCAAATGATTCGGCTGGGTCTGCATCTTCTAAATCTGTGGAGTAAGGTCGAAACAGTGAAGCGTCGATGTGAGCTAGCGTCAAAGAGGCTGCCTTGGGTTTGTCAGTGTGAAGTCTCAAGACTGGTCTCTTTGCCTGAATCGATGGCAATAACCCTTGGTGGACAAGCAGGCCACGCGCGTGATGTCGCGTACTGTGGCACATGATGTCCAGTCATACAATACGCACGCGCAGGTATACCCCGCCATAGCGGTGGTTGCGGCGTAGTCGGCACGCGTCTTGACTGTGATGTCGCGCGCAGGCCAGCGTCTGTCGCAAACGCGAGATGGTGGAAGCGATGCGGGCAGTGGCTGGGAGATGTCGCGTTCACGCTAGACGATCTAGCGTCCAACATCACATTGCTGCCCAGGTGACGTTTGACACGCCATTTCAAAGTCAGCAGTAGCCCTTTCCCACAACAAACGATACTTTCCCTATACTCACAAACATCGTGTCTTTCTTATCAAGTAAAAACATTTGATATATGCATATTTCACCCACGTTAGGTATGAGCACTTCAAATCACACAGCAGCGCCTTCTGTTTGAGACCACACTGCACAGGTCCACGTCATAAATATAGATACAGTACAGATGCTCTATACCTTCACCTCCTCTACCTTGGGCTTCTCAAACTCAGCCTTGCCATCTTTCACGGTGGCATACCGAATTGTGCCCGATGCGTCTGTGTTGGGTATCGGTGCTTTTGTGCCCTCTCCTATTGACTTGATTTCCTCTTTGATCTTCCGCGTGGCGGCGTCTTCGACAGCGCCTGGTGGGCTGTCCGCGATTTCATCGACGTTTCTCAGGGTAAGAACGTCGCTGATTCGTGAAGCGCGAGACTGGATGAGCATGGTGGTTGGGCCTTCGAAACGGAGGAATAACTGCGAAGTGTCAGCATTCGCAAAAACAATGGTATGCAGGGAGTTGTCTTACCCTATCTCCCCAGACTGTTCTCCGCAACCATGTCTTGAGAGTGTAATATGTGGTTGCCAGAGCCCGCCATGTGCCTGTCTTGCTCATGGTTCGGAAGAACTTGGTGTTCTGGACCATTGAGCCAAAGCCAAGGTCTGGCACTTGGAAGCGGAGATTCGACGACTTGAATCTGAAAGGAATTGGTGGGGTGTTGGAGGCTGTGTACGCTACGACGTTGCTACAATGCTGTCAGTGTAAAGTTCTGGGTATTTCTGTCGTCTCAACATACCTGGGATGCGCAACATAGCTTTCGCCAGCCTTGACCTGGACCTGGTATATTTGTCCGCTTCCTGCAAGCGCAAGTAATCCCCTGCCAGTAATGTATGTGTTTCCCCAGTGTGCCAGCCCCAACTTTACATTGTACTGTGGCTTCAACTTGAGAGTGTGGCCAGTCCAGGCAAGCAACGCATTCCGTTGGCTAACAATCCAATCATCCCTTCCGTCCATGTTGACCGAGACGATACTCGATATGGGTGCCTTTGTGGAGACGAGAGCTGTGACGGGGCTCGTCGAAGACACTTTCTGGTAGAGGAAGGGGATGCCGACGGGGGCCCTCTGGAGGGGTTCGAGGAAGGAGAGGGTTGATAGCGTGTTCTCTGACTTTCCGCTGAGGCCGACGAGTGTGCCGCGGCGGGTGTAGAGCGTCTGTGAGGCGGAGAGGGAGACGGAGAGGAGGGAGAACGGGGTGCCAATGACTTCGAATCGGGCGTCTGACGGTTCTTTTAGCCTTTGTATAATTAATGTATTTGTATCTACTCTTCTTACCTGGTGTGTGCATGGGCGTCGCGGTGCCCTCAACACTGACTGCCTGCTGCAGCGCGGGCTCATTGGACGAGCTGGTGGCTGATATGTTGATGCATCGCGCAGCAACGGGCGTCCGCCGTATGGCAGCGGCGGAGGTGGGCGAGAAGTTCCTCCAGGGCGAGGCAGCCGGTCGTAACATGGCTGTGCCGGGCAATTGGCGCGTGACGGGCGGCGAAGATGTTCTGGTCAAGCTCGGAGCAGCGATGATGCAAGAACGCCTCGCTTCAGCCCTGCCGCCCAAAACGCGCTAGACAACGTGGGATGCATGGCTGCGGCTGTCTAGGTACTCACGAGCAAACACTCTCTTGCCATCTTGTCCTCTCCGCCATTGAAGCTCTCCATAGCTTCTCTCTCCTGTGACAGCGGTGCAGAGACCTAACATGTGACATCGCCATGTTAATCCAACCACTCGCCCGCGCCGCCAGTCGGCCGGGTCTTCGATCGTCCAGTTTGCGCCCGCATCCTCTCCACCACGGCATTCGCGTATTCACCTGCTCTCCGCTACACAGAAAGGATGCGCACGGCCAGCGGCCAAAGCCCGGCTCTAAGCCCGCCATCGAAGCCACCAAACCTGCCGCCGACCCCGCCGCGGCCAAAGTCGCAAAGACGGACCCATTGCTGCAGGAGCAGGTCCTGACCAACAAGGAGCAGCGCAAGGCTGACTGGGCCATTATGAAAGAGATGTCGGCATACTTGTGGCCAAAGGACAACATGGGCACGCGCTTCAGGGTCGGCATCAGTCTGGGCCTGCTGGTAGGCGCAAAGCTGCTGAACGTCCAAGTCCCCTTCTACTTCAAGAGCATTGTAGACGCCATGAACATAGACTTTGCGGCTGTTGGCGGCACAGCGACCACAGTGGCAGGCTCTATGATCATCGCATGTAAGCTAGACCCAACAATGCATCCCATGTCCACCCTGGCTGAGACTCCCTTCAGACGGAATGACTCGTATTGGCGCCACTGTTTCCCAGGAACTGCGCAATGCCGTCTTTGCCAGTGTCGCCCAGAAGGCTATTCGTAAGGTCGCTTGCAGTGTCTATGATCATTTGCTAAGGCTGGACCTGAGTTTCCATCTATCGAGGCAAACAGGAGGCTTGACGCGCGCCATTGATCGCGGTACCAAGGGTATCAGCTTCTTATTGACTGCCATGGTCTTCCATATCTTCCCTACAGCATTAGAGATCTCTCTAGTATGTGGCATTCTGACGTACCAATATGGCTGGCAATTCGCTCTCATCACAGGCACAACCATGACCGCGTACTCTGTCTTCACCATAATGACCACCTCATGGCGCACCAAGTTCAGGAAGCAGGCCAACGCCGCAGACAACAAGGCTGCGACGGTCGCCGTTGACTCCATGATCAACTACGAGGCAGTAAAGTACTTTAACAACGAAAAGTACGAAGTCGGCCGCTACGACAAAGCTCTGAAAGACTACGAGAAGGCGTCCATCAAGGTCGCCACCTCCCTCGCCTTCCTCAACTCCGGTCAAAACATCATATTCTCCTCCGCCCTCACCGCTATGATGTACCTCGCAGCCAACGGCGTGGCCACCGGTCAACTAACCGTCGGCGACCTCGTCATGGTCAACCAGCTCGTCTTCCAGCTCTCCGTGCCCCTCAACTTCCTCGGCTCCATGTACCGCGAACTCCGCCAAAGTCTCCTAGACATGGAAACACTGTTCAACCTCCAAAAAGTCAACGTAGCCGTCAAAGACAAGCCCGACGCCAAGCCTCTTGCCCTCAAGACCGGAGAGATCAAATTCGAAAACGTATCCTTCGGCTACCGACCCGACCGACCCATCATCAAGAACCTCAATCTCACCATTCCTGCGGGCAAGAAAGTCGCCATTGTTGGTCCTAGCGGTTGCGGAAAGTCTACCATTCTAAGACTTCTCTTCCGTTACTACGACGCACAGGAGGGGCGTATTCTGATTGATGGCCAAGATATTCGCGATGTTACGTTAGATAGCTTGAGGAGGGCTATTGGTGTTGTACCACAAGACACCCCGCTCTTCAACAACACTATCCAACACAACATCCACTACGGCAACCTAGAAGCGACACAAGAACAAGTTATCGAAGCGGCAAAGAAAGCGCGTATCGACGAGAGTATCAGCCGTTTCCCCGATGGATACGAGACCATGGTTGGTGAGCGCGGAATGATGATTTCAGGTGGCGAGAAGCAAAGACTAGCCATCGCGAGACTTGTCCTTAAGGACCCGCCGTTCTTGTTCTTCGATGAAGCTGTACGTCCTTATCCCCCCTACCACTTTACTCTTTCACCAATGACTAACTTGCAATACTAGACATCCGCCCTCGACACGCACACCGAGCAAGCCCTCCTCTCACACATCAACTCACTCGTCAAAGAGAAGCGCCGCACGTCCGTCTTTGTCGCCCATCGTCTCCGCACTATTTACGACTCCGATGTTATCATCGTGTTGAGAGAGGGTAATGTGGCGGAGAGTGGAACGCATCAGTATCTTATTGATCGGGATGGTTTGTATAGTGAACTTTGGAGTGCGCAGGAGACTATGTTTGTGGAGAAGGAGGAGGAGGAAGGGGAGGGTGGAGAGAAAGATGGGGGGAAGAGGAATTAGACAGTGGTTGGGAGATTTGGAGTAGTGTAGGATAGTCAGGTTTTTGTGAATGGTGGTTGTAAATACACGGGTTTCTTCGAGTCTTCGCGTGCGTCGAAGGTGCTGTTCATAAGACGGATTTGAAGCCTCAATTGGGCGTCCAAGTAACAGGAAATAGACCACAAGGTAGGCCGGGGTATCCGCAGTACGGAAAGGGTGAAGCGAACAATCAGAGTAATGACTTGGAGAAGCCATAGCCGTCCAAAGCCCGGGTGAAGAAGCGATGGTAGCATGTCATTACTGTAATGGTCTCCAAAGTTCCACACCAGACACCCCGATAGATCATCCACCGTCCCTTCAATCCATTTTCGTAGGAAGCGACACCACCCTCTTAGTCTCCATACTCCCTTCTATATCCACCTTGACACCCAACTTTTCCGCTACGGTAACGAACCCTTCACTCCCCTCTTTCAGATCAATCCACACATCCACCCACCCAGCCTCCCTCTCCTCCTTAACCTTCCCCTCACTCCAATCCTCCTCCTGTGCCCTCTCCACATACACAGTCCTCAACCCACACCCCTTCGCCGCCTTGAGATCATTCAAATGCGCAGCCACCATCGCACATTCCTCCGGTCTAAGTCCCAATTTCTCCGCCGCGCCCAGGTATACTTTCGGACTGGGTTTGTACGTGCCGAACATCTCGGCGGAGAAGATGTGCGTGAAGGGTATCTGGCTGTACGCACGTAGATCGGAGAGAAGACTCAAATTACCGTTCGACAGCATGCATGTGTGGAAACCGGCGGTGTTTAACAAGGACATTCCTAAGACGGAGTCGGTCCAGGGGTTGAGTTGATGCCATATTAGACTCAATGCGCGGATTTCTTCGTCGGTCCATAGGCCGTTTAATTCCCATTCTGCAATGAGTTTCTTGAGTGCACTTAGATGGTGGTCGTCGACAGATACCCATGGTATCGATGGGTCGGCTGCGAGTTGTTTAGTAAAAGCCTTGTAGCTGTTCCGCCATTGTTGTGCAAATTGGCCCCAGTGTTCGTCGCTCATTTCTGAGGCGCGGAGGCGCAGGCGTGAGGCTAGGGATGCCGTGGCGGAGTTTAGTGATGTGTGGGCGCATTGTGATAGCGCGGTTGTGACGGTGGAGCGCCAGTTTACGCAGGTGCCGAAGATGTCGAAGAGGAGGGCTTTGGGCGGTGGGGTGAGAGACATGGTGCGTTGTTTGATTGGCTTTACGGTGGTTGATGGTGGCGGTGTGGTGTGTTGGCGAGGTGGAAAGTTTATTTTGGCTGATGGTGTAGTTGGTGGTGGTGGTGGTGGTGGTGTTGTTTATGTATGTACGTCACCGGTAGGATTCCCCGGAAATAGATGGTTTTCCGGAAATGTGCGTGGGTTAGATCTTACGGGCGCAACAAAAATCATACAGAATGTCGTATTCGTAATACAATACTCATATCACGACACTCTGATAGCCATGAGGCGCGAACGTCCCATGTGGCAGTCGCGTGGAGTAGACGTCATAGCTCTGATCTCTCCAGTGCTAGCTCACCAGCCACTTCCGTCCCAACACCGTCCGCCTGGAAGACTACCATCTCCTGCATCTTAAGCGCTTTACACAAAAGAACACAATTCAACATAAAGTAGTTCTAGATCGAGCTGACAACATGCACAAAGCTCCTCTAGAAGCCTGCCAAGCAGACGTCATCCCCAACCGTGTTAGCACCCCACACTAGCGCTTTGCGGGGGAACTTGGGGTAGGCCGAGCCAGCTCCTTCCGAGGTCAGCGTCGTCGGTCCCCTTGGACCGATCGGCAACGTTCTAAAACATCAGTGCTCATGACGCCCATATGCTTTCCCGGAAGAGCTACTCGTGCTTGACCGCATTCACTATCCTCAGGTCCGGCATATCGCTTACTTCTTGCTCGGCTCATAGCCCCATTGCCCGCGCTAGCTTCATTGTTAGACCTAGGAGACTACTTGCATTCTCTGCTTCACGAAATCAATTCACATCTGAGAAACGGACGGACAATATGCCTCAAGGACATATCCAAGACAAGGTCTATGCGGCCTCCATCGACAACCCCGAGGAGTTCTGGCAGCGTCAGGCGAACAACCTACACTGGCACAAGAAGCCATCCAAGGCGTTCCAGAGGAGCGTCAAACACCTGAAGAAGAGCAATGTCCCACATGAGCATTGGGAGTGGTTTGCCGATGGCGAGATCTCGACGACTTACAATTGTGTGGACCGCCATGTGGAAAACGGCAATGGCGATAAAGTAGCTATTTGCTGGGATAGTCCGGTAACCGGTCAGAAAGAGAAGTACACATACCAGCAGTTGCTACAAGAAGTTGAGACATTGGCGGGTGTTTTGAGAGAAGAGGGAGTCAAGAAAGGCGATGTCGTGTTGATTTACATGCCGATGATACCAGCTGCGCTCTTTGCTATGTTGGCTATTGCCCGGCTGGGAGCCATACACGCGGTTGTGTTTGGTGGTTTCTCGCCCGCAGCGCTGGCACAGCGGATTGAGGCAAGTCGCCCTGTCGCAATCATGACGGCCTCTTGCGGCATTGAAGGAGCGAAGAAACCCACTGAGTACAAGTCGATGATCGAAGGAGCAGTCCACAAGAGTAGCTTCAAGCCATCCAAGACCATTGTCTGGCAGAGAGATCAGCTTCGATGGGATCCCATAGTCAAAGAGGAGGGCCAAAGGAACTGGCAACGCCTAGTCAAAAGCGCGAAGAACAGGGGATTGAAGGCCGATGCTGTGCCTGTTAAGAGCGGTGATGGACTGTACATCATCTACACGTCGGGTACTACTGGGCTTCCAAAGGGGGTTGTCCGCTCTGCAGGCGGTCATGCTGTTGGGCTGAACTTCAGCATCAAGTACCTGTTCGGAGTCCATGGCCCGGGCGACGTCATGTTCACAGCGAGTGACATCGGCTGGGTTGTTGGACATTCTTACATCGTCTACGCTCCGCTGCTTGCTGGCGCTACTACGGTTCTGTTCGAAGGCAAACCCGTTGGAACCCCCGATGCAAGCACATTCTGGCGAGTCATTGAAGAGTACAAGGTGACGACCATGTTCACCGCTCCCACAGCTTTACGAGCAATCCGCAGGGATGACGGCGACAACGAGTTCTTCGAGGCGAGAGGACGAAAGGGTGCACTGAAGACGCTCAGGGCCCTGTTCCTGGCAGGAGAGAGGAGCGAACCGAGCATCATACAAATGTACCAAAAGCTACTCGCGAAGCACTGCGCTCCTGGTGCAATGGTTGTAGACAACTGGTGGTCTTCCGAATCAGGCTCACCCATCTCTGGAATCGCACTCAGCGCCTCTGCCGGACTGGATTTCTCTTCTCAAGAACGACCCGCGCCGCTTCCTGTCAAGCCTGGCTCGGCTGGAAAGGCGATGCCTGGGTTCGATGTTCGCGTTGTGGATGACTCGGGTAAAGAGGTGAAGAGAGGCGAAATGGGCAACATTGTCATGGCGATACCGCTTGCTCCAACTGCCTTCACTACGTTGTGGGAGGACGAAGAGCGCTTCTACAAAGGCTACATGAAGAGGTTTGATGGGAAGTGGATTGACACTGGCGATGCTGGCATGATTGACGAGGAGGGCTACATTTCAATCATGGCACGGGCGGATGATGTGATTAACGTTGCGGCACACCGCTTCAGTACCGGTAAGTGCTCTACTCATACAGTTGATAGCGAGATCGAGCTGACAACATCCAGGCGCCATCGAGCAAGCCATCACGACCCATCCTTCCATCGCCGAAGCAGCCGTAGTCGGCATCCCCGACGCATTAAAAGGCCACCTCCCATTCGCCTTCATCACACTATCCACAAACAACCATTCCGACTCCGCCGTAGCAGACGACAAGCTCCTCGCCGAAGTCCAACGCCTAGTACGTGAACAGATTGGTGCGATTGCCAGCCTCGGAGGCATCATCCAGGGCAAGGGCATGATCCCGAAGACGAGGAGCGGCAAGACGTTGAGGAGGGTGCTGCGCGAGCTACTCGAGAACGCGACGCATGGGGAGTTTGACAAGGAGGTTAGCGTTCCGAGCACGATTGAGGACCGCGAGGCTGTTAATGTTGCGCGGGAGAAGGTGCGGGAGTACTTTATGGTTAAGGGCAAGGATTTGCACAAGGCTACGGAGGCGCGGGCGAAGTTGTAGTGTAATATGATGGGTGTGATAATTGTAGGGTTTTGACAGGTTCTTCCATCGTGCCTTCCTGTGCTTGGTCATCATTCTCCCGTCGTTCCTTCCTATGCTGTCAAGATCCCCCGTGCCTTCCTTCCATGTTCGGTGCCTTCCTCAATTGCCGCTCACTTCGCTTGTCGCGTATATGCCAACCTTGCTGCATTATCTTATCAGTTCGTTATATAGAGCGTTTGTAATGACGTTGGTTGTACGATCCAACGGCAGCTCGTATTCGCAGCCTCGCCGCCGGATGAATCAACGGAGTCGCAGCGGCCCGTCCCCAGGAATCGTTGAAACCGTTAGAAATCATTGTCAACGCCCCAGCGCTCAACGCCGCGTCACCATCACCAACAGGTACTCGAGGTCCAACTCAAGCAGGGCAAAAAGGGATCCGGCTCCGTCACAGCGCATGTTGGTGGCCCCACCTAAACACGTGCTTGCACGTTGCTGCGAGCCATGGCCCAGGCGCTGGACTGGGCTCCGGGCTGACCTACATGACGATCGTGCTGAGCTACCATGTTCCCGCCCACCTGGGAGCTTGACACTTCATCAGCGCACATATCAAGGCATTCCCTGGGTCGCTCATCTGGCGCATCTGCCCGGGGAGTCAGCGAGCCTCGTCACAGTCGCGCTGGCACTGGCTAGTCGGGCGTCTGGTCAGGCTATGCCTCGCGCCGCGTCGTCTACCACTTTGTACAAGCTTTCTTACCGGCAGAAGTCGTCGCAGCCAGGCGACGACGTCTGTTGGTGCAGTGATCCCGTCGGCTCGGCAGAATATCAGGAGCGCAACAGTGGGCCAAGCGACTATCGGCTACACGCTGTCGCGGCTTGGGGTCCAGTTCCCCGAAGCACCATGCCTCGCAGCCCACGCCGGACGACGACTGAAACCCTGGCGCAAAAGTGGCCGACCTGTCCTGCAATGTCGAAGACCATTCACATGTTGGAGTCGTTGGAGTCATGGAGTTGGCCGCCCTTGGTGAGCGAGTCCTTGACTCCTTGGTGTGGCTGGAGCCGGGAGTCAGCGTGCTGGGAGAGCGTGCTGGTGGGCAGGCCGCTCGGCGGCTTTCTTGTTCCTACAGAGTCGAGGGTGCATGTGTAGTGCCTCTCTCCCCAATGGCACCCCCAAGGGGGCCCCCGTTTGCAGCCCTAGCATGTCCTAGGGCCTGCCGCCTGCGCTTGCGCACTGAGACGACGGCAGCTCTTCTGGCCGTTTGGTCGTGACGGCACCACCTTGGGACGTGACGGGCGCACACAGTGAGACCAGGCTTCCACGACCTGGGGCGGCACGGCGTCGTCGGCTTATATGGGCACGCAGCAGCCAGCCACGGGGCCGGGTCGGCGAGGCGGTCCTGAGTGCTTCTGGCTGCAGGCCCTGGGCTGTTTCTCGTCTGCATGGCTTGGATAGGACTAGGCGGATTGACGTTTGGCAGCCCCCAGTGCTGCAGCGCCGTCGCCCAAGGCCCAAGGTGCCAACTCGACGCAGAAGCGTAAAAACCCCGGAGGCCCATGTCGACTAATCGCGTTTCTTTTTGACCTCCCTCATCCATCACGCCGCTATCGTTGCCCCCGTCCTCCGTGCTGCCTGCCCATCCCACGTCGCCCGCGCTCATGCAACGGAGCCCCGATAGTAGACGCTGCTGCTGATAGGTGATGCCCCGGACTCGGACGCTTGCACCCTAGAAGCCCTGATCGCTTTGTCCATCGCCCGCTTCCAAATCCACATCTTCACGTGGGGACACGAGCCACTCCCAGAGAACCCTGACCACGTCAAGACGCCTCGCCCAACTTTCTCCCATCCCCTCGACCACCACCGGACCACCTCCCAACTCGACTTGCTCCAACGCGCATCTGCTCCCCGCTCGCGTCTCAAGCCCCTTCTGCGTCGGCCCAGCTGCACAGGCCTCGCTTCCGCCGAGACGTCTGCGTGCAACCATTGTGCTCTCCCAAGCCGATCCATTCTGAAGCGCCTGCAGCTCCCCGTCGACACGCGCCCCTGTGCTGCCGTGCGAGTGTGGACCGCCGTTTGGGACCACGACATCGAGACGCTCATTCTGGCCGCGCCGCCCCCTTCGTCCCGCCCCTCTGGATCTCTCGCAGCTCCCAACGCAGGCTGAACCCGCTGAGCCCGCTGGTCAGCTGCAATCCCGCTGCTGTACACGAGACGATACTGCGACGACGTGGCGAGCTGCTTGCACCACGCCCCGTCCTTTATCTGTGCCCCATCCGCCCTTGACTCGCTGCCTGCATTGAATTGACGAGGCCGACTCTGCTCTCCTACCGACACCATGGCGGGGAAAATGACGCTGTACAAGCTGGTGGTGCTGGGTGACGGTGGTGTGGGAAAGACCGCCCTGACCATACAGGTAGCCCTGCCCTCCTGTTTCCCCTATTCCCTTGACATTGGCTGACCGCGGCTAGTTGTGCTTGAACCACTTCGTTGAGACGTACGACCCCACCATTGAAGACTCGTACCGCAAGCAGGTGCAAATTGACGGCCAGTCCTGCATGCTCGAAGTCCTCGACACGGCTGGCCAAGAAGAATACATCGCCCTGCGGGACCAATGGATACGCGACGGCGAGGGCTTCGTACTCGTCTACAGCATCTCATCACGCTCCTCCTTCGCCCGCATACAGCGATTCCACAGCCAAATACAGCGCGTCAAAGAGACGGCCATGGCTGGCTCACCGACCTACCCCGGCTCGCCCATCAGCGCATCAGCTCCCATGTTCGGCCAGGCCCCTGTGATGCTCGTCGGAAACAAATGCGACCGTGTCACGGAGCGTGAAGTCTCCACCCAAGAGGGTCAAGCTCTCGCAAAAGAACTCGGCTGCGACTTTGTCGAGGCATCCGCCAAAAACTGCGTCAACGTAGAAAAGGCCTTTTTCGACGTCGTTAGACAGCTCCGACGGCAACGACAAGGCAGCGGACGCAACCCCACAGACAGGAAAGAAGCCCGCGTACGTACCGGCCTGCACGAGAAGGACCGCACAAGAGGAGCCGGCGACCGTCGCACACGGGGTGCCGGCATGACGGGCGGCAACAAGCGCGGCAAAGAGAAACCGAAGTGCGTCATTCTATGAGCTCCCGGCTCGACATCCACTCGGTCCAGCGACCGATACGCCTTCCGACATACATATTTGGATTTACTGCACCATAACGGGCTACGACACCTCCCACTGTCGTGCCACACATCACTGATAGAAAGCACTCAACAAGGCGTCGGCATATGAGCGGCGTTTGCATCGATGGTCTCACTTTGGTTTTGCATGAGACCCATGGAGTATCTGGAGTACTACGAACATTAGCCTATTCTTATTTCCTTAACGACCGAGATCTGCGCAGCAACTGAGATCTTGCATGACACTGTACGGCTGAATTGATTAAGTGGGCTAGGGCTGGCGGGTTGCGAAAAGAAGGCAACAACATGTCGACAATCTGGAAGACGGGTACTGTGGTAGCATGTGTTTATTGTCAGCAGCGCATGGCATATTTGGAAATCTCAAAACCTGGAATAAGGACGGAAAAGTCATGGGTTCAGTTTGGGTCACACATTCTTCTATAACGCCCCCCGAGATACCTTTCGAATTCAACGTCTATGTTTTTTGGTACATGACTACTCCTCCTCCTCCTCCTGCCTTGATTCTTCACATGTGTGATCTTCATCTTTTCGTCCCGGATAGTGTGTCTCCGATGTTCCGGTACGTCTTCCCCACAAAGCAACCGACCCGACTCCGGCACTGAGGACATGTGGAACCCCGAGAGCCAGCCCTTCCCACGCGAGCGACAAGCGGGGATTTTGTATTTGAATTAATGGCAAAACCAGCCAATCGCTCTACTTCCTCCATCGACAAATGAATCAAAGCACAATGCAGCTGGAGACGAGAGCGGCAAACGGAGACTTTTGCTCGTGCAGTAACGAGGGAGGGGGAGAGACAATCCCTTACCTCCCCTGCTGTTTCGTGCGTGCGTGCGTTGCGGCAGCGGGCCAACGTTGGCGATATCCCAGCACGTACAGGCGGCGAGTGCAGCTGGTAGCTCCAGGTACACCCAGGCGCCGTGCATATCGACTGCGAACGAACGAAGAGAAATTTTCGCCACCGTGAATTTGCCTGCATGCGGGCAGAGTCTATTGTTGGCAGTCTTTTTCTTGCTCTCTCTTCCCTCGACGTGTTGGTGGGAAAAGGAGAGGGGCGTTTCTGGCATTCTCCTGTCAAGTTGGGCAGCATTGCATACTGCGGGTCATCAAAGTGCCCTGCAAGTCCCCCGAGACGGCAAGGCTAGCGATGGGACTTCACCCATGTGCACTGGCTGGCTGTTGCGACGATAACCTGGCGGCCCTTTGATGCATATACGTTCGAGAGGTGGATGTTGTGCTTTGTGGGATGGAGTTCACAACATACCATCGCTACGGCGGCCCTTGAAAGCTGATCTTGATTCATCTCACGATGCTTTGAGCAACGTCTCACAGCATCAGAATGAGTCATGATGAGTTTACGCTGTTTGTGCACTTGTTCTTGTGTACAAAGTAAACCGCTACCAACGCTGCTTAGGATAATCCCATCTATCTTGCACACCATCAGCGAGTCCAGACCTCACGCAAGAGACGAGCAGGAGGAACTGCGGTCAATTCTGCGTCAGGCCTTGACGCGTTTGCAGTTTCAGAAGGCGGGACGCTTCGTACCTGTCAGTTCAGTCAGTCAACCACTGCGGGGTCCAGAAAACGGCACCTCATCACCAGCACCACCATACGCGTAAGCCCAGAATGTCACTACTATACAGTTGCCATTCAAATCCCATCACGCCATCGTTGGAACTGACATGTTGTTCAAAGGATCACCGCACGTATCCTAGTTGCCGAACATGACGCTTCCGGATTTGGATATGGATATCGACCTGATGGGTGCCCAGCCCGCTCTGTTCAAGCTTTATACCCAACTTGCCTTGTTCTTTCCGCTGTCGGAGGGGCTGGTACCAGCGTCACGGGACGGTATCACTGCGATCATCACCACCGGATTGGCAGAGCTAGCAAAGACTTTGCCGTGGGTTGCTGGTCAGGTCGTCAACGTCGACGCAAATTCTCATCACTCCGATTCCGAATCCAAGGCCGCGCCCCTTTACAGGATCCGGCCGTACGAACCGGTGCCGCAATTAATCGTACGAGATTATACTTCCGATGCGGAGATACCCAGCGCGTCGCAGATCATAGATGCGGGTTTCCCGATGAAGATGTTGGGTGAGCGTGTTTGGGCGCCGTGTCCTACGCTCGCTGCTTTGGGGTTTGATCCGAGGGAAGCGTCTGGGAAGGATGATCGACCTGCTCCGGTGATGCTTGTGCAGATCAGTTATATCCGTGGTGGTATGGTGCTTTGTGTTAATTTGCAACATAATGTGTGCGATATGATGGGACAGGCGGCTGTGATAGGCTGGTTGTCCAAGGCATGTCGAGGTGAGGGGTTCACTGAAGAGGAGCGAAAGGTAGGTAATATGGTAAGAACGGGTGTTGTACCGCTTATTGAGGATGAGGGCTGGGACCCTGGAATGGAACTGCAGAACCAGCTTTTTCCTCCAGCTCCCACGGTTGTCAAAGAGCTAGATACCGCCGAGTCAACGGTTACTGGAGCACCTGTCAACTGCAGCTGGATGTACTTCGACTTCTCAGCATCGTCCTTAAAGTCACTAAAGCACCTCGCAACAACCACACTTCCCCAAGACTCCACCAGCTTCATATCAACCGACGACGCCCTCTCCGCCTTCATATTCCTCTCCGTTCTACGCGCAAGACAAACACGCCTACCCCCTAACATATCAACGACCTTCGCACGAGCTGTAGATGCAAGACGCTACCTAAACATCCACCCCAACTACCCCGGCATACTCCAAAACATGACATACATTACCTACACACTACCCACCCTCCTCTCCACTCCTCTCGGCCACATCGCCGCCGCCATGCGCCAATCCATCGACCCCAAAACCTCAGACATCGCACGCCGAACACGTTCTCTCGTCACTTTCCTGTCGCAATCACCAGACAATGCGGCGAAAACGAGTCCGACAGCTACCCTCGATATGAGCGTGGATATTGCGCTTAGCTCGTGGACCAAAGTACCGGCTTACGTGTGGGACTTTGGACTCGGGCTGGGTCCTGCGGTTGCTGTGCGCAGACCGAGCTTTGTGCCTGTAGAGGGACTGATGTATTTGATGCCGAAGAGTAGGGATGGGAGTGTGGCTGTTGCCATGTGTTTGCGAGAGCAGGATTTGGAATGTCTGAGGCGGGATGGGGAGTGGGTGAGGGTGGCTAGGTGTATTGGTTGATTAATGTTTCTGGGGTGCTTGATTAGGATGCGAACAACATGATGGTGTTTTCGGTTTGAGTTGAGGCGGAAAGATTACTAACAGCTCAGCTTATTCGTTAATCGCTATCTAACGTAGATCTTGGTGGTCTTGGGTAGACGAGCTAATCTACCTTTGGCACTAGGATTCTCAGACGCTCTTGATGGAGTCACGCTTGTACAGCGATAAACCTTCAGGGTGCCTGTGGCATACGATAGCGTTCCGTTGTCAAAAGTTACATTACCGCCATAGATGTCGGCGCTCAAATAATGTTATTAGTGATGAAGCCAGCCAACATACACCATTGTATTCGTCCAGCTACATATTAATAAACGTGGGAGACACTTCCGTGACAAGATGCCGTTGGCACATTTGCGGTGCCATACTCTTTCGATTGGAAGACTAGCAAAATTCATGTCGACACGAAACGTCCTTTGGCGATTTGCGTCACGGGTCAGCTTTCATAGAAAGTTCAACTGGTGAGACTTCTACCTCTGCCACACCCTCTGCGAGTTGACAATAGTGGGCAGCTATGCTGTCTAAGTATAGAACTATCGAGATGAAGCTTGTGTAATGACAGAAGAAAATGTAAAAAAAGATAGAAGATGTGTAAAGTAGCGCGTTCGTGTATATTGATCAACAGCAGCATACAATAAGATGATTGCAGCACCTTATTTAATGTAAAGAATGAACATTTCGCCTACAGAGGATAGAAGTGAAGACAACTTCAAAGCCTACGTTGCGTTGAGATTTTGCTGAATTTCGGGTTGATAATGATAATGTAGTCTACGAAACACCTTTTCAGCTTCTTCCAAAACTGAGGTGGTACATCAGCACGAAAACGAACAATGACCATATCTCACACCAGCAGCAATAACATCTCTCTCCACCCACCCCCTAAACAGCACTCTTCCCCCTCTCCTTCGCCTCCTTCTCCCTCCTCAACCGACTCTTCTCCACCGCCTCCTCAACCTTCGTCTTCCTCCAACTACACTCCTCACTAAAATCACAAATCCGACACTTAAACGCCTCTTCAATCTCCACGCCCTTGGCCTCCCTCCTCCCCTTCCACCAATCCATCTCGCTCTCCACATACCCATCAACAACACCCGCTTCATACACCGTAAGCCGACTGCCCAACACATCCCCCGTCTTCGCATACCTAAACTCCGCGCGGAGGATGGGGGAGAGGCTGGAAGGAGGGAATGTGGCTTGCATTTCGGTGACGAGCAAGGACCAGAGGGCGAGTAGGTTGGGGTAGGAGGAGACGCCGTTTTCGGGGCCGATGTTGCTGATTTCGGAGAGGAAGAGCGGGGTGAAGGGGGTGAGGGGGTCGAGGGAGTAGCGGGCGAAGACGGTTTCGGCGTCGACGGTGTTGAGGGAGAGGGACTCGAGGAGTTTGCGGTAGAGCATTAGTTGCATCCACGTAGGGCGGAGGGACGCGCCGGTTGGGAGAGACTTCGCGGATCTGGTTTTTACGTCTGCGATGTAGATTTGGCGGTCGAGAGGTGGTGTGGAGACTAGTGGGCTGGAGGAGGGCGGTTTGCTGGCTTTTGCAAAGGCGTCTGTGATGCTGAGTTGGCCTGGGGGTAGGGGGACGATACCGCCATTTTTCTCGGCGCGGGTTCGCTCGAGTTCCTCTTCGAATTCGGTATCCGGACATTCGTATGAGATTTCGTCGATCACACCGTTGATGACTTGGCCTTCGAGCACGCCCCAAACTTCCAGTTCACGCGTAAGGCCAGTCTCGCGGAGACAGCGCAGGCCAGATATAGCGTTCCACATGCGTAGGCCGAATCGGTCTTCTTTGCTCTCAACCTGCACTGGCACTGTCGTGTGTACCTGATCTTCCAGCGTTTGGTGGATCTTGCTACCAGTCTTCATCGCCTGCGTTCGTGGCTTGCGCCCAAACTTGCTCAAAGTGTAAAAGTACTGCAGCTCGCACCATGCTGGTGAGACGAGATCAGTCACCGAAAGACACTTCTTGGGCTTCGTTCGGAACCGCTCGATAGGCGGCCGGTTGTCGATTTCGGCTGCCTGTACGGCCTGTGTGGTAGAGGCGGCGCGCGTAGACTGCGATATGCTGCGATCAGATCGTAATTGCGAGGGTCTGGGGGGAGAGGCTGATTGTTCGTGAGGAACTAAGCGCTGTTAGTCGTCAGTCATGCCAATGCCACTGCTGCGAGTCTGGATCAACGCACCACTCCACGCCCGTCGCGAACGTTCGTCGTACTCGACTTCCAGCGCCTTGCGCTCTCGCATGGGCGAGCTCTGTACATCCCTCTGTGCATCCGCGTCGACACTGGCCTTGCCCTTTGCAACGCGCAGGACCGTGGGTCTATGAATCTGCACGAAGCCGTCCACATCCTGCTCTTCGTCTTCGAGTTCGCCCTCTTCAAATTCTATGCTGGGGAGGACTGCGCTCTTCTGGGTTTGCGCAGCGTCTGCTATCGTGTCAAAGGCGTCGGCGAGTATGGTGTCGTCGTCAATGTCAATGTCCGAGCCGTAGTCGCTCAGCGTCGCGATGGACTGGATGTCGATATCTGAGCCATACTCGCTCGCGCGAGCCGTCAGCCGTGTGGACGGTGCAGCCATGATGCCATGATCCGGCCGCGGCGGGTCTGTTGTGTGCGTGGCGACACTTTGACGCGCTTCGAGTGTTGGCGCGTTTTCGCGTGTTATCGTGAGGTCATCGGTGGGCGGGCCAATCGAGGGGTTGTCTTTGATCACCATAGTCAGGAAATTCAGAAATGTGTGTTACGAGAAGGAGACAGGTGTCTTATCACGACCATAGAGCCTGGACTCTTCACATGGTCGTGAGAAGGATGCAAGAACGCGTTGTGCTTCACATTTATCTCGCACCTCAAATGCGACACATAATCCGCGTCTTCACATTGCAAAACGCAACAACAGCACAACCATAATACCAACTACAACTATCACATACAATCTACACAAACACATCATAACAACCACACCCCCCATCAACCCTGCATAGCCTCAGCAAAACCCCCCGTCTCAAACTTGCCCCCGCGCACCTTATCCACCCCCTCCTTAAAATCCGGCATATCATCCGCCCTCCCATCAACCCTACTCCATCTCACAACCCCCTGCGCGTCAACCCCAAAATTGCCCGCCGTCTGCCACCGACTCCCACTCTCAGTCGGCCTCACGCTAATGCCCTCTTTGCTCAACTTGCTCGTACCAGGTATACTACCGAGGACATGCCACAAGCTGGACGTGCCTAGACCCCACGCGGCATATGCTTCGCGTTCTGCGTCTACAACGATGCTGAGGTTAGGTTGCGTGTTCTTCTCCGGTTCAGGCAACGATGCAAGCCAGCGGTCCGTAGCCGCTTGGTCGCTGTGCGAAACGGCTATGAAATGGATGTCTGGGTGAGCGGGCGCGAGGGCGCGCATGTTTAGGAAGGTTTTTTCTGCGACTGTGGTGGTGTTGGTGAGATTGTATCGTCATGGTCTTTTCAATAGGGTACGTACAAGGACATCCGCAGTGTCGGAGGAAGCTGATAATCGTTGGCTTGCCATCTTGTGCTGGTATGGTGAGTTTGGGCGTGGAGGGCGCCTTCTGGCCGACGGCTGGGACTTCAGCGGTCTGCACTGTGGGTGGCGACATCCATGACCAGAATTCGGTTTGCCAGGTCATCGTGAAGAGGTGTGAAGGGTTGGATGAAGATGCGCGATTGCGCAGCATTCACGGGAAGACATGGTAGTCGTCTCAGCTGTTAGTGTACCGTTCGCCGAGGTGCTGCGTCGTGTTGGTCGAGTTAGTAACTGCGATGGGCGTCATGTTGCGGGGTGAGAGCCGCATCGCGACTATTCGCGACCAGTCGAGATAGCGCAGTGGCATGAACACCAAGGAGCTGAGCGAAGAAGAGTTGGCGACACCCTGAAAGTCAAAGCAAACATCACAATCATAGAAGAAGATAGAATGAAGTAGAAATCTGTTGATTTCGTGGAATATCGCCAGTGACCATCACTGATTAACCTGGATATACTACATGCTCAGCACCGCTCGTGTGCACTCATAAACCGAGTTGAAGACCGTGAACCATGAACCCAAACGCCTAAATATCCGACCCAAAGACCCAATCCATCACCGACCCGAAGAAGTTGTCATAGTCGTGTCGATATATCGAAGGTGAGAAGCTTAACCGCGCTCACCACGGAGGCGGCGGGCGAGCTGGATGTCCTTGCTCTGGATGGTGACACGCTTGGCGTGGATGGCGCAGAGGTTGGTGTCCTCGAAGAGCGAGACGAGGTAGGCCTCGACGGACTCCTGGAGAGCGCCGATGGCAGAGGACTGGAAGCGGAGATCCGACTTGAAGTCCTGAGCGATCTCACGGACAAGACGCTGGAAGGGCAGCTTGCGGATGAGGAGCTCAGTCGACTTCTGGTAGCGACGGATCTCACGGAGAGCGACGGTTCCGGGCTTGTAGCGGTGAGGCTTCTTGACACCACCGGTTGACTGAGGAAATTAGTATTTGTCGCAAAGGTAAGTGAGGATGGTACTAACCGGTGCGGACTTGCGAGCTGCCTTGGATGCGAGCCTTGAAGTGAAGTTAGTATGCTGCGGTGAGGTGCAAAGTAGAGCTAAGGCTAGACTAACTGCTTGCGGGGGGCTTTGCCACCAGTGGACCTGAGAGATTGTTAGTATGATAGTTGTTATAATGTTGAAGAGGCGAAGCTTACTTGCGGGCGGTCTGCTTAGTGCGGGCCATGTTGTTGTAGTGGGATGGAGATGGAGATGTGGATGTGGTAGATGGTTGTTGTGATGGTGAGTGGAGTTGAGTGGATGAGAGATGGAGGAGGGTGGGCGGGCGCAGCTTATATGGTAAATGGGGGGCGGGCGGCTGCCTGGAAAATCAATCTTTGTTGCGCTCCCTCACAGCGCGCACCAGGAACACCAAAGCCATGCTAAGCATGCTAACCTGCGCGCGCTGCAACTTCAAAACCACCAAGTCCACACTGCGGCGCGCATTGCCCATTGGCTCGCTTGCTGCGCGCCCCGATTGGGAAGGGGCACGGGCGTTGATCTGGAAAGCGCGCCCGTGCGCGGCTTTGATCTGGCGTGGCTGGCGTGTGATCCGGCGCGCAAGACGACGCGCCCCGCTGCCTCATAAACACGACGCCCGCCGCCCCAACTAATTCCCATCATCACCAAAGCATCCAATCCACTACTACCACTCTCTCACTCTACAACCAACAACACCCTCTCCCCAACACAACAACCCCCCACATCTATCATCATGACTGGTCGTGAGTATTCCCACCCCCTCCACAGTTCGGCGCGCTCAACGCGTCGTCCTTCACCATCAACACTTTACTGACGCGTCTCCCAGGCGGCAAAGGTGGCAAGGGTCTCGGAAAGGGTGGTGCCAAGCGCCACCGCAAGATTCTCCGCGACAACATCCAGGGTATCACCAAGCCCGCTATCCGTCGTCTCGCACGTCGTGGCGGTGTCAAGCGTATCTCAGCCAGTATGTCTCCTCCACTACCTCCCTCACTACCTCGCTAACCCACCTCAGTGATCTACGAGGAGACCCGCGGTGTTCTCAAGACCTTCCTCGAGGGTGTCATCCGTGACGCCGTCACATACACCGAGCACGCCAAGCGCAAGACCGTTACCTCCCTCGACGTTGTCTACGCTCTTAAGCGTCAAGGCCGCACTCTGTACGGTTTCGGTGGTTAAGCGCGTCGTCTTCTTCTCGCTCTTACGGTTTTCAATGTTACGACTTTTGTCCGGCTGGCTTCTTCAGCAGTCTACGGTCGCCTCTTCGGTGCTTGGTGGGATGGTCATGGCCTTGTATAGTATAAGAAGGCTCGGAGTTCACGGTTATATCAGTCGGGTTCTGATTTGCATGGAATGATACCATAATAACTTCATCTACTTGTCTTCTGCCGTGATGTGCGACGCGTCTGCCAACTTTGAGTGAACGCGGTGGTCATTGCTGTTATGCTCCACTTCCGCGGTGTGCTGTTCCGCCTTTTGTTCTGCTAGTGTGCATGTGAACTAGTACCATGTACAGTTTGCCAGACCGACTTTCATCTCGTTCGCGTTAACAATGGACGGGACGTTGCGTGACTCATTGACTGCTCCGTCTGACCGCTCGTAGCATGACTCATAGCTTGCGCTTATTGCCACCTGCGTGAAGACGGCTGCGAAGTTTGGCTGTTGGACGTATGACGTCACGTCTTCCATACGTACCACGGCCATGCAACGCGGAGTTCTATATGTGAACGATATGTAGCATTTCATATTCTTCGTATGCGTGTGACTGTATACTTGCATTAATATCGCGCTGTGTGTTTAATTCGCGTCGTGTGGTTGTGACTATACGTGTAGTTTGACTGCTTCGGAAAGACGCTTCCGCAGAGCTCCAACGCGTAGACTTCCACAATGATGCTCAAATAATCTCAAAATCGCGTGAAGTGTGTCCATGTGTTATATTAGTCGATCCGTCAGTTTTGGCGTAATTTGAGTAAGATGTGGTTGTGTTGTGATTTTTTGAACATGTTACGTGTTGAGTCCTAAACAGCAAAAACAGACAATAGAATCCTCTACACAATCGCAAAGGTCAGAACAACAGCACAGATTCGGATATCATAAAATCGTATCGGAGACTCATGCTATGTTCCGAAGCCCCAGAAAGCACCAAACATGTAGGTTTTGCATATTTCCGAGCGATGTGGTGGGTTGCGCAAAACTTCCGGGTGGTGAGCATGCTTGGTGGAAGCCGCGCTCGCCAGCGTGTACGTAAGGCACGCATGTCTACAGTATGCCATCAAGTCACATATGAAACAGAGTAATCGCTTGAATCAGTACGAGAATCAACATCTATTATCATCATCTCCACGACGGAGGGTATCGCACAAAAGATGGGGTCTCAACAAGGGTCGGTCAAGTTTGTCATGATCGTTATCATTAAGCTAGTAATATATCCGGAGAGGTCCAGATACCTAGGTATTACCCAAGGTCTGTATGCAAGAGACAGGGCGGAAGAGGCTCTCTTCACAACCCTTTAACACAGCCGGGCGCCGCCGCCCAGAAGACGCAGGCAACACCAGCCGCAAAGCAGGAGAAGCTTCACAACCCCGCCCTCATCCCGTAAACCCAGACACCACATCAATAACCCCTCTACTGCCCACTAGGAACCTGATACGGCCCATACCCCGGCTTAGGAAAGTCCGGACTCCCATCCTCATTCCAGCCAAACTTCTGCGCACGAATCGACCTCGCACTCCACCCATTCGTCGGATCCTGCATACCATGGTAAACGATCCAATCCTCGGATCCATCAGGCGACGTCGTAAAAGACGCATGACCAACACCGTACGCCTTCTCACTAGGATTCTGGTAGAAAACGGGGTAAGGATGCTTGCGCCAGTCGCTAGGGTTCATGGGATCGTCGCCAACGAGCTCGAGCTGACCGAGACAGTAGTTGCGGTTGTCTGAGCGGGCGGCGCTGTAGATGAGGAAGTTTTGGCCGGTGGTGGGGTTGGTGAGTTGTTGGGGGCCTTCGTTGGAGGAGAGGCGGTCGTTGATGGAGCGGCCGAAGGGTGTCTTTTCCCAGGCGTACTCTGGGACGGAAATGATCTGGCGTTCGGAGAAGGGGGAGACGGTGGTGGAAGGGTCGGACATCTTGGTGATGCAGAGGTTTGCTGGCCAGCCGTCGTACTTGTGGTACCAGCACGAGTAGATGTGGTACAATTGGTCGGCGTGCTGGAAGTAGGTTCCGTCGATGGCGAATTGATCGTACGTCTCGAGTTCGCTGTGGTAGCGGTACTCGGCGGTCCAGGGATCTTTGCCTTCGCCGACGACGGTGAACATGCGGTGATTGACGGCGGGGCAGTTGTACTCGCACCACATCTCCACCTCGGGTGGTGGGGAGTCGAAGTTGGGGTCTGCGGTGAAGATTACCCACCAGCTTCCGTCGATTTGGTGGATTTCGGGCGCCCAGAGGTCGGTGGAGTAGGCCTGGTCGGGCTCGGGGACGAAGATGGTCTTGGACTCTGCGGCGTCCCAGGAGGTCAGGGACTTGCTGCGCCAGAGGGTGATGTTGACGTTGTTGGTGTAGGTCATGTAGTAGTAGTCCTCGTGGCGGAACATCCAGCTAGATGATGTTCAGACGGATGGTAAAATAATTCGGAGGATTGACTTACGGGTCTGCTCCAGCGTCCACGATCGGGTTCATGAATGTAGTTGAATTGGTCGTGTTAGGCGGCATGGCGTACTGGGACGCGCCCACCGCAGCAAGAGCCGCAGCAATCAGAAGCTTGAACATACTGCCGTCACAATGTCACAGAATACCGGGGAAGGGGAGGCGTGGGAGGTGAGTTCAACAATTTACCCGGCTGTTCAAGTACTTATGCGGAGAGGAAGCGGGGTGGTGGGGATCACAGGGTGCCTAGCAAGTGAAATGGGGAAGATACAGAACCTTTCGGGCTATGCACGATCGTTTTACTGTGGCGGCATAGCGTAACTCTCGTACAGGGAAACAGGTAGCATTTCCCTACAGTAGTCTTGTGATCCTGCATAAGTAAGATCGCGCTGCAACCTTACAGACAGCCAGCTAGAGCCGAAGCGGCAGGGTACCGAAGACTACGCAAATTAAGGCATTGTCCGTGCCTCGAGAATTCCATACATTTACCATCGTGATCGTGCTGACGCAATACAATCCGGTAGTAGACGAGGCTGGAGTTGTGTTGAGCGCTCAAGGTTCCCCGCGTTGGACCAGCCACGCTTCTTTAGCGTAGCCTCGCGTGGTGCAGGCGCGACCCGGAGACGCCTGCAGAGTCTTGGCACATCTTTTGCGAATCACGACTCTCCACCAACCTCTCAACTCGCGCACCATGAACAACTCGCAATTCAGGCGGCTGCTAGTCGAAACACCGAAACCACAGGATGACGGCAAGGGCAAATCACCTGCAGCGGCAACGCCGAGGGCGGTGTTGGGCGCGCGCAAGCACTCGAGCATACCAATGACACCGTAAGTCATTCCCACAGTGTCTCGCGCAGGACTGATGCTAACAGATACGCAGTCGCCAGGTAGGCAAGGGCTCAATACAATCAGACTTTGCGCGCCAACTCGCCGAGCGCAACGCGAAGAACAACCCACAAAAGAAGGCTAGGAACATAGTGCCCAAAGGAACGAGGCTCGCCGCAGGCTACACCGACCGCACGAAGGCTTACACCCACGAGGAAGACAGTGAGATTGCCAAACGCGTCAAGAACCTCGAGGAGTCCATGAAGAAGGGCGAGATCGATCGCGAGACGTTCGAGAAGCTCGTGCAGGAGATTACGGGTGGTGATGTTGGGACCACACATTTAGTGAAGGGCCTGGACAGGAAGCTGCTCGAGAGGGTGAGGCGGGGCGAGGATGTTCTGGGTGGCCTAGACAAGAAAGAAGAAGAAGAAAAAGAGGAGGAGGAGGCTGAAGAGGTACCAGAGGTGGAAGACGCGTTCGACGAGCTGGCAGAGGCGGATGTCGGCCCCATTACACGCGAGAAGACTGAGAAGAAGGGCGAGAAACTGACTGGACCGCGTCCCGTTGCTGGCGTCAAGAGGAGTCGCAACGACATCCTGAAGGATCTCAAGAGACAACGGGAAGAGGCAGCAGCAGCCGCCGCGGCCGAGCACGAGAAGAGGTTTCCCACCCTGGGACCAGGCTTCCGCAAGATCAACGCCCAGGGAGACACACGCATCGAGAAAGACGAGAAGGGTCGTGAGGTGCTGATCATCACCGGTCCAGATGGCAAAGAGAAGAGAAAGGTCAAGAAGCAGAAGGTCGAGGAGCCAGCGCCCGAAGTGCGTCACGATCTGGACGATGTGAATAAGCCGATCAACATGCACAACCTCCCTGAGCCGAAGAAGGAAGAGTCAGAGGACGAGGATATATTCGCAGGAGTTGGGTCGAACTACAACCCGCTCGCAAACTTCGACGACTCAGACGACGAATCGGACGAAGAGACAGCGAAGCCAGAGCCTACTGCACCTAAGCTCGATGCCGCGGGTTCACAATCAGAAGGGGAGGTATCTTCAGAAGCAGAAGAAGACGTTCCAGCGAAACCCAAAGACAACGCGCCCGCCGCGCCCGCCAAACGAGACTACTTCGCAACCACAGCCCGCTCAACCTCCACAGCCGAACCCTCCGACCTATCCGCCGCCGACGCCACCGTCCGCGCCGCCCTCGCCAAAGTCCGCAACCTGGACGAAAACTCCACACTCCTCCAAAACCTCGGATCCACCGACCCCAACGACCCCGCATCGAAAGAAGCGCGACTCAAGAAACGTGCTGCGGAGTTGGCAGCTTCCGATCGCGATATGGAAGACATGGACATGGGTTTCGGAGCGTCGCGATTCGATGACGCGGAGGAGATGGAGCGGGAAGGCGAGAAAGTCAAGTTCAGTCAGTGGAAGGGACTGGGTGCTGAAGGCGATGATGAGGAAGGCGAGGAAGGGGGTAAGGGGCCGAAGAAGGTGAGGAAGCGGGGTGGCAAGAAGAGGAAGGGGGATAAGAATAATGCGGATGATGTGTTGAATGTTATGGAGAGGCAAAAGGAGAAGAAGGAGAAGACTAAGACGCTTGGTTGAGGGAATGGTCCGATGGGATATATGATATTATCTTTATGAGACCTCGGGATGGGGATTATGAGTTCAAGCACCAGATGGGATGATGTAGTCTCTGGCCCCTTCCGTGCTAAACAAAACAACTACTGACGTCTCGTCCAACCCCAACGTCTCCTTCATCCTTCTGTCCTCACACACCCTCTTCAACGCCGTCATCGTCGCAGCTCCACACGGCCCGTTCCTCACTCCCCTCTTATGCAATTCCACCAAATCATTATGCACATCAATATCCCGTACTGTAACACTTACATCAACCCCCTTCCTTAACACCTCCCACGCCGTGGTGCTCGTCGTCCCGCAGTTCATGCCGTTGCAAATTGTATGGCCGGTGGAGATGGGTGTGATTACGCCCGCCTCCAAACTCGCTTTCAAACTCGCTGCTGTATCTGGCTCGACGGTTATGACAGTGGCGGTTTGGGCGAGGGACGAGGACTTGTAGTGGCTGGTTACGGCTTGTGCCCAGGAGCCTACGCCTACGGCGGCGATGGCGTGGGTTACGGGGGGGATATCCATGGAAGTGAGTTGAGCGTCGGTTTCTGTGAGCATGGTTATGTAGCCTTGTACTACATACTATTACACGTTAGTTTCCACCACACGTATAGATGGATGAAGACATGAACTGCGGCATAGGAATAGAAATTACCTCAGGAATCTCCTCATACCCCTCCCAGCTCACATCCATAACCAACATCCCCCCCTTCTCCTTCCCCGCCTCCTCCTTCGCTTTCTCAATCGAAAAATCATAATCCCCATCCACAACCACCACCGTCGCGCCCTCACTCCTAATCTTCCCCGCCGTCGCCTCGTCCATAAAATCAGGCACAAAAATCACTGCCTTGACTCCTAGATACTTCGCCATCCGCGCTACAGCCCTGCCCCAATTCCCTTCCGTACACGTCACCAACTCCACTCCTTCTTTCCTTGCCGCTGCACCCAGTTCATGCAGTGTGGCGGTGATGGGTAGGGAAAGTTTCTTGGTTAGAGCGACTTGGATGGCCCATGATGCGCCGAGGATTTTGAAGGCGGGGAGGCCGAGACGGCTGGATTCGTCTTTTAGGAGAATGTGGCCTAGATTGAGGGATTGGGCTAGGTGTGGGAGGGGGATTAGGGGGGTGATGGCGTAGTCGGGGAGGGTGCGGTGGAAGGACTCGACGGAGGGGTTGGTGGAGGGGATGGGGTGTTTGTAGGTTGAGGCGGAGGGGTTGTGGAACATGGTGGATGATGATTTCGGGGGAGTATATGTGTTGATGGAGTTGAGGTTCAATTGTTCATCTGGAGTGAAGTCGGTTGGAAGGCTGATGCTCGGTTTCCACTTTGAGAGATACGAGTCCTATATACATCGCAAGACCCATGGATCGTTCGCAGGGCGTGTGAGGCGTCTACATCGTTCACGCATACAGACTACGGTGCATTACTGCAAGCCACCACGAATGCCATGCGCGTCTCCTCCGACGGGAAACGCTCAAGTTAGGCCAGGCGGATGGTGCAACGTGGGGGGATGTGGGACCGCTCAGGGTCCCAGTAGCTACGTCACTTCCGAGGTCTTTCTGACGCAGCTGCCTTCGCGTCTCTGTTTCATGCAAACTTCAGCATCACCACGAGAACCACCACCATGTCACAGCAAGGAGTGCATGCGGCGTTGGGGAATATACCGAGAGTTGTAGTGCGGCCAACGGTGGATAATGTTGTAGCGTCGACGTATCTTGTCAAGGTATTTGTACTCGTTCTGCTGTTGTTGCGCATGTGCTAACAGGCAACAGGGCATCGTCTTCTTCCTCGCGCACCCGTTCCTGTACCCTCTACTCAAAGCGCGACTACTACCGGCAGTACTTCTCAGCCTCTTCGTGCTCATAAACCTCTTTGTATGGACGTTGCTGCCCCAAGTACTCTTCCTCAAGATATTCCACACGGCGGGTAGTGCATGGGTCAACGCCGTGTTTCTCGTCTTGGGAGAGGGAGCTGCGATCGTCGCATTACTATTCGAGTCTTTCCTAGTGGTACGTATACCCAACTGCACGCTATACTCCGGTACTGACTCTGGCTAGGATGAATCGCAAGTCGATGTGTTCGACGCCGTCCTCATCTACAAAGGCTACGAAGACCTTGTCCGCAAACACCGTCCCGTCACTGAAGATGCGCTGAACGACCCCGTCCGTCGACTAGGCAAGCCTACGCGCTCTTCTGTCTACGCGCCGTTCTCCTTCCGCCAGATCGCCGAGTTCGTCATACTGCTGCCTGTGAACTTTATACCATATGTCGGGGTGCCGATATTTCTTTTGCTCACGGGCTATCGCGCGGGTCCGTTCCAGCATTGGCGATACTTTCAGCTTCTGGGCTACGACAAGAAACAGAGGAATCTTGCCATCAAGAAGAGGAGGTGGCAATACACTTGGTACGTCGTCTTCATGGATTGATGGGAACACCTCTAACATTGTATGCGTAGGTACGGCACAGTCTATCTCATGCTGCAGTATGTGCCGCCGCTTAGCATGTTCTTCCTCATGACGGCACCAGCAAGCTCGGCGTTGTGGGCCGCGGACCTGGAGAGAGCGCGGAGGGAGCAGGAGGCGAACCTGGCTGAGGCGCCGCAGTACACGGACGAACCGGACACCGCTGTATGATAGTGTTATCTAGTTGGTCGGAATACACCGCGTTGGAAGACAGCACAGCATTTGTGTTTGGGATCGTCTGAGGACCTGAGCGATAGCTTGCTAGCCCGAGTGCTGAGGTCATGGAAGCTTGACGCGCGTGATCACGGGGTAGCTTTCGCGCTCGAAGCCCACCGTATCCTGATTTGTGTATGCAACGAGACACGTGAGATATGCCGCTCAAATGCGCGACAGCTAATCAACCAAGTTCCATCGATAAAGTGGCTGGCATAGCACTATGCAGACCTCGGTTCTGGTTGTCTGGGGCATGGCGGATGCGGCCTGGCGCAGGTACAATCCTCGAACAGGGAACGTGTCACGCTAGTCGCACTGTCGGCCAGGCAGCACTGGTCACATTCGTCATTCGCCCGCCGCGCCTTCCCCAGCCCCATAGATAGCTCCAGCTTGAGCTCCGTCCCCAACACACCACTCACTCCCCATCTCTCCCTCTCCACCCGCCATCCCATCTCCCATCCATCCATTCTTCTTCCATACCCCATCCGTCTCCATCAAACGTTCGCAATCATGAAGACGGCGGTGCTCCTCGCAGCAGCCACTTCGGCCTCTGCGGCTGTCTACAAGACGCCGCTCAAGAAGGTCTCTCTGTCTGACCAGCTGGTAAGCCATCGTCGCATTCGGACGCGCAAGATCGCAGTCTAACCGCGAGCAGGAATTTGCCAACATCGAGACCCAAATGGCTGGCCTCAAGCAGAAGTACTCCCAGCAGCACATGACCGGCCTCAAGGCCCAGTCGCACATGGAGGCTGCGCTCAAGGCGCCCTACATCGCCGATGGCACCCACCCCGTGCCCGTCAGCAACTTCTTGAACGCGCAATGTACGTCTCCGAAGCTCCGCGCGCTGCGCAGCATTGTGTGGCGAAAGCTAACAGGCGCCAGACTTCTCTGAGATCTCTCTCGGAACTCCTCCCCAGACCTTCAAGGTCGTCCTCGACACGGGAAGCTCCAACCTCTGGGTCCCATCGCAGAGCTGCAACTCGATTGCCTGCTACCTTCACACCAAGTACGACTCTTCGGCGTCGTCAACCTACAAGAAGAACGGCACCGAGTTCGAGATCCGCTACGGATCCGGCTCGCTCAGCGGTTTCGTCTCGCAGGATGTCTTCCAGATTGGCGACCTCAAGGTCAAGCACCAGGACTTCGCCGAGGCCACCTCCGAGCCTGGTCTCGCTTTCGCCTTCGGCAGGTTCGACGGCATCATGGGTCTTGGCTACGACACTATCAGTGTCAAGGGCATAGTCCCTCCCTTCTACAACATGCTCGACCAGGGTCTCTTGGACGAGCCCGTCTTCGCCTTCTACCTCGGCGACACCAACGAGGGCCAGGAGTCCGAGGCTACCTTCGGTGGCATCGATGAGAGCCACTACACCGGCAAGATGGTCAAGCTTCCCCTCAGGCGCAAGGCCTACTGGGAGGTCGACCTCGATGCCATCACTTTCGGCAAGGAGACTGCTGAGATGGACAACACTGGTGTCATTCTTGACACCGGTACATCTCTGATCGCTCTTCCCTCCACCATCGCCGAGCTCCTGAACAAGGAGATCGGTGCGAAGAAGGGCTTCAACGGCCAGTACTCCGTTGAGTGCGACAAGCGTGACAGTCTGCCCGACCTCACCTTCACTCTTACCGGCCACAACTTCACCATCAGCGCGTTCGACTACATCCTCGAGGTCCAGGGATCCTGCATCTCTGCCTTCATGGGCATGGACTTCCCCGAGCCAGTAGGACCTCTTGCTATTCTCGGTGACGCTTTCCTCAGGAAGTGGTACTCCGTATACGACCTTGGTAACTCGGCCGTCGGTCTTGCCAAGTCCAAGTAAGCTTCTGCTCCCCATGTCGCCCCATTACGGATATCATACAACTCTGGAACGTCATGGAAATGATGACGGCGTTTGGATCAAATTGTAGTTAGGTTTAATGACTTGGGTATTCGGTTGTACAAGAGTACATCAGCCAATGAGAAGGATAAAGAATGACTGTGTCGTTTGCATGTGATGCTATGGATCTTTGCATGTACGTCTCTGTTGTTGTTGCCATCGCGAGACGTCAATATAAATGTGTTAACTATATCATTTTTCAAAGCTTTGAAGCTGTCTCCCACGAGATAACAGGCCCTACACCAACCTGCGGGCACGGATGGCACGCGCTGTTGTATGTTTTTGCCTTCTTTTTGCCAGTTTTTTGCGCCGTGGAAGATGTCTTTCTGCCACCATGAACGAACGAACTGCAGGCGTGGGCTTATGATCGTGCTATCCATCCGCATCCGCTTGTCTGCCTGTCTGCGCCTCCGTTGGAGTACCTGGCTGTCATCGCGTGGACTATTATAGTCCACGTTAGCGGACGGCAGCGCCTTGGGCTGGCGTTTACACGTGCACCTATCGATAAGTCTGACCAATGACGTCTGTAGACTGCCCCAACGGACCTGGGGGCTTGCAGCTCGCAACCTAGAAGCATGTGGGATGATAACGGATTCGAGTGAAATATAGATGAATACACTGCCTGTCACACTCCACAGTTACCGGTCGCGGTCGTTGCCTGGAGGTGTGCGTGGGTAACCTTATCGTATCGCGCTAGTAGGTACCCCGGACGCATGCAGCACGCTCCTCAGCCACGAGACAGCTACAAGTCATTCCCTCAACGCTCCAATATGTGACCTTTAACGATCTTCCCAACTGCCCTGCAGCGTGCGATACCTTTCCAGATAGTAAATCGCAATACATTCCTGAGCCCACATCGCTGCCTTGACCAACCGTGGTACATCCGCCAGCACATCCGCGAGCAACCTTGACGATCCAATAACTGTTGAGTGCAGGCGCACGACGCCCCATCCCGAGATGGCGTCCCAAGACAGAAGCCAGGACAGTACGAGTCGCCGAATGAGCAGAAAGCGAAAAGACTCAAGAAGAGAAACGCGCGGTGTGTCTATGGACGTACCGGAGCGCTTCCGAGATGGCGACGATGCACAGGAGGATGTCACGGCGCCGAAGCGGAACAACACCATGTCGATGAACCAGTCGCTCTTCTCCATGATAGCCCGCGCGGGTCAGCAGTCGCAGACGGACCTGGGCACGATGCAAGAAGTCGACTCCGGCGATAGCGACGACGGAGGCAAGAAGGCGCCCTACCGCAACCTCGACGGCGCAGCACGACTAAGTCGCTTGAGCTCAGCCAACGACTTCCAGAGTCCAGCTGGAGACTTGGATGGGCCGACGGTAGAGAAGGGAAAGCACAGGCGCACACTCTCCGAGAACAAACTATTGCGTTCCCTGCCCAAGTTGAAGCTCTCCAGCCGGAAGGAAGCTCGCTCAGACAGCCGCCGCAGCGATCAGATGTCCTCGTCACAGTTCCTCCCCCCGAAACCCTCACCCGATGATCTTCCGACCCCGCCTAGCGACCCGAAACCGAAGACCAAGGACAAGACCAAGGTCGCGACCAGCGAGGATATACAGGCAGACAAAGGGAGGAGCTCGGGTCGAAGGAGTAGACACGGAAGCTCCGCAGGGCTTGCTAAGAGCAAAGCCCCCGTCACGCTTGCTCAGAGGATACAGCAAATATTCGAGTTTGAAGAGGTGGAGGAGGTTATATCCGAGTATCCATGCTGGCTGCTCCAAAGTATCCTGCTGCAAGGGTACATGTACATCACCCAGAAGCACATATGCTTCTACGCGTATATACCCAAGAAACATGTAAGCACCCTCTGCCCCGCAGTCGACATGATGTGCTAACCCTCTCAGCACGACGTCAGCAAAACAGGCTACCTCTCCAAACGCGGTCGATCAAAGTTCAACCGCTACTGGTTCGTTCTCCGCGGCGACGTCCTCGCATACTACACCAACCCTACCGAACTCTACTTTCCGCGCAACCGAATCAACTTGCAATACGCCATATCCGCCGAAGTCATCGAGCCCACAAAGAAGGGAGAAGAAGAGACTAGCTTCACCATCACTACGGATGAGCGAAAGTATCTGTTCAAGGCGGACAGTGCGGCGAGCGCGAAGGAGTGGGCGAGGAGTATCCAGAAGGTCATCTTTCGGACACATAATGAGGGCAACAGTGTGAAGATTAGCCTGCCGATTCAGAATGTGCTGGAGATTGAGGAGAGCAGTATTCTGGATTTGGCGAATACGGTCAAGGTGAGGGTTATTGATAACGACGAGACGTTTGCTATCGATGAGGTATGTGTTCTTCCCTATCATACGAATGGGATGTTTGCTCACTCCAACAGTACTTCTTCTCGTTCTTCAATCAGGGACAAGATGCGCTCAACGTTCTACGCATCATGATTAATGACAACGAGCACCATCAAGCCTTACAACAAGGTGTTGACGGCGAGGCATCTACGCCGACAGGTCAACGCGAATCTGTAGCATCGCCAACCACTACCGCTGAGACACCACACATTCAAGAGAATGTTCGCGCCACGCTTTCGCCTTTGCAGGTACCGCGTGCAGGAAGGTCGAGCATAAGCGATGTGTCTGCTCGGTCTAGCCATGATGCCAACAGGAGGAGCTGGGACGTGCGACGTAGCATGGACGCAAGCCGCACCTTTCGACGACCGAGCGGCGAAGTACAAAGACCAAGCAATGAAGCGCGACGAAGCTTCAGTGGTAGAGGTCGGCCAGGAGACCGAACGCCTCTGTCCCCTAGGGGAGCGGATTCTGAGTCAGCCAACCTTTCACTCGATCCAGGCACCGAATCGTCAGTCGCCATACAATCCATGGATGAAAGCAGCGCTTCTGCCTCACAAATACTGGACCGCTCCGACTTATTCCGTGGTCCCGCGAATCACGCAATCAACGCGCCTTTACACAAGCTAGACACTCAAGCCAGAGATTCACAGGACACAGCGCGTTCGGGCCAACCGAAATCCGCAAACACTGCGCATCGCTTAAAGCAACCCCAAACACCGACAGGCGCGCCTGATCTGGACGACGATACAGACACTAGCGCACAACCTCGCCTATCAGGGTCCTCATCCGCTCTACAAGATATCGCCTCCTACCCGCTCCAGAAGGCGTCGGGCTTAGCGGGATTCTTCAGGACCCGCTCGAAAAAGATGGGTAACTTACTCGCGACAGAATCCATGGGTTACTATGAGAAGGTGTCTGGTATGCTCGCTGGCGGGCGGAAACACTATACCACTGCCGACGGACTAGAGACTGGAGATCAGGTTCATGGTTTCGAGGACGACGAGGACGCGGCGAAGGCTGCGGAAAACTTCCAAAATCACTTCGCCTTCCCCGATACCGAGGTGTTGCAGTCGTCGTTCTTTGCGTCGCTGCAGCGCGTCTTACCAAACTACGGCAAGATCTACATCAGCGGCAACTACTTTTGTTTCCGCGGCCTGCTGCCTACGTCTAAGACTAAGGTCATCATTCCCATGCGGGATATCGAGAATGTCAACAAGGAGAAGGGATTTCGACTGGGCTACCATGGTCTTGCTGTCGTCATCAAGGGCCATGAAGAGCTCTTCTTCGAGTTCTCAAAAGCAGAGTATCGCGATGAGTGTGCCATCATGGTGCATCGCGTCCTAGAGAATAACAGGTATCTCGACGATGAGGATGATTCTTCTTCGGGCGTTGACAGCGAGGACGAGGCCGCAAAGGCGGAGCACGACCTGCTACAACAGGCTCGTGACCATACCGACACAGAAAAGAAGGTGGACGTATCGGAAGTCGTACGCGCTGCAGAGCACGATCGCATCCCACTCGTATTCGACGACCCTCTCGCCTCTATCATCGATTTCAAGCCCCCGAAGCCGCTGAAAATCGTTTGCCTTACTATCGGATCTCGAGGCGACGTGCAGCCATATATTGCGCTATGCAAAGAGCTGATCAAGGAGGGACACGAGGCGAAAATCGCGACTCATGCTGAATTTGAGCCCTGGGTGCGGAAGCATGGTATCGAATTCGCGGTCGTAGACGGCAACCCAGCTGAGCTCATGCGGATCTGTGTCGAGCACGGCATGTTCACAGTCGGCTTCCTGAGAGAGGCCAACGCCAAGTTCCGCGGATGGCTCGACGACGTGTGTAGTTCGGCCTGGCGGGCATGTCAAGGTGCAGACTTGATCATCGAGAGCCCAAGCACCATGGCCGGAATCCACATCGCAGAGGCTCTAGAGGTCCCGTACTTCCGCGCCTTCACGATGCCATGGACGCGCACGCGAACCTACCCCCACGCATTCGCTGTCATGGAGAACAAGCAGGGCGGTGCTTATAACCAGTTCACATACGGAATCTTCGACAAGATGTTCTGGCTAGCCATCTCCGGCCAGATCAATGCCTGGCGACGACGCGAGCTGGGACTGCCGCCCACGACCATGCGTAAGATGCAGGCGAACACGCGACCGTTCTTGTACAACTTCAGTCCCCACGTCGTACCGCCACCTTTTGACTGGCCCGACTGGGTCCGCGTCACCGGATACTGGTTCCTAGACGAGAGCGAGGGCTACGAACCTCCAGCGGACCTAACCGCCTTCATCAAGAAAGCGCGCGACGATGGCAAGAAGCTCGTCTACGTAGGCTTCGGCTCCATCGTCATCGACGACCCCGCCGCCCTCACAAAAACAGTCGTAGACTCCGTCCTCAAAGCCGACGTCCGCTGCGTCCTCTCAAAAGGCTGGTCCGACCGACTCGAAACCAAAGACGCATCGAAACCTGAAATCCCCCTCCCACCGGAAATCTTCCAAATCCAATCTGCGCCCCACGACTGGTTGTTCAAGCAAATGGACGCGGCGGTGCATCATGGCGGGAGTGGGACTACGGGAGCTAGTCTGCGCGCTGGTATTCCCACCATTATCAAACCTTTCTTCGGCGACCAGTTCTTCTTTGCGCAACGCATTGAGGATCTTGATGTGGGGATTTGGCTCAAGAAGGTCAACACTAGTGTGTTTAGTCGCGCGCTTTGGGAGGTTACGAATAATGAGCGATATATTGGGAGGGCTAAGAGGTTGGGGCAGAGGATTAGGAAGGTAAGTCATCTCCTCCACTATTATTCCCTTCCATCATCATCATCCAGATCGTTAACATATTTTCCCCACAGGACAACGGCACACAAGTAGCCATCCAAACCATCTACCGTGAACTCGACCGCGCACGCACGCTCATCAAGACTCATGGCAAACAGCCTGGTTATGAGGATGCTGATGCTACGGACGATGGGTTCGGCGACGAAGACGATTGGACAATTGTTGATGATGGGGGCGAGAAAGCAGAGGTTTCTCATCCTTATGTGGTTAAGGAACCGGTGGCGGGGATGGAGCAGGATGCGGAGAGGATGGGGGGTGGGAGTCTGGTGTTGGGGAGTATGGTGTCCAAGGAGGCGGGGAAGACGAGCAGGAAGGAGAAGGAGAAGTGATGTTGGGGATAAGGGGTTGAGGGAGTGGGTCAGAAGAGGATGGTTTCTTCACACTTTAATCATTGCGGCGCGAATATGGCTTTGAGTACGGGTATGGATGGGTATAGGGCGTTTTTTTTTGGGATTCTGCATGCGTTATAGAGTAGATTGTTACGATACCACGCGGTTTTGATGTGCCCTGTGCGCACATGTTTTTTTCATCGTGGGCGTGTTTAGGCGTAGGTAATGGAATGGAATGAATGATTACACAGTTCTATATTCGAGAGGAATTTTCGGTATGTTGCGCGGCGGTCGATGGAGATGTGTGTGTGGGGCTGATAGATCGTCGTCGTTGCCTAAACATGGGAATGGTATTGACCAATCTTTGACTTGACCAATCGATGATTACCACGAATAGGTTGTTGTTTGTGTGCAAGTAGGGATATGATAGGTCGCAGGCTGATGTTTGTGATAGTGACGTCTTGGTAGTTTGTGTATGTAGATATGGCGAATGCATTGCTACTGAAGTGCAGCCTGGAAGTTGCATTAGTATGTGTGAGGGCTACATGTATTTCTGATGACTCGAATCTATACATCGAGCACGTGTGTATGCGGCAAGAGTATGCAACTGTCGAGTCATATCCATATAGATCATGTTATGTCGCTACATGGTGTACTCCAAAGCCGTCGACTTTCCTAAGAGCGGGTTGCTAGCGGAGATGGCACGTGATGTGAGACCGCATTTCATGGAGAAGAGGCATCTCCTAGAGCACAAGATATGTTGCTCGAAGAGGGTCCTGGGTATCTTTTACGATTGATTGTAGCTAGTGCTTGTGATAGTAAGGTCTTAATGTGTGTGTATACGTGTGTATGTTGAGGGTTGTTGGATAGGTTGGCGCTGCCTAGATGTGTGAAGATACTTGCTGTGCTCTGACTCGCCGATTGATGGATAAGATGATGCTGCGCAACGATTAGATATAATGTTCCTGATGTGCAGCCTAGGAAGCCGTGCCTGTGGTGTGTGTGTGAGGCCTACATACATCTTTAGTGAGTCAAAAGAATACGGCATGCGCAGATGTAGGCATCAAGAGTATACTTGCATAGGACTTCAAAGCTATGAAAATCGTGCGTATACGTTAGATAAATCATCTCCACAGATCGATCGTGCAATGTCGTAGCCTGGTGTTCGCGAGGGTAAAGTCTTGGCATTCCTCGGGGCTTCAGACGCGTCTAGGCCACTACTATCCTACCAAGTCGAAGGAGGCATCGCGGAAAAAGCATTGCATCGATTCCCAATAATAGGCACCGTTGGACTCGTGGATGCACTCGTGATGACTGTTGATAGACGCGTCGTCCTATTTGGAGAGGGCTCTTTGTCTTTGGTGGCATGTTTGAGGTAGTGGCAGTCGCGCTAGTATGGTGGCTGAGAGGTATAAAGATGGCCGCCCCTCGCTCCCAAATATTTGGGGGAAACCGAGCCGCGACGCCATACGTCAACCCCGGTCGCGCAGCACTTCACCACCATATACGCGAAATAAACTGAACACACTGGAGCCTACATTGACGCCAGATCTTGCAATCTACTTGCGCTATCGTAGTGTAGTCTGCAAACCTATTCAGGTTTCTACTTCTCCGAGGTCTCACCCACGCTCCACCTAGCCCGTCGCACCACATCCGGAAACTACACCTTCACTCTCAACTTAATTTCAGCACGTTGGCGCCAGACGTCATAGCGCATCGCGACTGCGACCAAGCTTCCACTCACCACTCCTCGCCGCGGGAGTGCCGAATGCGCCGAGCCGAAGCACAACGCGCCCACGTCCAACACCACCACGTCGCCAGTCGCATGGGCTGCCTCACCTCGGCATGAAGATCGTTTCGCCCCGGGATCTCAGCTATCCCGTTACCGTCATCGACCTCCTTAAGAAGCGCGACGATGACGTCCAGCGGTCGGGCAAGCTGTTCAACTACAGCTATGATAGTCGCGTCACCGAGGGCGACAAGTGGGGAGGCGAGAAGACGGTCATGAAGAAGTTCAGGCAGACGTTTGCCGCGAGCACAGAGGGAAAGATCACGCGCTGGTTCATCAAGCCCGGCACCGTCATTGAGCGATATGGGTAGGCCTACCGCGCGCCTGCTGCACGCGCAACATGCTAACACGGCCGCAGAACTCCACTCCTCGAGATCGAAGAGCCATGCACGCACGAGACACAGTTTGGCGGCCTCTGCGTCGACTGCGGCCGCGACATGACGCAGGTCGACTACCTCACCAAGGAGCTCGATGTCGGACGCGCGACGGTCAACATGGCGCACGACAACACGGCGCTCCTCGTCAGTCACAAGGAGGCAGTAGCGGCAGAGGAGGACGCCAAGAAGCGCCTGTTAAGCGCGCGCAAGCTGACCCTCATTGTCGATCTGGACCAGACCGTCATCCACACCACCTGCGAGCGCACCATTGCCGAATGGAAAGCCGACCCCGAGAACCCGAACCACGATGCCGTCAAAGACGTACAAGGTTTCCAGTTGGCCGACGACAATGTCTCCAACGTGGCTGCGAACTGGTACTATGTCAAGATGCGCCCAGGTCTGAAGGACTTCTTCGACCGAGTCTCGAAGCTCTACGAGATGCACGTCTACACAATGGCCACCCGAGCGTATGCGCAAGCCGTCGCGAAGATCATCGATCCCGAGCGCAAATATTTCGGCGACCGCATCCTCAGCCGCGACGAGAACTACACGGACAAGCTCAAGAGTCTGACGCGGCTCTTCTACCAGAACACAGCCATGTGCGTTATCATTGACGACCGAGCAGACGTCTGGCAATACAGCCCGCACCTCGTCCGCGTGCCCGTATTCAACTTCTTCCCTGGTGCTGGAGATATCAACGCAAGTTTCCTCCCTAAGCAGCAGGAGCTTGTGTCATTCGCAAAGGACAAATCGCCCCCGACCCCGAAGAAGGCCACGACTGAAGTTGCGACCACGAACGTTGTCTCCGTCCCAGGCAAGCCGCTCGAGACCACGACCGAAACCACGAATGGTGATTTGAACGAACTGGGACAGCAGCTCATATCATTAGCAGCAACTGAAGATTTGGAGGAGCAGGCCAAAGAGCAGGAGAAGCTCATCATCGCACAACAAACAGAGCGGCCTCTGCTACAGCAACAGCTCATGCAGGATAGGGAGGATGAAGAGACACCTGCCGAAGCTGAAACTCGCGACTCACGACCGGTCGAACAACCCAAGGTCCGACACAGCATCCTCAACGACGACGACAGAGGACTTGACGTCATCGAACACAACCTCAACCTCGTCCACCGCACATTCTACGATGAATACAGGAAGGCCAAGAAGGTGCCAACAGGCGGTCGTGTGGCTGAGCTCAAGGGCGAGAAGAGCCCAAAGAAGCGCTCCATGGAAGAAGACGTCATTCCTGATGTAGCCGAGATCATGCCGCGCATCAAGAGTGAGGTACTCGACGGTGCGGTGGTCGTCTTTTCTGGTATCATTCCGCTTGGTGTGGATGTCCTAACGTAAGTACTCGACAGCGAAATCGCAGAGCGCAGCTAACCTTCCCCAGATCGGACTTCGCACTATGGATCGGAAGCTTTGGCGCAGAAGTTACCACGAACGTTACCCGAAGAACGACCCACGTAATCGCCAACCCCGATCGAAAGACAACCAAAGTAAAGCGAGCCGCCCGATACCCCCACATCAAGATCGTGAACCCCGAATGGATGTTCCAATGCTGCACCAGATGGGAGCATGTAGACGAGACACCCTACATAATCGAGACCGATGCGGCGGAGCGAGGCGGCTCACCCATCGCCGACCTCGAAGACGAGAGCATCGATGGAACAGGGGATGAAGCAGCGGATAACGCTTCTCCAGTAGTCGAAATGTCAAACGACGACTGGGCGCAGCTCGACGACGAGCTCGCTGATTTCATGAACGAAACCGACACAGACGGCGGCGGCAGCGAATCAGATTCCGACAGCGTCCGCTCAGACAACAGCACAGCATCAGATACCCAGCAACAAGCCGCCAAGAAGAAGCGGAAACGCACAAACTCCACCGACGTCAGCGAGACGGAGGAAAGCGATAGCAGCATCAACAGCACCACCTCGCGCCTCCAACGGCGGAAGAAACGTACCATGGAGCGGGTGACATCACTCACAAATGTCGTTACCGCCGATAAATCTGGTCTACCCAGCCCTGAAACCACGGGGCCAGAAGAAGACCAGGGAGACGTCGATGGTGACGACGAGGAGATGAAGAATTCCGAAGCAAATGGGACGGCAGCGCCAGATCTCCAGGACGACTATGACGATGGCCTTGAAGCGGAGTTACTGGCTGGCTTCGGGGATAGTGATGGTGAGGAGTAGTACTTCACCCGTCGACCTAGGAAAGCTGAACACCATGGAAGCTACATCACCATTTAGTTTTGTAGTTCTACTTACTTTGTCCTGGTGTAGTCTGCAGACCTGTTCATCCTTTTTCGCGTATAAGGTGACTGGTTCCATGTCTTCTTCACACGGGTATGAATTTTTTCATGTAAGAGGGTGTGTGTGGCTTGCGATCTCTCAAGTATCTGTCTTACCTGCATAGCGAGGTGTTTTTGGCTGTTTGGCGTTGGCTTATTCTTTATATATATATGGTTGTTTTGGGGATAACGCTCGCTTTGGGGTGGCGAGGGGTTGGGGTTGGGGTGGTGCTTCAAGGGGAATTGGACTGGCTAGATCGAGGGTGAGGATGAGGGGGAGGGGGAGAAGCTGCTGTAAGCGAAATGCAACGATTGAACACTCTGGAACCTACGTTGATGTTGGGGCACTTGCTTTGCGTGTTTTTGTCTTGATGTAGGCTGGGGACTTCATACCATGCTTGATGAAGGGACTGTTGATTGATTGCCGAATCCTGCTCTACTGCGCTCATACAATACATTTTCCCGCTCGTGACTTCCCACGCGACGTCGGTTATCATGAGTGGCGGCGGCGGTGGCGGAGCAGGAAGTCACATTAACAATGAACACGCCAAACCCAACATTCGGGAAAGATCCTCACTTCCTTCTGAAATACAAAGCGCATCATTGGCGTTTCTCAGCGTTACCCCGAGTTGAGCATCCTTCGTGATGTTCGTTCGCCTCGATGTTCGCCTTGCACAGCCCTGACTCCGCCCACGGGTTGATTGTCCGGGTAAATCCATGGTTGGTGGGTGTGGTGTGCATCGCTTAAGCGTTTGGAAGGATTCAAGCTTGGAAGGGGGATATAAGCTTTGGGGGTTCTGCTTGTTTTGAGGATTGGAGTATAGGGAGTTTTGAGAAGATACTGTGTAGTACACGTCGCGACTATCTCGCAGTACGAAACTAAGACCTGTTTACCTACCTACCTACCTACAGTCTTCACACGAGAACCTATTATTAAGGTCATCTCTACGCGCCTGCCATTCTATCACCTCATCACCATACCAACACTACCAACACCACCAATCCTCTGCACCACCACCCCAAACACTCACCCAAAATGGGCTGCATGACCTCTTCCCTCTCGCCCAAAAACCCTCACTCAGAGCAATGGGCTCCCCACCCCGACACCACCAACGCGAATCCCTCGGGGAACGCACACGGTTCAGATGACGATGAAGAAGGCCCAAAGAAATACGATCCCGCGGCTGCGGGGAGGGAGATGGCTAAGACGGGGAGGACGGCGGGAGGCATGGCGTATGCGGCGATGGGGTCGGAGGCGTATGGAGGGCCTGTTGCTGGGTAGAGGGTGAGGACGGGGGAGATGGAGAGGAAGGAGGATGTTAGAGATGCAGATGGAATGATAGGGGTTCGGGATGGATATGGAACTTGTTGCTCTTATCCGATAACTATCTTTTTGCATACTCACCTGGGCACCTACGATCGCTTATCAATGCGTTTGTGTATTGTGATTTGTTACCCTGATGTACTACGGTAGCTTTTTGCTTTGTTCAGGTGATGCTGGAATGTGTTTGTAGATGCCTGGCCTTTGTAACAGCGGGTAGCTGATTGAACAACGAATGTATGAATGCGGAATGTCATGCTTTGAGGCACGTGAAATGAATGCGTGGAGGTGACGTAGCTGTCAAAGTTGAAATTGACGTTCAGGTTCGAGCGAGAAAGTAGGAGAATGTTTTAGACTTTCGGGCACGATCGAACGCATTGCGACACAGCTGTCATCCAAACCACTCCCCTCTCCCTATTCCCCACCTCGCTCCAATTACAACCAGCCAGCGCTGCACACGCGTTCACAGCCCAAGCTTACCCCAGTTTGTCGCTTAGGTTAGCGCTATTCACCTCCCGCGTGGACCCTTGTTCTTGGGCGGAGCTACATCGGTGGGTGGGTCTTTGGCGGGACACAAGTGAGGCTGAACCTACGAAGGGCTGCTTGCCTGCGCGCTTACTTCCTTTTTCCTGCCCCATCAACCCTTCCGCTCTTACTCCACTTTTACCGGTCAGTTTGCCGGACGTATTGCGATCGACTGCAGCTGTCTATCTTGCGGGCGATTAGGCAACAGAGGAGAAGAAAGACTTCAACAAGACTTACGTAGACGGCCGCGCATATCGATAAGGCGACGAGCGAACTTGCTACGGGGTGCTCTTTGCGATATCTGGAGGGTGTCGAGGAAAAGCACACATGATGGCGCCGCGGTTGGCTTTCATGGACCTTTCGGTCGATCTGAAGACGTTGATAGTCCAGCATGTAAGTCTCTGGGTTGATGGTGGGTTCAAAGTAGCAGAAGAAGCACCAGGCTGACACTACACAACGCAGATCAACCGCCCAACCGACCTCAAGAACCTCTGCCTCACCTGCAAACAACTCCACGAGATCACCGTCCGTCAACTCTACTACGAAGTAACCCTCGACGTCGGTTCACCCCACGACACGCGCCTCGCAGCCTTCCTCAACCCCAAGAACATCGGCCTACAACATGTCCGGAAGCTGGACCTCTACCTCGCAGATGTCCTGGACAAATGCAATCAGCAGCAACAAGCCAACTTTGCTATTCGCATGATTTTGGAGTTGCTGCCGGAGAACCAACTGGAGAAGTTCTCGTGGCACCCGTGGTCGCCGTTCTCCGGAGACAACCTGGTGTTGCTGTACAAGAAGCAGAAGCGCATGCGGTGGATGGAAAGCATTTCGCTGGATCGCAATGTCTTGCCAGAACTACAGAAGCTGCCGAATATTGAGACGTGCTTCCAGGAAGTACGGAAGCTTGGACTATACCCAGACTCTCGCGAGGTCCTGGACTTTTGTCACTTCTTGCTGAAGAACGTGGCTGGGCGCAAGCTGGAGAAGATTACGCTGCATGCGAGCTTCGATGAGATGGATCCGACCGTCACTATGCGCGAGCTGAACGATACGGTCAATGCGCCTGGACTCATTACTTCGACCATGTTCAGCCATATGCAGCCGTTCGCGAAGTGCACGCCGATCACACTCAATGAAATCACACTGCAAAAGCTTCATCTGCGCTATGCGTCGGAAACATACTGCAAGTTGATTGACTTCCGGTCTATCAAGAGCATCCGCATCTTCGGCTGTTCTGGTGCTGATGCCCTCTTTGCAGAGCTTAGCAAAAGCTCAAAACTGCCCGACAAGCTGGAGACACTGGAGTTCAAACACGATGATAACGCAGAGAACGACGGCTTAGGCGCTATCGACGGCTTCCTCGTTCTCGTCTCGGGTATCGAGACGCTCACTCTTGACCTCACATACGTCAAGGCCTTACCAGCCGCCGCCGGCATCGTGCGCCACAGCAAAACACTCAAAAGCCTCAACGTGCACGCGAGCACCGGTCCCGACAGCTGCGACGAAGAGCTCGTTTACGACTACGCCTCCTTCTCACAGATCTGCAAAGACTGCACACTACTTGAGCAAATCTCGGTAGCCTTCCCCGGCGTCAGCGTCATCCGCAGCAAGAACGACAGCTTCGTCAACTTCGAGAACTGCCTTGGTGATTTGCGCAATCTGGCAACTCTCAACATTACCACCTGGCCTACGAACAGCCCTTCATCGACTAAGCTACCACGCAAGGTCTACGAACACTTGCTGGCTGGTTTGGCACAGCAGGGTTTCGACCGCAGTGCCGCTCATGCGAAGGAGAAAGAGCGGAGTTCGAAATTGGGTATTATCGCGTTTGGCTCGTCGGATAAAGTGTACGACCGCGAGGACAGCCAGAACCAGATTAGTATGTATCAACCTCGAAGCTACACAACACCTTTTACTAACCCACCTTCTAGTCTTTGTCAAAGGCCGTCAAATCGACCCACTCGGCAACGAAACCTCGACGGCAGTGCAGATCGGATGGTGTTTGCGCAAGTTTATCGATGCGGGTTCCAAGTCGGACATTCTGGATTTCTCGTTGTCGCGTAGTTCACGGCCGCCAACGAGGAGCTCGCCGGATAGTGATGATAGCGATTGACAGGGGGATGAGGTTGTCGAATGGGGGCAACCTGATGGGGATGATGGGTGGTAGGGGTGTGGAGAGTGGTGGCGATGGGGGGTTAATGTTAAGAGGAACTGACTTATACGGTGGGTTGAGATGTTAGAGGCATGGTGATGCGAGCATATATACCAATTTGAAGGGATTAGCGGGCGTTGATACACAACCCATTCTTTACACTGATCTCTTCTCGGGCACAAATGTCAACTCTGAGCAAACTGAACGCGTCCATGGCATGTCTGTCTACGCGATTCGTTCATCGGACGAACATGCGTTCGTGGATCTCGGAGTATACTCCTTTCGATAAGATCGACGCGCTAGGAGATTATCTGAATTGCGTCATTGAGCGGAAATGAAATCTGGACATGACATTATGACAATGGGTCTACATTCATGCAGAAATGAGCACCATCACGCGTGGTGTAACGAGACTGGGGGTCCTGGGGAAGATGTTTTCGTCCTGCGGATCGTGCCTGCCCTAACATGATCTGTAGCTTGAAACAGCCTCTGAATTTTCATGCCATGAGCATGCAATGTCCAGCACCAACTCTAAACCGTCCACGTCTTCCAATTGCTAGCATCTGGTCTTGTTACACTCAATCGCATACCGCGAGCGGTCTCAGGCCATCTCTCCTTGTCCCTGTACCCATCTAACCGTGTCGGTAATTGCCGCGTCTGATCGGACCGCGAAACCTGTATGCAAGTAAGCCTACTAGAAGCTCTACTAGACCTGTCACGTTCGGCCAGGCAGTTGATCGCGCCCTGTCGTCTTGATACATCTGGAAGCTACCGAGCAGTTGTTTGTTTAACCGGAAGCTAACGGGACATCAGCCAACGTCCTTCCCTCGTCACGGTAGAACTGCGGCTACGCCATGACTTCTTCTCCGCATGCGTCGCAGTATCCTGCACCACCAGACGGCCAGGACCCGCATAATTACACGCCCTTGTATCCCAACGGGCAGGTTCTCGACGGTCAGGCACCGTCGTCGCGCATAGCCTACCCGCAAGAAGCCGCATACCCGAAGCTCGAGAATATCAACGAGGTGCTCCAGGCCCAGCAGGCTCTCCAAGCGAACCATGCCTTGAATCCTCCGCTGCCGCAGCAGTCCAAGCCGAACCGCCTGCGCAAAGCTTGTGATTCGTGCAGCATCCGCAAAGTCAAGGTGGGCGCGTTCCATTCTAACATTATGATAAACACGCTGATTGACGTCTGTAGTGCGACGAATCGGGCCCGCCGTGTAGAGCGTGCCTCGCGCTGGAGATTCCATGTACCTTTGAGCGCCCGAGCCGACGACGCGGACCGCCCAATAGGCATGCCGAAGCGATCAAGAAGCGCAGGATAGGCGACCTGGACTCCGAGTCGTCGACGCCGCAGTCTCCTACCAATGCCGCCCATGCGCTGGCGCAACTGCAGTCGTCGCATCCAGCCCAGCTCTCCGCCGAAGAGATATGCGCCCTGCCCACCCTGAACGCCCTCATCGACGACTTCTTCACATTCATACATCCGCTATGTCCCTTTCCGCACGAGCCGTCGTTCCGCGAAGCATGGGGGCATAGGGAGGACCTGACGAATCCCTCCTTCCTTGCCTTGCTGGCGTCCATGATCGCGGTCCTCGTCGCGTCCTTTCCTCGCAAACCACGCCTCCATCTCAACACACAGACGCGACGCGAATACCCAAATCACCTCTCCCTCGTCGACAAGTGCCGGGACGTGTGCGCGCGGGCGCGAGGACCCGGCTATCTCGACCGGCCGTCTCTGAACGTGTACGACGCGTGTACCAGCTACTTCCTCGGCTTGACCGGAGCCTACGTATTCCAATGGCGGCAACTGCGACTGTACCTCGCCGAGTGCCTGACCATCATACGCTCCCTGGGGCTCCATAAACCCGAGGCTCAGGGCTATACCTATCTTGGTGGCATGCCGAGTGCGTGGGGCTCCAACGGACCGAACCATGACGGCTCGAGAGAGTTCAAAGTAGACTACATCACCGAGGAGATTGGTCGGCGCGTCTTCTGGACGGTTTTTGTGGGTGTGCGGTACTTTTAACATTCTCCTGGCATCGACCATGACTGACTTTGATAGGACCATACAACAGCTCGGCGCTTCTTTCGGAGAGCTGATGATTGCGCCTGCCACACCTACGGAGCCTCTACCACCACTCCCGCGAGAAGTCGACGATGTACACATCTTTCCAAATGAGATACAACCGCAGCGCGAAGGGGTCGTCTCCATGCTCATTGGGTTCAACATCAACGTGCGCATCTTCCTGTCATACTCGTCGCTAGCAACGGCGGAGATGGCATTTGGCATTGATGAGATATTCGACTGGGATCGACAACAACAGATCTTCGCACAAAGCCTGCAGCGCTGTCGGCAGATTCTGGACAGCCTACCAGAGGTGCTCAAAGTCCGGCCAAAGTCTAGCAATAACAGTGGGCTCGAACAGCAGAAACCCTACTACCCGCCCATGCCAGAATACTCTGGGATGCGAGACCCCGCCATGGACACACATCACAAACCGGAAGCGCACGAACTGCGACGCTACGAGATCCAGAAAGCGAACATCTACGCCAGCCATTTATCCACTCGCTCGCACCTTGTGGAAAAGTACTTCCTTCAACTGGACAAGTATCAGCGGTCGAAGGGCCAAGCTGGTGCGCAAAACACGTCCAACGTCCTCGCAGCAGGAATCGACAGGTTTGTATCCGGGACAACAACCGACGCCGACGCGCTCGAAAAGGCAATGTCAGAAGAGCGGGAACAAGTGGTCAAAGACCTCCTCGTGGTACTGGGCAGCATCGACATGGTCAACATGGAGCCCAACGGCGACTCCTTTGTAAGTCTCTACGTTTACTTGCAAAACTCAGATTTCCTCTACCCCGTCCATGAGATTGACGGCTACGTCATCTCCATGTCGACACGTGATTTCTTTCGCCCAAACACCATTAGCCCGATCGCAAGCTTACGGTTCATGTCGACACAGACGCAGAAGATTCGCTCGATTGCTAGTACCCTGCTTGAGGTGCCGAAGGAGAGACGGGGGAGTGTGGCGTTGCAGCATCAGGATTACCTTTACAAGTTCCTGGATATTTTGAGTAAGTTGGAGAGGGTGAGTCCTGAGGCGAGTGATCCGAGTGGCGCGCTGGATGAGGAGAGTGAGTTGAGGCTTTGGGCGGATTTGAGGGATCATCAGTTGAGGTTTCAGGAGCAGGGGGGTGTTTATGGGTTTTCGTGAGGGAGAGACATGGACAGGTTTTATGACAGCGCCAGTCTTTACTGCGGAACGACGAGATCGCATGGAGTATGTCGGTGCTGATGGTGTGCCCAGGGCATTCAAGGTAATACTGAGCGCCAGCTCGAACGGATGGAATGCAGCTACAACGTCGGGTCTATTCTCACATTGAGGATCGTGTCAGGAAGATTTGGGGTGAGATGTAACAGTAGGAAGTGTCATTGTTATCTTGTCGCAGTCATTGTTAGATATAGTCAGAGATATGTTGGCACAAAAGCCTCGTCCTACTCGCTCTAATCACGAGTCCATCCCAGCATTCCAGTCGATATACAGTCGGAAATAATCATGCATCATGAGTCTATCCAGGTATACAATATATGTACAAGCTCTTCTCCACTCAACACGTAGAGGCCCTCAGAGTATGCCATATACCCTGCCCTCGTTTCACAGCTCCAGTTCCATGCAAGATTTCTTGCTGAATCCAGTGTTCTTCCATCTCTCCATCTCTCCAACCCTCCACAATCTCCACCTCTTCCCAGCCCTCCCTCCCCCATCTACGGCACAACCACCACCCCAATACTCCCCGCCTGCCCCACCACACTCCTCGCCACACCCTCCAAGCTCAACCCACTCAACCTCGTCTCGCCATGCTTAATCTTCGCAATCTCATACACATGCTTCAGACTAACCGTGCCCACCGTCCCTTTCACCGCATTGCCCACCGTCGGACTACTTGTGCTCGTCTTTCCTTTTTGCCCGTCATGGTTGTTCATGGGTCCCGGCACGTTTCCGGCTCCTCTTATCTTGTTCTTGGTGGGGAGCACGCCGGCGGCGGAGAGGAGCAGGGTTGCGGTCGGGGGTGTGCGCAGTTGGAAGTGGAAGGAGCGGTCGGGGCGGACTGTTATGCGTGCGGGGATGGGGGTGCCGGGGGTGTAGTGGGCGGTGCGGGCGTTGAACTCCTGCGGTGGGGGGTTAGTATAGGGTATGGGTTGGGTTTGCGACGATTGAGGGGATTGAGAAGGGTATGGAAGCAAGCGTGGGGTAACATCGATGGGTAGACCAAGTTTGAATAGAAGCTTTGCAATCGAAAATGAAGGTTGTAGATCTCGATATGTTGTGTAGGAAGGCATGCGACAATTGGAGAATGATAAACGTACTTTGCAGAAATCCATGCTCTTCACACCTTTACTTCCTAGCGCGGGACCAACGGGCGGCGAGGGCGACGCTTGCCCCGCGCCTACGATCAATTTGACGATTTGATCTTTTGCTATTGCTTTTCGCGCCATGGTGGGGAGGGATGTGGAAGTATGTTGGGGTGGGTGCTGGGGAATTTGCGGAGATGGGCTCGGAGGTGTCGGTCACAGGGTTTTTCGGGATATGGAGAGGTGGGGGATTGACGCGTTGGATTTATGAAAATAACAGAAATGCGATAAATGAGTGATGGAGATATGACATCTAGGTATGATAGAGATTCTTGATGTTGGTGGGATGACGATGCTGCCTGTCGTCCCACGTGACGACGTGATTGAGCTAACAATCTACGCGTCGCAGTTCCGCCACCTGCGAGCATTGATCAGCATTCCTGCACGACACTCCCTTTCCTCCCAACTCCCACCACATCGACCGGACATAGGCTGCCAAACCTCACAGTGCCTACCATAAGTGTCAATCCCTCATGCATCGACCAAAGACTCTCGCAGCCGGCGAGGCCACCCCGGCGAAGCCCGCGGCGCGTCTTTATGGTGGCACTCCACAGTCAACCGAACGCCTCATCAAGCCTTTCCGCTGTCCCGGCTCAGCAACAGTATCCAGTGTCTCCACGAAGCCAGCAAGGAAGAGGAGGAAGGTCGATTACTCTGGTGCCGGAGGCGAAGATGGAGAGAGCGACAAGCCATACTCGAATGAAGACCGGTTAGCCCTCGCCACACGAGACGCAAACCGATTTCCCGTGTTCAAGCCCAAAGACAAAGATACCGCCTTTAGAACCAAGTTCATCGTTCCTTTAGTCAACAAGGATGTTGGAGCTTACAACCCGAATCGACCAGCGCCGCTGCTTGGTATGCGGACCGGAACCGTCTTTGTTGCGCGACCACTACACGACCCGAGCGGAGAGTTTGCGATAGTACTCTACGATCCCACAGTCGACGACAAGCCGATACCGAAGGAAGAGGCGGAACCGAAGCTGAGTCAGACAGAAAAGAAGGAGATGGAGGCGCCGCTGGTACACAAGAGTTTGGCAGAGATACTGGGGTTGAAGAAGAAGGTGGACAATGAGCGACCGCGCGTGCCAGTCGTCATCGATCCAAGACTTGCAAAGGTTCTGCGACCGCATCAAGTCGAGGGTGTGAAGTTCTTGTATCGCGCCACGACGGGCATGATCGATCCGAAGGCGAATGGGTGCATCATGGCAGACGAGATGGGTCTTGGAAAGACGCTGCAGTGTATCGCGCTTATGTGGACACTACTCAAGCAGTCACCCGACGCTGGCAAATCGACCATACAAAAGTGCGTCATCGCTTGTCCGTCGAGTTTAGTGAGGAATTGGGCGAACGAGCTTATCAAGTGGCTTGGAAAGGACGCGGTTACACCCTTCGCGATCGACGGAAAGGCATCGAAAGAGGAGCTCATCCAGCAAATACGGCAGTGGTCGATCGCATCCGGACGCGCAGTTGTCAGACCTGTCCTCATCGTATCGTACGAAACCCTGCGCCTCTACGCCGACGAGTTTGGACAGACGCCTATTGGCTTGATGCTTTGCGACGAAGGTCATCGGCTGAAGAACGGCGACAGCTTGACTTTTACTGCGCTCAACAACCTAAACGTGCAGAGGAGAGTTATTCTTTCTGGCACACCCATCCAGAACGATCTGTCGGAGTACTTCGCGCTACTCAACTTCGCCAACCCCAACTACCTTGGCACGCGCATGGAGTTCCGCAAGCATTACGAGATCCCTATTTTGAAGGGTCGCGATGCGAACGGAACGGATGCGGATATCAAAAAGGGTACTGAGCGCCTCACCGAGCTTCTCGGTCTGGTCAACAAGTTCATCATCCGGCGAACCAACGACATTCTCTCCAAGTACCTGCCAGTCAAGTACGAACACGTCGTATTCTGCAACCTCGCGCCATTCCAGAAGGATCTCTACAATCACTTCATCAAGTCACCCGATGTCCAGAGTCTACTCCGCGGCAAAGGCTCACAGCCACTCAAGGTCATCGGCATGCTCAAGAAACTCTGCAACCACCCCGACCTACTCAACCTACCAGAAGACTTACCAGGCTGCGAGGACAAGCTACCAGACGACTTTGTGCAGAAGGATGCGCGAGGCAGAGATCGCGAGGTCAAGACATGGTACTCCGGCAAGATGGCTGTCTTGGATCGCATGCTTGCCCGCATCCGCGCCGAGACAAACGACAAAATCGTCCTCATTTCCAACTACACACAAACCCTCGACATCTTCGCCATGCTATGCCGCTCACGCGGCTACGGCTGCTTCCGTCTCGACGGCACCATGAACGTGAGCAAGCGCCAAAAGCTCGTCGACAAGTTCAACGACCCCGAAAGCCCCGAGTTCGTCTTCCTCCTCTCCTCCAAAGCCGGTGGCTGCGGTCTCAACCTCATCGGCGCGAACCGCCTCGTCCTCTTCGACCCTGATTGGAACCCCGCTGCCGACCAGCAAGCCCTTGCGCGTGTGTGGCGTGACGGCCAGAAGAAGGATTGTTTCGTGTACCGCTTCATCACCACTGGCACTATCGAGGAGAAAGTCTTCCAGCGCCAGTCCCACAAACAGTCTTTATCGTCTTGTGTCGTCGACAGCGCGGAGGATGTTGAACGCCATTTCTCACTCGACTCTCTCCGCGAATTGTTTCAGTACCGCGACAATACTACGAGTGACACGCACGACACGTTCAAGTGCAAGCGCTGCAGGAAAGAAGATGGAAGACAGGTGGCAAAAGCGCCGGCGATGCTTTACGGTGACACGAGTACGTGGAATCACTTCGTCAATGATGGTGAGACGGGGCCGTTGGGCAAGATTCAGGATTTGCTGCTTAGGCAGGAGACGGGTGATGGGTTGAGGGATGTTAGTGCTGTGTTTCAGTATATTAGTCATTGAGGGGGTGATTTGGTGTAGGTGTGGGATGAAGGTGCTGATAGGCAGGATGAGGGTGTTGTCAGCATGTGTCATTTGCATAGTTCTTTCAAGGGTTTCTAGCGTTTATGAAGCGTGGCGTCGCGATGGGCGGCGTTAGGTAGTGGGTTATGATAATGAATATGATATCTTTACGTTGGCGAGATTTGGTCACTGCGCTTTTTCATCTCATGTCGCCTATGTTGATATCGAGCATAAGTACTTGCGGGCAAGCATCGCGGTTGCCGAAGCCTTCCTGTCGCGCTATGTTCACGACGCACACTCGCCTATCTCGATGGGTTCATATTCCTAAAGCGAACGTGCCATGTAATCGATCTTGCCTGATTTGCGATCGCGATCCAAGTTGCGTCATGTTGTTCGGAGTAATGAATCTTGGAACATGTCGTGTAATCGCTGTTGCTCTATTCGCGAGAACGCGTTGCGTCATGCTCTTTGAAACAATGACGGAGTCACATGAGATGAAGTGATCGATGTGGTTGGTGCGGCCAACCGTGTGGGTTGATTTGCAATCCGCGGTCCTTGGCGTGGCGGTTTCTTGGTTGGGAGGGAAGTCGCAACTTGATGTTGGGGCGGGACGGCAGGTATTGGGTACGGAGTAAAACGGCGGAGGGTTCATACTCTTCCATATATGTCGGTCGCTTCTTTGTTTGAGTCGCAGATGGTCATGCGCTTCAACAAAGGATGCCGAAGGCAACGTTGGAAGCTCAAGAGCATGTGCCATTATGTGCCGGAGTACTATTCAGCACTGTGAGTATGATATCGTTAGCGGGTATGGAACATTCCTCCGGGGCCTATAGACTGAGTGCAGTGCCTGTAGCAGAACCATGGTGTTCGCCCCATTCATGCCAGGCACAGTACCAAAGTCTGCGATGACTTTCATGCTGATACGTGCCACACTCTCACCATGCGCATGAGTCCCAGTCCATAACTACCATCCGTACCGTTCATACGCAAACTCACCTATCGCCATCACTGCGTTTCTCTCTCGTCTCCACTTTTACCTTTACTGTCCCTTCTCTTCACGGCGGCTGCCTATGACGTAGCCCCACTCTTGTGACTCTTCTACACCCGCCTGGGCATGCTTCAGCCAACTCACCTCTCACCTCTCATCCATGGTTCCATCGGTACCACTGTCTTTCACCTACCAGGCTGCTGTCCACGCTAGCCTTTGAGACGCCATATAGCTGGCTCCCCTCCCGCCTTCCTTCCTCCTACACTCTTCTTCCTCCCAACTCCCACCAGCCCACTCTGTGAAGACCAGCACCTGGAAAGCGCCTACCCTGAGGCTACAAGAACTTTTCATCTGACGAACCAAAGAAACGTACGACGTTGTATCCTCCAGGCTCAAGTTTTGTCTCCATCTTGCTGCGGACAAGCCTCGTTGTAGTCGGCAACCGAAGTTTCCATCCCGCTAGCTAGCTCGCGCCACCTGGTCCGAGCTCCAACATCTCGTAGTCGAGCTCCACCATCCGAGTGAACCCTCCACGCCCACAAACCTCGTGCGCACACGCATACCATACCCTCGACTCGACAGCACGCTCCCGCCGAATCGCGCGACCGCCAACACACCCGAACTACCGCACATCATGGATTCCAAACGCCGCAAGACCGGCGACCAGGATGTCAGCGCCTTGAGGTTGGCGTCGCGCCAGAAATACCTTGCCGAACGCGAAGCGCAACAACTCGCCCTACTCCGCCGCCAGGTCGCCGAAGAAGCAGAAGAGGAGGCGAGACTAGGAAACAAGCTGAGCGAGAGAGAAAGAGCCGAGTTTAAGAAGAATCGTCAGACCCTGGAGCTGGCCGAGGCGCGAAATGCCATCGACGATTCCGGTTCTGGCTTCCAAATTCCCGACGCCGAGTACTCGAATAAAAATGAAGCTCTTACTCGCAGACATAAGGACACAGATGTCGACTACAAGAGCGAGTATCAGGTCTGGGAGCAAGATCAATTATCTAAGATAAAAAGTCAACCCAAGGCTGCCGATGTCCGAGAGGACGAATACGAGCTAATTTTCGACCCATCACAGAACGTGGTATATGATGGACCTATGGTTGACCTGGAGAAGCAGAGGCTTGAGATGCTCGTGGACGAAGCAGAGAAGCATGCCGCCTCGATCGAGGAAGTTCGCCGTTCTTTACCGGTCTACCAATACAAGGATGAGTTCATCAAAGCTCTACAGACTGAACAGATACTCGTCTTCGTCGGTGAGACGGGTTCAGGAAAGACGACACAATTGACCCAGTTTTTGTTTGAGGCTGGCTTTGCGAAGCATGGACGCATCGGATGTACGCAACCTAGACGCGTAGCGGCTATGAGTGTTGCCAAACGTGTGGCAGAAGAGGCTGGTGTTCGCTTGGGCAAAGAGGTGGGATATCAGGTGAGGTTTGAGGAGAAATTCTCGCCTGAAGAGACTAAGATTGTTTACCTTACGGATGGTCTTCTCCTAAGACAGGCTCTTACGTCACCCTTACTGGAGGACTACTCGACCATCATACTGGACGAAGCGCACGAAAGGACCATTGCTACCGACGTGCTGATGGTCCTGACACGTGAGATTACTCGTTGCAGACCGGATTTTCGTCTCGTCATCGCTTCGGCTACTTTGAACGCTCAGTTCTTCTCTGAATACTTCGACAACGCCAGTATCCTGTCTTGCCCTGGTCGATCCTTTCCAATCACGAAATTTTTCACGGAGCAACCAGAGGCCAACTACCTGAGCGCGGCCCTGACTACGTTCTGGCAAATTCACGCGTCCCAGCCAAAAGGTGACGTTCTCATTTTTTTTACGGGAGAGGACGAGATCATACAGGCTGCGGAATCTATCGAGGCTACTGCCAAGAAGCTCGGAAACACAATGGCGCCTGTCGTTGTTGCGCCTGTCTACGGTAGCCTACCGAGTCATCTGCAAAGCCGCATCTTCGATCCAGTGGCTGACGGCACTCGCAAGGTCGTCTGTGCTACCAATATCGCAGAAACGAGTCTGACCATCGACGGAATCGTTTATGTAATCGACTCGGGTTTGGTCAAGCAAAAACGATATGATGCCAGATTAGGCACAGAGACACTATCTGTAGTGCCAACTTCAAGGGCTAGTGTACTCCAACGCGCAGGGAGAGCTGGACGTACTGGACCGGGACTTTCGTTTCATCTGTACACACGATACGCGTTCTACAACGAATTGCCGGCTCAGACGGAACCAGAGATACTCCGAAGTTCCCTCGACAGCCTCATACTCATCTTGAAGTCAATGGGAATCAACGACATCCTCAACTTCGATCTGCCGTCAAAACCTTCCAGCGAGGCCTTGATCCAATCTTTAGAGAACCTCTATTCCCTCCAACTTCTGACCAGTGAAGGACAGGTCTCGAAGCTCGGTCGAAGGGCTAGCGAACTGCCATTGGATCCAAAGCTAGCGAAAGCTCTGCTAGCTGCTGACAGTTTTGGCTGCGTTGATGAGATGGTCACTTTAACTAGTCTCGTATCGGAAGCGGGCCAGATTTTCTTCAGCCCAAAAGACAAGAAAGCTGCAGCAGACCTTGCACGCCAGAGATTCGCGTCAGAGCATGGGGACATGATTTCACTCCTGAACCTTTGGAACGAGTTTGAGGAGACAGGCTTTAGTAAAAGTTGGTGTCAAGACAATTTCGTCCAGTATCGGTCGCTCAGTCGCGTGATCGATGTTCGAGAACAGCTGTTCAGACTTTGTGACAAGGTTGAGATAGAAAGGAGTAGCTGTGGAATAGCCGATCACATCAAGATCATGAAGTGTTGGACATCGGCATACTTCGCCAATACAGCCCGGCTGAACAAAGATGGCATGAGCTATCGCTGCCTTTCCTCACGCAATCAAGTCTGGATCCATCCATCTTCCTGTCTGAGAGACAAGCGGCCGCGCTTGGTATGCTACTTCGAGCAGGTGGAGACTTCAAAGTCGTGGATGCGTACTGTCGCTCCAATCGAAGCACCATGGCTCAATGAACTAGCTCCTCACTTCTTCAAGAAGGGACAGCTTGACGATCTCGACGTCGGCAAGAAGATGGGCAAGGGTGTTGGGAAGGTGGGTGTTGATCGCTGAATGCAGGTTCAGCCAAGAGTTCCCGGATGATTATGGAAGTACGATAGTGCGAGAGAGGGTATTTAGGCTCACAAGCGGCCTTTGTTTCATTATGTATCATATTCAGCGGCATCATCTTCATGTGGCGTCATTCTTGAGCATTCCTGGGTTCTCGCACGCAGCGGTATCTAGAGAGCGAAGATGTTTGAGGCACAATGCCTCGATGTGCGGAGGAGGTTTGTTTTTCCCGACCGAGTGCTAGGCGTTTTGGGAGGAAAAGGCTGGATCAGTGTATTCGATATGATACCCCATTTCATGTTTGTTCCAGTCAGGCGTGCTCGGCTTTTAGCGTAGCATAATGCTATGAAAGACTTGAGTCAAACTATATCTACATGTTGGTACCGTGAAATGCTATGAACTCTTGTGTGGTTGTAGTTAAGAATAAGTCTTGGGGCGGTTAATATAGGTGGAAACCGGCTGAGAGTACAAAGCATGCGTTCTAAGGTTCTTTATGCTGCATTTCGACGATAAGTAAAAAGCATATGTACGTAGCGAAGCAAGTAGCTGCGAGTGCCTTGAAGCGTTGCGATGGGCTAAGGTATGTTTGGCCCTTGGTGTAAGAATGCATGCAGCAATTTCGTTCTATTCGAAGACATCAAGTCCACTCGATACCGCATAGCTAACTCATAACATCCAGATACTCCACTACGGCTCACCTTGTATGCTTTAAAATACATAGAAGTGAGTATTCATGCTTTAACCTTCACAGTAGCCGCATCGCGCACCGCAGATTTGGTCGGAATGCAGCTAGAAACGTCGACATGACCCATATCGTATGCTTCAGACCCATGCATTAGGATATATACTTCCGTATCTGTGCTAATGTCGTAGGCAAGGCTGATATATTCCAAGCCGGGAATGTCTATAACACACCGTCTGATCAGCAAGATTGCGGTCAGGAACCGGATCGTGACCCATATCGTACGCTTCAGGCCTATGCATTAGGATGCGTTCTTCCGTATCTACTTCGATGTAGTAGCCTAGGCCAACATATTCTAAGCTAAGAAAGCCTATAATACACCGTCCGATCAGCGAGATGCTAGTTGAAAACCAAATCATAACCTGCATCGTGTTCTCCAAAGCGATATATGGCAGTACGTATCTACTTCGTAGTCTTAGAGTAGTCGCCTGGGCCTATCACCGCAGCGCGCACCATCAGAGAGCTGGTAGGGGTAAGATGGCAATACCGTTTGCTGAGAGGCTGTCAGAGGCCTCTTGACTGCTTTCACAGCGTCTTTTCGGTGTTGTACGCTATGGTTCGGCTGTGTGAGCGATGCGGGTAGGTAACTGTTCCACGCTTTCACTGCAAAGAAAAGTACATCTTTGGTGCGGGAGAGCAGCATGTATTGAGCTTACATTTTGCAGCTACTCCTGATGTCGCTGCTGTTGACCTTCATGGTGTTGCTGGCTGGTGTTGCTGCTGTCGTGGCTGAGATGGAAGGGACGACCTCTTGACAAACTCAGAATTTGACATCAATCACACTCTGTTGGGCTAACAGCCCATAGTTAGCTATTGTGTCCCTGAAATATCTCTGCAGGTGTTTACGGACAACCGCTTCTTGGTTGCATGCAATATGAAAGCACGATACATAATGCAAAGTATCTTGTGCCTTCGGGTGAACGTCTTAGCCTTCGCAATCCTCGATCTCGTTTCCGGGAATCGCGACGCCGCATCTAGTATGCAGCTTAAGTTAATTCTAGCTTTTGGATGCTTTTCGCGATGCGAGTACCGAAGTGGAAGACTTGTCTAGGAGGATATTGGCCTATCATTTGTCTGTGATATTCTTTGTGACTCGAGTTGGTGAAGACGAGTAGGTTGGAACTGGCTTCAGCAAGCCATCTGATATGGGTAAGACCTACACTGGCGTACGACTGGCTACATGTAGGCTATCAGAGTACTTGTAGTTGCCTCGCCGATCGAAAGAGATACCAAAGACTACCTGGCTTAAGGCTGTTGTCGGCAGATGCAAAAGGCGGTTGTCGCGTGTACTCAATGCTCGTACCACCGAACCGGAGCTGAATTGGGCGGCTGACCTCGCAAGTCAGATAGTGTAGGAAGGGTTGGTATTGGTCCACGATACGGTGCGCTGTCACCGGCGAAAGATACATGCGCTGGTGATGACACTGCCAGGCCTCATGTCGGAGATGCAAGTTTCCATCCAGCATGCTGTATAGACTGCGACAACCGCTCACAACAACACCCACTGGCACATTCGACGTGGATGTATTCGGCAAACCTGTTTATCCTACCTTTGAATAAACTCGTAGCTTCTCTATTAGTCGCCTTGCTTATACCTAGATCTACTATCTTTAGACGGTTTCTAGCATACGAAGTATGTCGAGAAGCTCGTGCACCAGCATGCAACCTACACCAGCATATATCCCATACTCTAGAAGTATCCCGGGGCTCTTCACGAGCTTCTCTAGCTTATAGGCCTTCGCGGGATCAACCTTTGCAAACATGCAACCGCCAAGTACTGTGCCGTAAAGCACGGTGTTTGTATCCCATATGCTGGCATTCCAACGCTTGAGGTCGGGTCGCATCTGCCGCCGCAAGAAGATGTACGTGTCCTTGATCACCTTTTGTCGGAAAGGCATGTTGCTGTACAGTTTTGATGCGCAGACGACTTTAATGTGGTCGTTAGCCCTCTGCTCCGGTTCGGTGTCGTCTTCGTTCTGGGCATTTGATAAGAGTGTGATGGGTGCGTTGACGGTCCCCATCCGCTGGCGCTTTCGCGGCCGCGCGGGCGACGCGGGAGGAGACGAGGGTTGGATAGGCTCCGAGCCCGCACCGTTTCGGTCTTCGCTATCAGCATGCACTGGAAGAATCTTCTGGTCGGCTTCTAGTGCTGGGGCAGGCAGCGTCTCAGGCAATGTAATGCCGGCCCATATTGTGTCGAACGCTCGCAACCTTTCCTCGGTGGCGTGTAGGCCTCGGTATTTTGCTCTACGGGGACACTTGCACCTGCCAATGTGGAAGTGCATGTGGCAGAAGTAAACACCAGCGAGGAGGCTACAACGACATCGGCGGCAGTCTTCTGGAACGCGATATGTATCTAGGTCAGCTACTTCTATGTTGGAGACGCTGGCGAAGATCGTCGCGGCTTGTTGTAGTAGTTTGGCGTTTCATTCGCTTGGTGAACGATTATATCCAAGACTATGAATGCGGCATCCTTGCACCAGGCTTTCGCGATAAAGGGTGGTAATTGCGACGGAAAGCGTTCCTTCCAAAAACCCCGATCTGCGCCCCAGCTCTTCAAACACTGGGGTTTTATACGCGTATAAAGAGAATTTCCAGAATATTGACGCTGTTAGTATGTTTCTGACCCAGCTTCAGCTTCCCTCCCAATAAATCTTCTCTGCCTGACTAGGCATCTGTGGCCGACACAGGATGTCCAAACAAGGCCGGATAAACCTTCGTAGCACACAGCGGCGTCTCCTTGGATCATGGTTGGGTGACCGGAAGATGACAAGCTGACCCCGGCTGTAAGATGGCGGTATAGTAGAAGCGGCAGGCGCGAACACGCATGCGGCATCGGTCTGCCCAAACGAGTTCGCCATATTGCGGCTGCCGGCACGTAGTTCTCGTGAAGGAAGCGCATCCAAGAGTCTCGCCATCAATCCTACGTTCTCGAACAGCGCGGCATGCATCGCGCGAGCCACGCGTCAACCCTCTCCCCAAGCAAAAAAGCAATATATCCGCTCGCCTACCCAAGTCCTGCAAACAACATCAGGAATGGATACACGCGCCGTGACTAAAACAAAGGGTCGCAAGAGCCGAGATGCCGTCAATTTATTGTTAGGTTGGACGAAAAGTGACGCGTTCGGTATTTTGGCGTTCTTGGGGAATGCACGGGCGGATGAATGGGTGGGGGGCCACATGCCAGGCACGACGCGCTGCAGGGTAAAGTGTAGGGTAAGGCGGCCTGTGTAATTTCCCGGTGCAGGGTCTCAGGGGCGACCCGACTTGAACGATGGTTCGCGTGCGAGGATCAGGGTAAAGAAGGAAAGATTGTCAAGACGTCAGTTCTTGAGATGTTCTGAAGACAGTGGTGTGTCAGGTATCACGATATGGTTTGCACAGACGGAGAAGGTCAAAGTTACGATCAAATGCATTGATGGTAAAATATGTACAGAAGGGTATCAGGTAGACAGTCAAGTCGTAAAGTAAAGGTGGAAATCATGTCATTAAGATAGCCAACTCTTCTCAGAACAGGCAAAGAGTCTAGGAACAAAAAAGACCACCGGGGACCACACGACTCCCTCCATAGGGCCAGTAAGCATTCCAACCAAGGCGTATTACAATACCAAGTATATCGATCCATCGAAATGCCGCTGCGACTTGATTGCGCAAGGAAGCAAAGGGCTCGTACCACCAACACCGCGCTCCCAATCCTAGACTGAATCGTGATGCAGAGTCGAAGTCGTAACCCGTGAAGCCATGTTTTATTTCCTCCTCTTTCCACAACTCGAGAAGAGACTAGCAAGGCCATGGGGAACCATGACCTGACGAATCACTCAAGAGCGAACTGCTTACAAGAAAGCAGCGAGGGCACCAGCGATGGCGAAGAAGCCAACGGAGACCTTGCCGGCGGCACCGGTGAACTCAGCGGGCTTGGAGGCGCTGGGCATAGCACCAGTGCCAGTAGGAGCAGCAGTTCCGGCAGGGACGTGGGGAACGGTGCCGTTGGAGGAGGGGTAGATGGGAGAAACCGGGGTGTAGGCAGGCGCAGTGTGCTCAGCAGCCGGGACGGAAGCAGAGGTGACAGTGGGCATGGGGACAGCCGGGATCTCGGGGGTAGGGGTGTGGACGTAGGTAGCAGTGTACTCAGGGATGCTGAGGGTGGTGCTGGAGGAGATGGTGTAGGTGGAGACACCGTAGGTGATGGTGGTGGGCTCAGGGCAGACGTAGCTGGTGGCGTGGACAACCTCGGTGGTGGTGTAGGCGGGCTTGGAGGCAGAGTAGACGGGAGCCATGGAGCTGGCCTCGTAGGCGGGCTTGGAAGCCTCCATGGAAGCGGAGGGGGTCTCAGCGGGGTAAGACGGGTACTCAGCAGCGGAGGAGGTAGCGGCCTCGTAGGCGGGCATGGAGCTGGAGGCCTCGGGGGTCTCAGCAGGGTAGGCGGGGTACTCAGCAGCGGCGGAGGAAGAGGCCGGGGCAGCAGGGTAAGCCTCGTAAGCCTGGGGAGCGGCAAGGGCAACGGCGGCGAAGCCAGCAATGACGGCGAAGGAACGCATCTTGATGTTTGGTTTGGGGGGTGGGTATTAAAATACGGAAGGTATTAAGTTGTAAGGCGTTGGAGGTCGTTGAAAACGAGTGTGATCGGTGATAACCGTGTATTAGTGAGTGTAGTGAGTGTGTGGTGAGGAATCAACTGAGGAGCAGCTGGCGAAGCCATTATATAGAACTATACACGAGCTGGCCTTACCAAGAGCGCCAGCGTCCATGAACAGGGGGCATTGGCGTAGTTGCATTCGGTTGGCAGTATCGCGAGGGCTCTGGCGTGCCGGTGGCGCCGTTTGGTGGACTGTGCCTGGCATAGTACGAAATAGGGGAACCTGTGGAAAGCTTCGACATGGGCCGTTGTGAGCTGTTTATTGATGGAAGTCGAGCGGGCCAATCAAAAGGTGGATTGCGTGCAGAAACGAAATGAGGTTGACAATTTCCCCTGCCAAGGGGCCTTGCCGCCCCAACACATCGCCCGTCGTTCTAGCTGCTTTTGCCGCAAGCGTTCGATTTGTGCACGCGGAACATGTTCAATCGCCCGGTAGGTACCTATCTCCGGTTCGTGATCCGCACCTGCATGTCAGCTCTGAGCAGAGAAGAAGCCGCGCGACTGTATCGAGGTGTAAGACACACTGGCAGCTGGCATTGGCGCCGAGCCGCTGACTGTGACAAAGAACACCTGAACAGAGCGACGATTAGGGGCTCCTTGCCAGAGGCACTGGAATCCCGATCAGAGTGGAGATGGGTAATCGTGACAGCATCTGGAGCAATCCCCGCGTCTGAGTAAAAATAGCTTCGCTGATAGGAGAAGGGCCAGATTGGACCGGTCTGATGCTGGCGAGGTCGTTGGTTCACGATGGACTGGGGACGTGCGGGTTCCTGCATTGCCCTTGCATCTAGACCTCGACTAGATCCAGCGAAGGGCCGACAGCCCGTCCAGTGTTGCGAACTATTGAAGCCATCGAGATGTAGCGGAAAGCTGTTGCCGGCGCTGCTGTGATCCTCAAGGCTGGCCAGCTCTCAGCTCTGTCTCAGCTCTTGTCATACGGGTGCTCTTCTTGCGAGAGTCATCCGCCCGCAGTGCTCCTTGCAACAGTCGTAACGCAATCTCGCATCTGGCATTCCTCAGGAGAGGCGCATGAGCTTAGTGAGCGCCACAATGGTAGTCGCATGTCACGCATTAAGCGCGGCACCTACTTGGGCGCAGATGTTTCGTCGGAGAACGAATGACGCGCTGCAAAACACGAAGAATCCCGATCCTTCCGCGTTATCATATCCCACAAATAGTGATCATTTCCGCGCAAAGCTAGAGAGCGTCGCGTCGATAAAGGGCGAGGCGTAGTGTGGTGTTAGTGAGTGCTACGGTGAGCGAGAGTGGGTGTTCCTGTCGCTTCTAGCCCGTCCCGCCGAAGTGTTGCCGGTCAGGCAAGAGCCCCTCGGTACCACAGCCTTTGACTTTGCTAACACAACAACTTCACCTCACCACCTCGCCGCACAATCCCGTATCATGCATTACAGAAAGGCACTATAGCCAGAGATTCCATATCTTTGTCGCGAGCTTCCCGCAATTCTTCGAGAGGGACCAAGCTTATCGTCTCGACCCCCGCGAAGGAACGACTGCCTGCCTGGATTAGATGAAAGCTGCGCAACTCTATCAAATTCGATAGCGAGATGCCAAAATCATCTGGCGCTGTGCCGAAGGGGTGGGATGGGCAAACCATCTACCTTCACGCACCTTCATATTCCAAGAAGCTTTGTAAAGACAAACTTAGCGCACTTATATTGCCAAAGTCCGATCTACCGCCCGATACACAGGTTTACAAGCCGAATGGGCCGTACTCGAACGTCAAGATCACACCCGTCACGGACTCTGCGCATCCTGCACACGGACAGCATGCGCTTTATGCTAACCAGCATCTGCCACCAGACTCGTTCATCCTGCCGTACTTGGGCCATGTGCACGATCAGACTGACATTGATGAAGCATCCGACTACGATCTCTCACTCGACCGCGAACTAGGCATCGGCGTTGATGCATCCAAGATGGGCAACGAAGCACGCTTCATCAACGACTACCGGGGCGTCTCTGCCGCACCGAGCGCCGAGTTTCGCGACATACTTGTAGACATTGGGAACGGGAAGGTGGAAAAGAGAGTCGGAGTCTTCGTGCTCAGCGCTGGTAAAAGCGGAAAGAGAGCGAAGGGCATCGGACGTGGACAAGAGATCCTCATCAGCTACGGCAAAGGCTTCTGGTCAGATCGACAGTCTACTGAAGACTGACACGCCTGTACCACACCGCTCTCATCTCTCGCAACATGTCGCATCACTTTCATGTACATCCGCCGAATGCCAGTATACGTTTGCGTTTCGGTCAATCCCTTCTGCAGCGACCGGGCGTCGATTGACGACGCCGTATGATCGGCGCGGTCAGGCCTCGATCTTCTAAGACCAACCCCGACCAGGCAGTGAGGTGTTTGTGCCGTACGCGTATCATGCGGAGTATGTCGCTCTGACATGACGCTTACTTGAGGACATGCGAATACCTGAATGTTGGGTGTAATCGCGGCGCGCCAGGGCGACGATAAGCCAAGGCCTTGTTCCCGCTGTCATGATTAGGCGGTATCGTCCACAATGTACACGAATCCCACGAGCATTCTGTCACCAACGTGGCACTCCAGCGTGACACTTCCCTGCCGCGTGAAGGATCAAGGGTCTGTTCTGGAAGCCTTGTCGTGGAACCTTTACGGGGCTCTGATACGCTAGAAACGACGATCGAATTTCCAACAGCCCTGTTATGCCCATGGTTGGGATTTGAGGCTTGCACAGGGACGTCACACCCAAGCCGAAACCCGGATACACGTGGGACTGAGCCACTAATGTGGCGTCGAAACCTGATTTTTCGTGCTAAGCCTGACTTTTGGCCTCTAGACACGTTGAAGGAAATCGAATGCAGTCAAATGCAGCGCCTAATCATCATTTGGGATGTCTCCAAAGAAGCCACATGTGTGTTAGTGCTGCGCTGTGAAGCCGCCCGAGCAGCAAAGTTGCCCAATGTCAGCACCATGCAAATGTGACGTCGCAGGATGTCTCCGCGCCGCCTCGGCCTGCGCCGAATTGACTCAGACATAATTTTGGATCAAGCGAAACGTCATACTGTGTCACCATGGCATTTCCGGCAGCATCATGGCATTGTGATGGAGGGCAGAGAATTCGCATTACCCACAAGTTACCCACAAGTGAAGGGTAAGAGTCTGCAGGCAAAATTACTCACGACAATGCAGGTACCATGTGCCATCGACTGCTTCAAGACCTTTCATGTGCGATCCTGTTACTGGATCACGATCCTGCGCCGTGGCCCTACATTCAGGTTCTTACCAGTGACGTTATGTCGCTTAGTTTACCTTTCGGGGAAGCAGGAGGATCAGCAAGGGGGCTGACTCCGCCAATCACAGCTGAACTACGCCCCAACCCCTGGCTATCCCAACAGGGTTCTGCGAAACGGGCCCCGTTACTCAAAGGCGTCTCGACACAGTGACCGCGGAAGGACGGATTCAGCCGCGCTGTGTTTCGGTGCAGGTGTGTTAATCGCACGTCATGGCCTATTCCGGGAATGTGAATGCGCGGCCCCATCACAAGCTGTTTAAGTTGCGAGCAAACCCCCAGACTCAGGAGACCGCATTTGCGAATCCGTCAAACTCTGGAATATTCTGTTAACATCACCGGCCTCGATACTTAAGCATCAGCCATCACCGAGTCGTCGCGGCAGCATCACCTTATCACCATCACTCCACTCTGGTCCACCACCAAGAACTTTTTCGTACCCACACTTCTGGGGCTCCGCCGATCTCCTAGCACCAACGCTCTTGGCATTGTCAACTGGTATTTCTATCAGTAACCCGACAACCCCACATCAGCTGGAATCAAATCTCCCTCCACGTTAAACGATACGATCACCAAGCAACACCATATCGGACTACACCATGGCTCCCATGTCGCGACCCACTTTATGTAGAGTGAGTCCCTCCGAAGTGCTTCCTTCCTTTACACATACTAACATGGCTATCCAGAACGAGTCGATGCAGAAGTACATGCTCCTCTCCGCCCAAAAGGAAGCTCTCCAACGCCGCATGGCCATGGAGATCCCTTTCAACGCCCCAATGGCAGCATCGTCGCCAGAGTTCCAGTCTCTCTCATCTTCGCCCGAGTCCTCACCCAAGTACTCCACGCCCTTCCCCGCAGCCAGTGATCCCGTCGCCGTCAGCTCCAGGACCAGCTCAACCCCGCGCAACAGTGTCGACGACATGCACACGGAAGAATCCCACAAGCTCGCCGTGATCAACCAACAAATCGTCGCTACCCTCACCGAGCTCATGAACACAGACTGCATCCGCAACGACGAGAAGCAGCGCGCCTGGGTCCAAGGCCGCCTCATGGAAGCTGAGCACCAAATACGTCGCGAGCGCCGCCGTCACTCTTCCAACGCTGGCGGCGACTTCGCCGACGCCATCGCACAGCATCTCGAGCTCGGTCTCAACACTTCCAAGACATGGGCTTAAGCCCATGCTTTGACGCACGTCCACATCATGTAAGGTTTCTCATGGTGCAATGACGTGAGGGTTACGAGGATCACGATCGTGATTTTGCTCTCTTGTGTTTTGCGAGCGGCGTTTGCTTTTTTTGGCCAGGCAATTGGCGCAACGGTTCTGAAATGAAGTGCTCAAATCAGAAAAACAGATACCCCCCTTTGATGCAATGATTGCATCAAGTCGATGGAACTGCTAGGTTCCCGACAAGATCTCTATATAGTTAGTTTTATGAAATCATGATCACTCTATCACGCATCATCGCTGTCATTGCTACTGCTGTTTATCCCGTCCCGTGTCGCGTGGTTTGACGACGTAATATCTGCTGCTTCTTGTGCACTTTGTTTTATCATCCCGAAATAAACCTTCGTAAGCGTACCGGGGCGTTTGGCCGGTAGAGCCCTTCCCGTCCAATTGGAACTTTTGGCGGCGTACTGGCGCGCGGTCCCTGCATCCCCATGGTTCTTTCGCGCAGCGTGCTTTTTCGTGGGTTCTCTCTCCGCACAGCAACGCTGACGCGCGATCGCTCTGTTTAATAATCTTGATGACTTCAAACCACGTCTTTCCAACGTTGTGAAGCGGGGATATCCTTTGTTCCTGCCTTCCGATCCTTCAGATGATGTCTAGATAGCGATAGCGATAACGTTCGCAACAACGTGGATGCCACACCCCAACCACGTTGCCCTTCCACGCTTCCACCAAACAACGTGCTCATGACGTCACCCAACGCTTTCCCCCACAAACGCAATAAGCAACACCACACGCGACACACCCACCAAAACGCATCGCATCGCTCTATAAACACCTAAACGGTGGTTCAAAGCCGTTCATACTTCCCAACAGAATCGCGCGTCGAATGGATGGCGGTTCGATCTCGCTTTAGATAGCTTGCAGCTGTGTTATCGGTCCGTATGCATGCGGTATGGGATCGGCGGTGCTGCAGCAGGCTTGCGATTGCTTTACTTGGGCGTCTTACCCCTCATTTTGGGGAGGGAGCTGGTGAAGGTAGGGTCTAGATGCGAGGCTGTTGTGCTTAGCTGGCTGTTTAGGGGAGGCTGGGATGGGAGGCTGGGTTGTAGGGTCTGGATGGGTGCGGTGGTGTGGTGGTGTGATGTGGTGTGCTGTGGGATGAGTTTGGCGGAACGTTCTGGAGCTGGAGGCATACTGAGGCAGTTTTCTAGGCTTATGTGATAGTAGCAATCACGATGTAAGTTTCGAGGTTCATGGCGACCACGATGCGCTCACCTCTCTAGTTCGGGTTATCAGCACCTATCTTGAAGCATTCGCCGTGTTTCGCGTTCAAGGTATACATTGCCTTCAGCATTTCTGACGATCAAGGTACGACTTGGGAACGAAGGTCTGCTCCGTAAGCAATGTCGAGGAATTAAACATTATCTTATCCGGTCTGCGACGCGCATGGGGTTCTGCGAACGGTTTGCGCGACCATCAATTTTGTGGCTAGGATAAGTTGAATGGGTCCTCTCGTGCTATATACCCTTCCACTTCCTAATGGCGCACGCTGCCCCGGCCATTCGTCATGTGCCGAACAGCGAGTTCTGCTGACTGATCTATAGGTGAAGTCGATGATGATTCGATGGTATGAGCGCAAGAGCTCAAGTAACAGTCCGGCCGACTTCAGCCACCATCCCGGTTCTTCTCTCAATCATTGCAAGCTTGATTTGAAGAAAGCAACCTCTTGGCTGGTCCCTCTATAGGTCGGCGTTACACGAGATGTCTTCGTAACAGCCCCGCACTTGCCGTCTGCAGCATTGCGGCGCAGCACGCCGCACTGCTCTTTGATATTCTCGCACTTCGCATGATGAACCTGACTCCCATCTTTCTGGTTTCTACAAGTTTCGGAATCTAGCAAGAAAGTTCAGACAGCTCTATCATCACCCTTCCCGAGGTCTGTCACAAAACCTGGCCTTCTACCCTGCCACCTAGGTGTCTCGCGCGCAGGGTACCTATCCTTGTAGACATGGGTGAGACCGTCGAAAGTGCAGCAGAGAAGCCTCTACGATCACCAAATGTGAATGAGAAGTACTGCACGCACTGTTTGCGCGTTGATCGCTTCCTCAGCGATGTTCCAAATACTGAAAAGAAGGACGATATCATGTTAGGGGAGAGAAAAACATTGGGTGGGCTCTATTTCGTACTATCCGAACCATGCGAAACCGGTCTGAATGAGACGTGCCCTTCATGCGAAACCTTCATCAAGATGTTTGGTACGAATCCCTCAAGAAGAGCCGGTGCTGCACTTACCCTTAACCTGGCATTTACTCCCACTGGGGCAGTGATAATTCATGCGGCAGTCGAGACACGAGGCTGTTGCGAGTCTGGAAAAAGCCGCCACCTTTCGACTTACGTGCTCCCGCGCTCACTATGTCCCACACGACTTCGGACCATTGCCTCTGCACCTAACGAGGCCAATAGCTTCCCTACGGGGTTGATCAAGCCCTGGCTACAGACATGCGAGCGCGAACATGAACAGTGTCGGCTGGATTCTTCCAACAGACTGGATATATCACTCTATCTTATCGATGTGGTCGATGGATGTATCGTCTCTATGCGCGATTTGAAGGAGCGCTATCTAGCTCTGAGTTATGTCTGGGGTAATGTGGAGTTTACAAAATTAACGTTCGACAACATCGACGCTCTTCAGAAACCCCAAAGTCTAGCTTTCGGATCACAGGTTGCCACGATACCGCGCACTATAAGAGATGCGATGCGTCTGACTGCAGACCTGGACATACGCTACCTTTGGGTAGATTGTCTCTGCCTTGTTCAAGATGACCCCGAACTCGGGCATTTCCTCGATCGAATGCATCTCATCTACAACAATGCTCATATGACCATTGTAGTGGCGAACAAGGACAACGCAGATGGTGGTATCGACGGCTACGAAACTGCTTCAACTAGCTGCGCAATACCAGGCAAAGTCATCACCTACCCTAACTACGTGCTTGGCTTCGACACACGTGGCGACTCTGGTGAGGACTACAATGGACCAAAATATCTTGAACTTCCGTGGAGTTCGCGAGGCTGGACACTTCAAGAAGGCTACTTCTCTCGACGAACCTTAGTAATAAGCGAGTTCGTTAGTCTCTATTGTCTGGAAGCTCAGGCAGTAGAAGAAAAGAATTGGGGATTCGACCGAGGTACCGAATTCATGCCAAATATGAATAGGCTCCACGATTTACTCTGTCAATCGTCAAGGGTGGATATCATACGGGAATCTGAACCGATGACCCCATCGTTTGACGAGCGCATGTGGAGCGAGTACTCTACAGTGGCCTCATACTTCAGTCGTCGTGAATTCTCGCATGATGGAGATGTTATGAAAGCATTTCTAGGGGTCATGAGCTCCTTTACGAGGCCTGTATCTGGCGAGAATGCGTTGAACACACAATTACTTTTCGGGCATCCGATTCGTCTCCTTTCAGAATCGCTGCCTTGGAAATCAGAGAATTTTGCTCTAAGGAGGAGGAACCTTCCTTTACGCCAAGATGGCTCGCCTACGATACCGAGCTGGTCATGGATGGCTTGGCAACATAGTGCTGAAACGAGATTTGTCTGGCGTAGACGGGGAGACCTCGATATGCCCACAGTAATATACGCTCAATGCAGTAACTGTATGCAGATACACGAGACCACCGAGGAGAGATGCCGCAGCGACGCCTCGTTGGGGCGAATCAACCCGGAAAGCTTAGATCCATACCTGTATGTTCGAGCTCAGAGAGGGACATTCGATTTGATACAGTATAGTCATGGTTATCTCAAAGAGAGATGTTTGGTATTATCCGACACGCAAGAGGAAGATTATGGTGTAGGCGCGGTTATCTTTGACAACTAACCGTCGAATTTCCCGCGGGACACAGTCCAGGCTTTCGACTTCTTTGGTTTGCACTACTGTGAGGACTTTGACACCGATGATTTCGAAGAACGCGCAATGGTCAGAGCATTGTGTATCAAACCAGTCGCCCACAACGAGGGTGTGGTCGAGAGGCTCGGTGTAGCTAAAATCCGGAAAGAATTCTGGGATCAAGTCGCGCAATTCGACGAGAACATCATACTGGGATAAGAACCGGCACAGAGGTTGCTAGCTTTGCAATACATTGGGCTCTCAAAGATCACGACAATTAGCTATTCTATGTTCACTGGAGCATTGCCCTGTTCATGGATGAGCGACGACTACCAGGCAACGTCGTCTTGGAGGCTTGCTGACAGGACACAAGGAATAAATGTACTTCCACTAGTGTGGGAAAAAATCGCTGTAGCATAATGATGACAGATAACTACACCTAGCACCTTCCATCTCACAAAGATACCTCCATCGGTGTCCGCGTGAAATTACAGACCTCGTCGCAACCCAAAGTCTGGCGAACATCATCTCAGCGCTGTGCGGCGCGGCAGTGTAACAGACATTTTGCTGAAAAGTACTCGCGTGCTGGCGATTTAGCCCTGGTAGTCAGCGGGGTGCGCCATAGCGATTTGTTTGTTCGCAGCTGCATCGACTCGGGTCCTGTACAGTGGCTTGCAGTGTAAAAGAAGTTATACTGTCAACCACTCTACAGGACTCTCGACCTCGGCGTCTTCAACACCAGCGTCTTCATCCTTGCCCTTGATGCCCTCAACTTCGACCTCCACCCCCTCAGCCTATCGCAGGGCGATGTAGGCATAATCTGGATACTATTCTCAGATTCCTGACGCACGTTGAGAGACTCCGTGTCTTGTGATCAGGCTTTCGGCTCCTGCGTCCCAGTCTAGTGACCGCTGTGAAGGCCTAGAGCTTGTTGCTAGCTCACTTAGTTCTTTTGTGCGAGTGAGTACCACAAAGCGTATAGATTCGAATGTCTAACAGCCTCTCATAGGCTGGCGTTTCCATATCGCTGAATGTGACGAAGAGAGGGTTCTTAAGAGCTATATGGTATGCGCGGAGCAGGGAAGTATCAGGCTGTCAATTAACGATGATGCATCGCTAAGGGTATGCTTAGAACGAGAGCGACTCTGCTGAGTGACCAGCTCGGGTAGAAGAAGTCGAAATAGTGGTTTGGATTGCTTGCCGACGCTCACAGCTCATCGCTGTTGTCTGGCTTCGTCGATGCAGGTTTGCAGCGCCTAGAGCCAATACCACCGTGGATCAAAGTTGACTTGTGCGCTCTGCAACACTCTTTGCCATAAGCTGCAAAGATCGAACCTGTCGACACCCTTTGCAATGGTATGGTTGATCTAACAATGCTGCAGTCGATCACGCCTCATGACACATCCGACTGCCCAGGTAGAAGTACATTATGGCTATTGTACGCATTCCCGAAGTCGCTCTCGTGTATCGCATCAAACCACGAGTGATCAACGAGGTCGGTCCCTGCCAGCGATGTATTGTATGTTCCTCCATAGAATTGGGTAGCGGAAGAAGTTGAGGAAACAGACACGGGCCTATTGCTCTCAGGGACATGCGCACCATTATCGTGAGTTGATTGCATGCTGGCTCGACGACCAATCGCTGTACCAGGAGTGTGAATTTCGTCAGGGATGGCTTTCATTAGCGCACTGGACGACACATCGAGTGACACCAGGGCCCTTTCGAGGAAGTCTGCCGATTTACTGGAGAGACGTATGATCCATCTATATTGGTCTAGATGAGCACGGTATCTGGCTGCCTCCTCGCTACTGGGAGATGTCACCCAAAGGAGCGAGATGAAAGAGCCGATGAGTGTGAAATTGTAGGTGGACGAGGAATACCAAAAGGATTGGAAGTGTTCGGGTCGGAGAGATTGCACGAAGCTCATGGCAGATGTGAGCCGAATCTGCGCTGCTTGTCGGCATATGGTGTGGAGTTCGAGGTCGTCTGCCGGGGACAATGAGCGGATGATGCGTCGATGAAGTGTCATTTCGACTGCGTAGTAACCAAGATGAAGATAGCCGACGCTAGAGAGCTTCCTCGCAGCTATATCCTGCACTTTCAGCGCAGTTGGCATGTTAGCATACCATTGTCGGAGGGTGAGCTGCAAAGGTTTTGCTGCATTGAGCAGTGATCGTACGCCTTCATGCGCACGGCTGGCGAAGTCGCGCTCGGCCTTTAGCGTATAGAAAGTCGATAGGATTTGCGCCAAGATCTGTGTGAGCTCTACCATATAGCAGAACAGAATTCGACCCTTTTCCACTTCAGTACTCCCGTCTTCGTCATCCTCATCAGCGGCGCTCTCAGGGAAATCGTCAACAGTCAGAGGTTGTACATCCCAATCCATCGGCGTGATGTGCGAGGGGCGACCGTGCACCAGCGCACCCCATTTATCCTGCATGAATACAGCCCATGCCAAACGTTTGCGAAGGCCACACTCCCAAGCTGGGATATGCCACGTCGTACAATCGAGCTGTAGTCCCATATCCTGCGCTAGCCCGACTAGTTGACAGGTCAGCGCCCAGCTGTTACCCTCTGGTCGCTGGAGAAGCAGCAGCCCTGCCTGAATAGTCGAAAGCTTAGGCCTGTGGATGATGTTGCTGAACGATCTCATCGTTAGTGACTCCAGATGCGAAACGTCTGGTTTCGACTGCAGTGCTAGCTCGCTGGAATAAGTCCACCAGTTGAGGGCTAGCAGATAAACTGCCGCTAATAGCGGCGGCGAGAACTCTCGATGAGTCCGCTCATACTTCTCAAGAAACACTTTCTTGTGCAGAATCGGGAAGCTAGGGTGTACGATGCGAAAAAAGAGACGTATCAACGCAGCGCCATGTGGTGTGACGGCTATCTCGATAGCGTCGAGATCCGGAATGTCGCCTTGACTATTGAGTGTGCCGGCATCGGGTGATGAGACGAACGTCGTTGCATGAGCGTCATCTACTTTTCGAAGCTTTGGATGGCCAGCCAAAGCATCAGCAGCGCCAGCGGATTGAACTGGCTCAAGTGCCAATAACAGGCGCTCGTACTCCGAAGTCGATCCGACAAGACGACTATGCCTGCTGGTCTGCAATCCCAGCGTCTTCTTCAGGAGCGAGGGGCCGTGTAGATTTGCGTAGTCATCGATTGGCGGATCCTGTCGGATTTTGGCTGTAGTATCCTGAGGTGATGTAGACTGGGTAGTGTTATTCCTGTAGTCGTTTGCAAGAGGTAGTTGGCCACGGGTGGTTTCAGTAGGCTCAGAGACCTCGTTGATAGCCACGGCACGCCGTTTCCGTGGTAGTGGATTTTCGTTGAAGGTGCATTCTTGATCATGGAATTGACAAAGAACACATGGTGGTCCGGTGTCTGATATTTCGCACCGTGACTTCCGTCGTCGACAGGGATCGCATGGACGTCGCGATTTTGGCTTTGTAGTATGAACGTTGACTACACGCGGGAGGAGGTAGTTTGGCGGCGAGCTCTCACCAGGCACGAAGTTCATGCTTGCATCTCAGCTTGCACCATATGTCCGTCTTGGTAGCGGACGGATACCCCCAGTATGTTGTTGATGAAATCGCGATACGTGGGACGCGTTCGCGTGACGACTTCGCGAGATGGCTGATGATGGTGCTTTCTCCATCAATGAATAGTATCACCCTACCATTCCTGCTTGGCGCATGTTGGACATAGCTACTGGTTCATTGATGTCGCTGATGACGTGGGTGCCATACGCGTTGAGTAGGTCCACCGGCAGGGAGGTTGGGGGATGAAGAGTACATTGGAAGCCGAGGTAGCCCAGCCTCTGGAAGCACGGACCAAGCGTAAATTACTCAGCGGCATCACTAAAAGAACACGAGAGCTTCGCATCTCCTTCACGACATCATCTATAGAAGGCAGAGGAAAATCTCACTTGGTTCGGATTGAAATTCTTAGCATGATGTTGGATTAAGCCATATTAGCCATCTCCTTCTCCTTCGCCACAAGAGTTTCCTTGTTCGACAATTCCTCGCCCTCAAGAACCGGCGCGACCACCTCACCCTTTTGCGGCGGATACACCGCGCATTCTACCAACGACCCTGTCGCCGGCGAAATGTATGTACATACAACATAATGCGTAAACAGCGAAAGGAAGAACCCAAAGATCCAAGCAAACGTATAGACTTTCCATGCGCCACCGATGTCCAGATCGTTGTCGATGCTTTTAGCAAAACCAGGGAGAAGGGGAGCGAACCCTACAACGAAGGACACATATGCTCTCCAGTTCCAGCCTCCGTCGTACCAGTAGATGCCGTGATGCGTGTATAGCTGATCCACATCCAGCTTGCACTTCTTGACGAGGTAGTAGTCGCTGACCATGGTACCTGCGAGAGGGCCCATGAGGCATGAGTAGCCACTCAGAAACGAGAGCAGACCCGACGCGTTCTTGATGATGTTCCATGGCGTGGATACGATGCAAAAGACGGAAATGATGATGGTGGCTCGGAAGATGTTGATATATTTTGGTAGCATGCCCGCTACATCGTTCGCAAACGGGTAGGTATCCGCTGCGATCTGGTTGCCGATCGTCGCGAGGAGAAAGCTAGCGGATACGAAGAACTTTGCAGCTCGAGAGTCAAATTTGGCAATGACGGTTGGCATATACCATTCGAACTCGCCCCACAGGTACGAATGGGCATCGGTGACGAAGATCGGTGTGAGTGCGCCCAATGTTCCGATGATGGGGAGGGCGAGGAACTGATGGTAGCCAGCGAGCTGGTTCTTTGAGAATCTGCCGAAATCGGGCATGTTGACGGCCAAAGAGGAGAATAGCCCAACGACAGCGTTGAGACCGGTAAGCACTGAGTAGGTGGTGTTCATGTAAGTGGAAGTAATCTCCACCTTTCCTTTGATGAGCGGACCGCCACTGCATCTCCAGTCAGCGTCGTCCATCGCTGCAGGCTTGAACGGATCACTCACCCTTTCGTTACTATGACTGCCCAAAGAAAGAGAGCGAAAAACGTTGGCGGCACGACGATACCTTTGATCCAGAAGAGGACGCGCAACTTTGAGATTGGCATGAGGGCGAGTGCAGTCTGCAGGAACCAGTACAAGAACAGGCATAGCAATCCGGCCGCTGCAAGACTATTAGTAACACCCCGGAATGACATAAGAATGATGGGTCTTACAGTCTATCCCAGCGCTCTCCGGTAGATGATTCGGAAACGTAATGAAGCTTGGCCAGATGGCCTCAAGGCAGCGTTGCAGGAAGTTGCTCGCCTGGACTGTGAGAATCGCAGCCCACATCATGGCGACGAAAGCTCGAATGCAGATGGCTGGAAACGAGCCATACATGCCGAAAACGCTTCGGATGATGACTGGGAATGACACATTGTATGTGGCACCCATCTTTCCGGTGAGTGTGATGACAACGCTGCAGATGGCGAAGCCGAAGAAGACGATCGGAATTGTCTCTCTCGCGGTGAAACCCAGGGCCATGACACTGCTCACGGTAGACGCCAAAGGAGGTGCGAGCATGTCCGAGCACCAATATGCCCAGTAGTCGAGACCACCCCAGGTACGCTGTTCTGGTGGCACTGGGTCAAGATCTGATGTCGAAGCGACGATTAGCTAAAAGCCCTTGCACATGCATGTATTGAAAGAACGTACCTTTGTTCGACCAGCGCGAGCCATACTTGCCGCTCTCGAAGGGTACCCTCAGATGAAGATGAGGTGCAAGCCTCGCCTTGAGCACAGACATGGTTTAAAACGGCAAAATGAAGTGGGAAAACACGAATGCGACAGAACTACGTTCATCCTTTATCAAGCCTGGAAGTCTTGATCTCCGAGCTGTGCCAGCTACATGCTTCTCCATATCAAGATAGTCTCCAGCTTGATAGCCATATCGGCTCCCGGGTCGGAGATAGTCGCTGATGACATGGCGGGGTGCATGCGGAGACAAGCATGGTTCGGCATCATTATCAAGGCAAGTATTAGCCACAAATTGGATGTGTCGACGGGGATGAAGGAGCGTTGGGCGCTGGGCATGATGGAGATTGCTCATCGGAGAGCCGAGCTAGACCGATCTGGTACTAGCGTCACCCGATACCGATAAGACATCTCCAAATCCCGCCCGTAGGCCCGTAGGCCAGCTGCATACTCCGTTCGCGGCCCGCGTTGGAGTCCCCACGTTCATCCGATGGAGTCGATATCGAACGTAGATATGGCGCGTCGAGGTTCCCTGGCGGCCTTCTGTATATGTTGTTTTCCCACATGAGCGTGTCTGCCCTTACACAACCTCCCAGTTACCGGACTTCTCCATCGCCACGGTATCACGAAGATGGCAAACACCTCATCCAATGGCACGATGCTCTCTTTTGACGCGAAGCCATACGCGTTCTCTTTCCCTCTGGAGCACACTGCGTTACTCATAATCGATATGCAACGCGACTTCTTACTCACCAAAGGCTTCGGCGAAATCCAAGGCGGCAACTTGGAAGCGGTCCAAGCATCCATCGCCCCAACGAAGAAGTTATTAGAAGCGTGTCGGGGTGCTGGCATGACCATCTTCCACACCCGCGAAGGCCACAAACCAGATCTCTCCGACTGCCCATCATCAAAGTTGATCAGACAAGAAGCCGCGCCAGGCAACACCCAGCACAAACTTGTCATCGGCGACAAGGGAGAGCTTGGCCGCCTGCTTACCCGCGGAGAATACGGACACGACATCATCGATGAGCTAAAGCCGCTTCCTGGGGAGGTCGTCATTGATAAACCCGGCAAAGGTTCATTCTGGAACACGACTATTCTGCACCAGCTCAAAGCGAGAGCTATCACACATCTCATAGTGTCTGGTGTCACTACCGAGTGTTGCTTTGCTACCACTATTCGGGAGGCGAATGACCGCGGTTTCGAATGCTGTGGTATCGAGGAAGCTACTAGTGGATATAACGATGCTTGCTTCAAGAAGTCGACGCTGGATATGATACATTGGTCGCAGGGCCTGTTTGGATACATTGGTAGCCTGCAGCCTTTACTAGATACCCTGTCGCCATTGTCAAGTAAGGGGCCGGTCGCCAATTCGACGCCTCCTCAGACACCGCCGATATTCGATGGCAACCTCACGATATCCGCTTTACAGCGAGCGTACAAGAGCGGGCTTTCACCCGTAACCGTCGTTGAGGCGGTCTACGAGAAGATCGAAGCATACAAAGAGATAGACCCAGCAGTCTGGATACACTTACAGCCATGTGAAGCAGCACTAGAAGCCGCAAGAAAGTTGGTATCGACTTACCCCGACCGAAACGCACTTCCGCCCCTGTTTGGCGTTCCCTTCAGCGTCAAAGACAGTATCGACATTGCCGGTCTTTCCACCACGACCGCATGTCCACCACTTGCGCACCTACCCTCGACCTCCGCTCCAGTATACGACAAAGTCATCGCCGAAGGTGCCTTATTTATAGGAAAAACCAACTTAGATCAGCTCGCCACCGGCCTCGTAGGATGCCGCAGCCCATACGGAGTTCCACACTCGGTATACCACAAAGAGTACATCAGCGGCGGATCAAGCAGTGGCAGCACGGTCTCTGTCGGAGCGAATCTCGTCTCCTTCTCACTAGCAACAGACACAGCTGGCTCAGGCAGAGTACCCGCTGGCTTCAACGGCATCGTCGGATACAAGCCTACACGAGGAACGATCTCCTTCCGGGGCATCACACCAGCATGCCTGTCGCTCGACTGCATCGCACTCTCCACGAAAACCGTATCCGACGCGCGAACCCTGTGGCAAATCCTAGAAGCCCACGACTCCCTCGACCCCTACGCGAAACCAGAGATGGCATTCGAACGCCACATCAACAGCATCGGCCCCCAATCACGCACGTTTAAATTCGGCATCCCGCCACCCAAAGCACTCGCTATCTGCTCACCACCAGCCCGTCGCATGTTCAACGACACAATATCGAAACTACAAGCCATCGGCGGCGTCCTCACACCAATCGACTGGTCGCCCTTCCAAAAAGCCGGCCAACTACTCTACGACGGCACATTCGTATCCGAACGCCTCGCCTCACTCCCAGACGACTTCCTCGAGAAAAACCGCTCAGCTTTGCATCCTGTAACCGCACAACTCATGGACGCCGTCGTCGCGCGGAAGAGCTCAGCCGTAGACGCCTATCGCGACCTCCAGGCCCAAGCCCTCTACACGCGACAAGCAGAGAAAGTCTTCGCGTACTCCGCGTCTGGTGTTGATGTCGTCGTTGTACCGACTACACCTACACACTGGCGCATAGACGAGGTGCTCGCTGATCCGATCAAGAAGAACAGTATTCTGGGTGAGTTTACGCATTGTGGGAATGTGTTGGATCTTTGTGGTGTGGCGGTACCGGCGGGGATGTATCCTGTTAAGGAGTTGAGTGGGAAGGAGGGGGATGAGGGGGCGTTGCCGTTTAGTGTGACGTTTTTGGGGGGGTCGAGGTTGGATGCGGGGGTTTTGGAGGTTGCGAGAAGGTTTGAGGAGGGAGGGATACAGTAAGGCAGCCATATAGGGAGTTGTCTTCGAGCAAGGATCGAGCATATGGCGTGCAGATATCGCATGCGATGGGCTCACCTCGCTCGTCGTGCTCAGAGTAAGACAATGAGAAGATGTTCAAAATGTCTCACAACCCGAACGGCATTGTTTCCGGTCCTACGCCTACCTAGAAACTGGAGACATGACTTACAATGTATCACTCCCAGCAAAGTCCTTGTCAATCCAATGTCTTAGACTTCCATCCACCAGATTGTATATTGCCTGCCACACGTCTTGATAGCAAGCAGAAAGCAGCATCATCCGTCCAACGTATCTTCCAAAAGCCCACAACCGCCCTCTAAAAGCCATCAATTCCACCACGTACCCGACATCATGCCCTCAAACACCGACGCAGCAGACTCTCAGCTCACTGAGCTCCCCAACTCTTCCATGCAGGCCAACGACGCAAACCAGCCTTATACCATTAGCCCAATCCACCAGCAAAGCAATGGGGTCCAGCACTCGCCTACCCAACCAGCACCTCGGTCTATCAGCTTCCGCCCGCGCAGTTCAACTCTTCCGCAGCGTAGAGCCAACCGCTCCCATTCTGTCTCGCTACCTCCGCGCAGTCCCTGCCACCCATTCGTTCGCATGGGCTACCTCTCTCTCGCTATCTCTACCAAAGTTGAAGCACTGGATCTACACAAATACAGCGACTACTTAGAATACATACGCACTCATCCCGCCTCCAAACACAACGATGCAGGCTCAGACTCGGGAACAGGAACGGACGCAGATGCAGTGGCTGGAGGCCAAAACAGCCGTGAAGAAGGTGTGTAGGTTTGGTGGGATGAAGTTGATGGAGGAGAAGGGGATGGAGAAATGTGGGCGGTGAAGGAGTATGTGATGGAGTGTTTTGTTGAGTACTTGTAGTCGGTTGTCGTAGTTAAACAAGGCTGTATCATAGACAACAAATAGGTCTCGAATACAATTACCACTTCGCGTCTGTCGCACTCCGATGAGACCATACAAGCATACCATCACATCTCACTTCTACATTCAACTTGTCTCTCAAAGTGCCCAAGAACAAGCCTCAGGACTTCTAGAAGCATAAATCGTGATAAGTCGTACCCGCGTCATTGTCAAACCAATGTCTTTGAGAAGGCGTTTGCTAAACTATACAAGAGCCGCGAAAGCGCTCAACAGTGGCGCAGACACCAAACCTCTTTCTCAACGTATCTGCCACGAGCCCTCAAAAATAAGTATGGACGGCGTAGCCAGACCCACGTATCAATGGGGAGAGTACATAGTCACATTTTGTTACAAACCCGTAATGGTCATCTACGATAGATATCAACCCATCGTTATCCACGACATCGATCCCAAAAGCAACCAACTCCCTGCTGAGAGCGCCCATCGCTTACATTACTGCCGGGTCCTCCGTGAGCTTCTTGCAATAACCCAGCTATCGCGATCTCGCTCATCCGAAAGCACACGTTCTTCTTCATCTTCATCATCGTCTCCATCTTGTTCGCTACCTCCTACAACACCCTCTAGCCCTCCATCCCCCTCCTCAAGCTCCGAAAATGAAGACATATCCCAAGACACAGAGAAAATCCCAACCATCTCCCCCACCATCGCCGCACTAGACCTAGCCACCCTGCGCAGCCACGGCCGCAAAGGAAAGCTCAACGCGAAAAAGAACGAACGCCACGGTCCCAATCTCATGCAGATATATGAGGAGTCATATAACCAATTCATCAACAGGAAGAAGCCAACATTACCTAGATGCCTGTACGGTAGTAGGCGGAAACTAGACCAAAGGGGTGATGATCGGTTAAGCGGGGTGTGTTGGTTTCATAGGTTGAATGTGGGTAGGGGGAGGGAGGATTGTCGGCGGGAGAGGGGGAGGAGGATGCGGTGATGGGGTGGTGAGGTAGTGAGGTTAGGTTGAGAGAGAGAGGTTTGCTTGTGTGGATAAGAATGTGCCGATGGAGTCTGGTCTTTTTGCGCATGGGACAAGGAAAAGTGCTCGCTCACACACAAAAAGTGCAGACTCAACCGTCATAAAACAATCTTATAATTGCCCTAAGGATAGGAAAATCCTATGCACAATAGAAATCCAAAACCAACGCGGACCATGCCGCTATGCCCAAAACCCAAATTATTTGAATCAAAATCCAACAACACCATGCTTCATATGTACTCATGCCTTCAACCATGCATCATTCTTTACAGAGACAGCGCAACAGCCACAAACAACGCCACAACAAAGCTAATCGTCGCACCGCTCTGCAGCTTGCCACCCGCACTATCCCCATGAATCCCCAGAATCTCCGCTTGCCTCGAAAACGTAACATTCTGCGGAATACTCTCATTCAAACACTGTCCATTAACAATATCCAGTCCCGCAAGATCATTCGGCTCACGGAAGAACATATAACTCCTGTTGTTCAATCCCTTGAAACCTTCGGTATTGTACGGGAACCACATATCTGAATCCGTAGCCGAAGTATTCCGCAGGAAGATGCATTGGACCTGGTTTGGGTAGTCGTGCGCGAGTTCAGGATACGCTTTCATGACATCGCTGTTGGAAGTATCGGCCACGAGAACGAATTTGCGCGTGGGGAAAGTCTCAAACACTTTGGTGAGGAGGAATTTGCGGATGGACAGCGTGGCAGAGATGTCCGAGAAGTTGAGGGGACGGGTGTCGAAGGAGCCGCCGGGGTAGGTTTTGTAGATAAAGTCCATATACAGACGGGTCGCTTGCTCGGGGGTCGTGGTCAGGTAGTGGAAGTGTGTGTTGTTGGGGAGGGTGCGGGACCAGTTTGCGTAGATATCCGGCATGTTCATCCAGGGGGTGAAGGGGCGGGCGAAGGAGTTTAGGAGACCTTCTTTGGGGTCGTAGATTTTGGTTACGCGCAGGATGTCGTCGATGTCGGAGATGAAGGTTATGCCCTCGGAGGGGACGAGGAAGGCGGTGGCGTTGCCGCTGTTGGTGCCGTTGGTGTAGACGTTTAGGCGCTGGACGTTGTTGGTTTCGTTGCCGGGGATGAGGCCGTTGGATTGGATGGGGACGAAGACGTCGAAGTCGCCGAGTTCGGTCGTCTCGTAGGGGAGCGTGAGGTTCTGGACGCCGCCGGGGGCTTCGATGGAGTTGCCGCCGCCGGGCTCGCCGTCGCCGCCCTGCATGGGCGCGGGCTCGAGCGACATGGAGACATTGACGTCGCCTTGCTGGACGATGAAGATGGAGCGCGTCAGGTTGCGTGCCTGCTCCTTCTGGTTGTCGGGCAGCTCGGCAACACTCGTGTCGATGAGGAAGACGTTGGCCAGGTCGTCGACCTTGTCCTGGCTGATGTCCGGGAACTTGTACACATTGCCGTGGAAGCGGACGTTCCAGCCCTGGTCGGTCCAGTTGGCATAGGGAGGGATGTTGAGGACTTCGGTGGGCTTCGCAGCCAGGTCGTCGTCGCCGATGCCAAGGCTGGACAGGACCTCTTTGCCGGTGGGGAGGCCTTCAAACCAGCCGGGGATGCCTAGAGAATAAGAGTCAGCACAAGCCTCACTAGTGCGAAGCTTGCCATGCAGGCGTTTGCTTACCCTCTGTGAAGAAGCTGGGCAGGTCAGTTCCCAGCACGCTGCCTATCGAGGCTGCGTAGTTATCCACGCCGCTCTTGATGTCGTCGATGATGTTCCTCTTCTCCACGTAGCTGTGCCGCCCTACGAACCGGATCGCCGCGGGAGTCACAACAGGCGCGCGCACTTCCACCTTGGCGGGGACAGCTGTCGGCTCTGGCAGAGCGAATGCATTGGCGAGACCGAGTGTCGCGCTCAGCAGGAAAGCCCGCTGGGATGCGCGTTGGTGCACCATCGTGGTGGTGTTGTTGTGGTGGCAGGGGCTGAAGACCAAGGGGCGCTCGCGTGGTCGTCGCGTATAGGGAAATTAGGGTCGAAGCGACAGACTAAAGGGAATACAAAGAAATGCAGAGGACTGAAGAGGAGAGAAGAGGCGGACGGGCCGGAAAAGATGGCGAGCTGGCAATAGTGGAAACACGCTTGCCGCGTTTCGCACGGGGCTAGACAGCAGGTTTGCGGTCAAATTGGTGGTGTTGGTTGCTGCAGGTACAGCCAGCATGATGTCATTCTGCATTGTGGCTGGGGGCCGAGCCACAATGCGTCGATCGCCTCCCGTGACCCACCCTTACCAAACTCTCCACACCGCAACACTCCTTTGGGACTCGGCAGTCGCAGGTTGATGGCGAGACATGTCTGGTACTAACGAAGGTTTTCATTGTTTTACATGCCGTTCGTAGAGACTACTCCCGTGGCGCGAACGAAGGGTGATACACCACTGCACTGACTCACTCCTCCTCAACGACAACCCAAGGCCCCAACAGCGGCATATCCCTCAACGCATCCCCCATATGATGGTACCCCTTCCTCAAGGGCCAACACATCTTTGAGTCGCCCACCAGCGTGTCCATCGGCCACCCACCGCGTCGCCGACAAGTGTCCCATGCTTCCATTAGCACGTCGTGCACCTTGTCGTTCGGAGCAATGTCCTTGATGACATGGAAAAGCGATCTCATGGAGAACATAACCTGTTCTTGACCGTAATACCCCAGAGAGTTTGTATCCCAGTGTCCAGGGAGCGTGCTCGTCCAGCATGTGCCAGATGGATGTCGCGTTTCTTCGCCGTACCACCCTATCATGTCTAGAGTGAAGTGCGGGAGTGTACTTTGGTAGGAGGTTAGGGGGGGGTGCAACGCGGAGGGGTGCGACGGGGAGGGTTATGGTTGAGCAGATGGCTCTCTCGTCTTCTTGGGATATATGTGTCTTGGTGTTGTGGAGGAAGTGCCTATGCACCTTGCGCACAAGATCGGATTGAGCTACCAGGTCTGCGCGCTCAGAGTCGCAGAGTATGGTGTTTGTGTTGTCTGGTACGGGGATGTTGTACAAGGCTGCGTTTAGCGAGTCGAAGTCCGCGTTGAAGGTTATTGCAACGATTTCGATGAGAAAGCGACGGACCTGTTCGGTCTTGCATTCTGGTGGTTGAGCTTGCGATGGAGAGGTGTACTTGATCTCGCTTTCAGCGATGTCCGTGTACTCAGGCGGCGGGCATGACGGTAGGTCTTGGTGATCTCCTTGCGGTATGTCTGATGGCGGAAGATAGGATACCTGGAAGCGACCTAGACGGCCCAGATCGAAGATCGGCATGATGGCGATGTTGAGGTATGATCGAGGGAGGTTGGAGTGAGACTGAAGAGGTGGAAGAGGGATGTTGTGCTTCTGCCGAGAGTGCGCTGGTAGAACCAAGGTTCAGGGTCGCCTCGTTCAGCGAAGAGTGGGCCAGTACCAAGAACCGTTTTGACGACGACATGGCCTCGCGAGGAGGAAGTTCTCTCGACTATCATGATACTTGGAGACGACATGTCGAATGCGCGAAGCCGATACGAGTGACTCAGGTCCAGTTGAAACATACAACGACTTAGTAGATCGAGTTGCGGATAGCGTGTTGTGGATGTCTTCGGCAAACCGGCTGTGAGTTGTGAGCTGTGACGAGCAGCGCTCTCGAAAACATCTCCAATCTCAGCCTCTTCCGACAATGAATAAGAATACCCCCGTCCGCACCACTCCCCGGGAGTGGCCCCAGGCCTAACCGCGGGGAGGTGGGGTCCAAGGCCCTTAAAATACCCCCCAGATAACAAAGCTAATAGCTAACCATAATAGAAGAAAGATATACTAGAAAGGGAAGACAAACAAAGGAAAGAAAAGAAATCAACTACGTATATCAATATCCGCACTAAACATACCGATCAATAATACCATTCATGCGGCGCTCAAACGCCGCCAACTCCTCCCTCCTCTCCCTCCTCTCCCTCCTCTCCCTCCTCTCCCTCCTCTCCCGCCTCTCCCACAGCATCTCATACCCCGCCCAACGGGCCCAGCGGAGCAGCGCGAAGACCAAAACGGCCGTGATCATGTGGGCCACGAAGGCGTCGAAAACGCGCGTGGCGAAGGTGCAGTCGGACATGGTTAGGAGACAGCTATAGATAGAGGGACGTGGGTTAGTAAGCGGAGCAAGTGAAAGTGGGTTTAAGGTATAGGGCAGGATTGCGTACCTAATCTCCTGTGTGTGATAGCTGGAGAAGAGAGGAGATGGGACGGCGGGCGGGAATTGGTATGTTAAGAGGTGTGGGGCAGGGAGGTGCGAGGGCGTAGCTGTTAAGTTTATGGGTAGGTTGTTGGAGCTTGAGGTGTGGGTTGAGGAGCGAGTACCTTGTAGTAGCCTGCGGACGACATGGATGCCAAAGTATTAGAAAGAGCACCTGTTAGGTATCTTTGAGGCATACGTCGCAGGTGACAGCAGCATGCATATGGCTAGAGGTGTTGTTGATGTATACATGGTCTTCTGTAATTCACGTCTGCTACTGTAAAACACTACGAATGCCTCCATGATGTGGTGATGTATTGGTGAGCTTGGTCTTGCTAACCGAAATCCCTCTCTAACATGTCATCTGCGGAGCGCTTGCCTCGTGATAGCCTAGAGGTTACGTTAATCTTGGAACGTTGGCAAGTGCAGTCGCTGGGCACCTCTAAGGTATACATTGCAGGTGGTAGTCGCATATATCATGTCCAGGGATGTGGTTGAGGTATACATGATCTCGTTCATCTTTGACGTGTCGCTTGGGAATGTTACGAATAACTCTAGAGTAAGCTGTCGTGAGTAACAGTTATTGCATTCCACGCAGTGCGATCTAGCAGCAATGCCGCCAGTGTGAGCACATGTTGCGCTCATGTGACAGTTAGTATCTAAGAGCTGAATGTAAAAGAACGCATTATTCGTGTGTGTGCGATGAGCGCAAGATCTATACCATCTGGAGCGACCATCGCTTCGTATCTAACGCTCCCAAAGTTACCATGTCTTCTCCACCCATTCCGTCACGCTAACCGCTTTTGGCTGTACTAGCTTCTTCATTGCTCCAGTACCTGTTTTAGACGATCACCGAGAACATCCAGAGCATGGAACCAGAATTCAGGGCCTATCTCCTCGATGTACGCATCCACCTTTGGCACTCGACGCTCCCCAGATCCCCAATTTACAGTCACGAGCCCGTCGTCATCATCCTCTTCTCCACCCTCATCGTCCGCATGACCGTTGTCTTGTCCACTACCCTCGCCACCGACCTCTTCACCGAAGTCAACCTTGCTCTCAACCATCTCAAGTTTCTGCTTCTTGATCATGACGTCTTCCTCAACATCTCCCTCCTGTGTCTCGGTAAGCCGGCTTCCGGCTAGCCTGTGATAGTCGAACGCGGGTGCCTCGTGCGGATCAGTGTTGGTATCTTCAGCCCACTGCCGAGCGTCGTTGATGGTTGCGAGAGTGGGGGCTTCGCCGTACTTGTGCTCTTCGGCTGCCATCTGCTGGAAGTCGGCGATTTGCTGTCTCGTCATTGGCGTATATATGTCTCGAAAGGCAGATTGAGCTGCGGCTTTGTTTTCGGCGCTCATACGGGTGAAAGCGGGTTTCATGCGCTGCTTCTTATCGCTGGCCTGCAGATCGATGATCTCGTTGGCGTTGGTGTTGCGTCGTCGCTTGAGGTCCGGGCGGTTGGAACGGTCGGTTTTCGTCGCATGGGACATTTCGTTGCTATCGAATTCTTTGACCTCATCCCATGAGGGTATCCCGAGGCCAAGTTGCTCCCAAACCTTGAATGCGGTGCGGGTGAGGTTGGTCGTCTTTAGCCCGTCTCCGTCTTCTTGCTCGGCAATCTCCGGGCTGATGGTATTGAAGTCGATGTCGCTCAAATGCACTCGATTGCCAGCCGCGTTGCGGTAATTCGCGGAGTAGGTTACTGAAATGACTTCGTCATCCTTGGACTTTGCCACCGCCATCCATTTTCCGTCGAAGCTCAGCGGTTGACGTGTTTTGGCCTGTTCGTTATATTAGCCTCGGTGATTAAGAAGGAGACATCGCTACTTACCATGGCTGTCTCTGGATTTGTTGTGCTAGAGAAGATCGGTGTTGTGCGAGTGCAAGATATCAATAGTGGTCTAATGTTGGATGATGTAGTGTTATCAAGGTTCGGTAGTAGCTTATGAGGCTCGGTGACCGTCGGTTAAGTGACCGTCAATTTGGTGGTGACCTTCGATTAAGTGAGTGCCGATTTATCGCCAGTTCGATAAAGCATATCAGGTGAGTGCGAGATAATTGAGCGTAATTTCGTCCGTGCCCTAAATTGTGAGGTCCTGTAGCTACCGTACACCTGTTCGTCAGCCAAGAGGTGATAACGCGAGGTACTCAGAAGACGTTTCCAGATCCGACATGCCAAACATCGCGAATAATGAGTTATCTAAAGAAACATCACACGATGTTACCCATAGAGGAAAGCTGGCTCGAAACTGCGCACTCATAGACTCATCATCGCATAACCCCATCTAAACTTCAATAAACCTCGCCATCCACGTCTGCGTAATCTGCTTCGCCTCATCCACCAACCCCATATCCAACAACAACTGCACAGTCCCCCGTGTCGCAGATTCAAGCGCACTGAAAATCCACGTATGCGTAAACGTCGCCGCCTCCCCAATAAAGACCGTATTATATTCCGTCTGATAGAACGCCGGAAGATACAAGGTCTGCTGCCCGAAAATCTGCATCGTAAAAGCACCGGCTTGGTGCTCGTCTTGCTCCCAGCATTGACGCGCGTAGTTGCCGGTCCAGTTCTCTTCAATCACCTCCTCGCCATGCATTTCGGCAAACGCGCGTTTGATATACGCCATGTGTTCGGCTTCGGGCATTGCGCATGCGACGGTGGCTTCGTAGTCAGACAAGTAAGAGGCGAGCATTGTTCCTGGGCCGCTGGCGTTGACTTGCCAGCTCGGGTAGCAGATCTGGCCGAGATTAGGCTGGTAGAGGCGCGTGCACCCGCCTATGATGGGCTTGTCAAGATGTTCCCAGAAGCGCGTTTTGAATTGCACGGCTACTTTGCATGCGTTGGCGAAGAGGGTGCGGTCGATGGCGCGTTTTAGCAGACTCGAGTAGCGGGGCAGGGTCCAGAATTTCATGAGGTTGAGGGGCACGCTGTTGAGTACGTAATCGAAGTTTTCGATCGAGTCGGGGATGGAGTAGGGTTCTGAGCCTGTGGGCCTCCAGGATACGGATATGGTTTTGTTGTTTTCGTTCCAGTGAAGGCCGTTGATTTTGGCGCCGTATTGGATGCGGTCTTTGACAAGGGGCTCGAAGGCGGCGGGCATGTGCGAGAGACCGCCTTTGATGGTGACCCATTTGGAGGCGAGGAAGTAGACGGTTTCGTACTCCCACATGGGCCAGTAGATGTGAGATTGGCCGACTTCGTCGGTGGTGTTGAGATCGTATTTGAGCTCGTTGCGGAGGTAGGCTACCTCGGAGTAATCGAACATTCCGTCGTCTTTGGCTTGCTTGTAGGCTTTGAAGATGTTAGTCGCGTACATCTTTATGCGCTCTGCGTCTAGGCCTTTGAACTCGTCGAGAGCGGCGTTGGCCTCTTCGACAGCAGTGGCGTTGCCGTATGCGATAGTGTTCTTGTATGCAGGGTTGGTCGCTATCTCAGTCTTGCTGGGAATTGTTCCATCGGGACGGCGGAAGGGACTGTCGGCTGGTGTGTTGGGTGACGACTGAATCCATTCGATGAACTTGACATGCAGCTCCTCCTTGTCAGCGTTGAGTTCGTTGAGGACGTCGGCCAGTTGGAAGATCATGCGCTGATCGTTGAAGGGGAAGGTCTCGTTGGTCTCAGAGTCTGTAATCTCGTACGGGAAACGCATGGGCCCAAGCTCGTGATATTGGCCTTCATCGGGGGAAGTGCCGTTGAGATAGGCTGTGCGAATGCGACCGCCAATACGCTGAGACGACTCGATGATCTTCCAGTTGTAAATACCAACAGAGTCCAGCATCAGCTATAAGGCGTTTTGTTAGCACCAAATTGGCGTCGTTATTGAAGCAATTACGTACTGAGGTTGCAAGCCCAGAGATACCTCCACCCAAAATACCAAAAGACTTATTTTTGGCCGATGCAACAAAAACCTCATCTGGTTGCTTCTGCTGCAAGTAAGCAACGCCATCGAACCAGTTGCTATCAGTCCCTGCAACATCAACGAACGACTTCCTCTCCTGTCGGCGAGCATAGCGCTTGGTGACAACAAGCTCGTCGGACTTTCCGATGAGCTCTCCATCGAGAAAAGCATGAAGACAGCCCCCAGACATCTCAGCTGGAGTCAACCAAACGAATTTGTTCGGCCGCCTGTTCTCATGTTCCTCATGGCGTCTCGCCAAAGGATGAGCGCCCACATGTGTCTGACCTATGTGTTGCTTTGCGGAAACGATGGAAGCGACAGCATCGTCACATGTCGCGTATGTGATCGTAAGCTCACCGTCGACATCTCCGTAGTAGTCGACGACGATATTTTGTGCGCTTCCCGGAGTAGTGCTTTTGAGAGGAGCGAAGACGACCGATGGCTGGCTCAGAGGTTTGGATTCCGAGAGCGAGGCAATGCTTGCCAGAAGCGGCAGTAACTTGGTGAAGGACGGCATGCCGGAGGCTGATGGAAGACAAAGTCGGTAATCAAGGACCTCATGCTATTGCTCTTCGACATGCCCGTTTATGAATCTTCAGAGGAATTCCTTGGCAATACCAAGCATCGCTGGTATCTACCTTGATGTCCATGATACCCACTGTTGAGTATTCATCAGTCATTCCGCGATGTTATCGTGCGGTGCCGTAGGCTTTTTCTCCAAGTGTAAGCTTACCGAGAAGCCGCCGGTCCACCTCCGGTGTCATACTTGGCAGAGGATATCAATTTCCCATCACAAAAGCCTTTTTCAATATCTCTGCGTGTTTCCAGAGTCCTCGGGGAACAATGATGTTCCAATGTGCGAAGGTACTGTTTTCGTAGCCAGCAACTTATCGTCGGCATCCACCCACGTAAGCCCATAATCCCAGAGTCTGGATGCTGGGCTTCGGCGCATCTGAAAGCCGATCAAATGATTGGAGCGGGCAATATCCTTGAGTCTTGGCTGATAGATGTAGATAAGTGGGGGGAAATCAAGACAGTCCGTCGGCTGGGCGCTGCCCTTGCCAAGTACGACTGGGTACGATTAGGTATGTTTTCCGCTCCCAACCACAGCCATCGATTACAACGCGCCAAGAGAGTATCGCGCGATATGTCTACATGTGCAGTTAGTGTACTGTTCAACCGAAAATCTCTGTCATTCGCTTCTCAAAACGTTGCATAGGCCCATAGATTCTACTGCCGTTGTGGCTTTCGCCGGCTACTTTACTAACTGCTCTTTGAGTCTTCCGACTAGTCCGCCCGCTGGAAACTGCCTCTCCTCCTACTCGACCCCTCAAGAACACCCATCTTCTCATCATTACTACTCCGCCTTTCCCCTCTTTCAGCCTCTTCACTCTCCTGGAGGACCTGTTCATTCGAATCCGGTTCTACAACCTGCCCATGGTTACCGCCCACCGACTCCATAGTAAACGGACTAGCAGTCGGCGCATCGAGAACATTCAACTCTTCTTGCGTGAAGAAGTTAGGCATCAAGAACGTCCGCATGGGGATGTACAAAAAGATGAAAACTGGGAAACCAATGGCAGCGATTGTCTGAGTAATCGCGAAGGTAGCACCGAAGCCGATGAGTTCGAGTCCGACGAAAGCCCAGATGACCCAGCGACGCTTGATTTGTGCCAATGGGTCGGATCGTGATGTGAGGTGTTTGTCTTTTGCGAGGAAGATGAGTTTTAGTGTGATGCCGTTTGCTTCTAGTGCCTGGATTCCCATGACGAAAAACAACCCAGCTAGTACAGCTTGTGGTATGAGGTGCAGTACGATGAGGAGTGGTCCGGTCATTGTTCCCAGAGTGAGGAGGCCTTGAGCGAGGTTTGACACGCGCTGCTCTACCACATGGTCGACAACGCGTTTGCCATGGCCTTTGTTGTCTTCGTCGTCGGAATCGGCGACAGTGCGTGCAACGCAAAGTGATGTAGTGTGAAATGGCGCCTGCGGGATGAGACCGTTCGGGAATGGTATGCCTAGTAGGCCCGCAACTCCAGTCGTGATGCCCAAGAGAAAGATATCCCAATGGAAGCCTGCCGGTTTGCGCAGCGGGAATTCCGTGCCCTGCGCGATCAGACTGGAAACGTTGTGGTCGAACCAGAACAGAATCGTCAGAAGTACGGCGAAAGGAATAGCCAGGAACACATCGCCGACACTTATATCCCAGAAGTGGATGAACCATCCGCGATCTGTGGTCGGGAAGAATGCCTTCGAAGTAGGTAGCTTGAGCAACTCAATGCCAGCCATCTTTCCGATGTGCACGAAGCCAGTGAAGAAGATCACGGTAAGCGGTGTACCGTAGTCCTCGACGAACTTGCGAACATGGCGCTGCAGTAGCGACGACTGTCCTACAATGCCGCAGATGTATGCGACCGCAGTGACCAGCAACGCAATCACAATCGAAAGGTATGCCGACGCGTCGCTGACAGCCCATTGCCTTGTCAACACCTGTATCCCCTTTTGTAGATATATGAATGCGACGTAAAACCCGAATATGTCGCAAGAGAACCGCGTAACGTATCGTAGGCCGTTGCAGGAGTTCGTGATTGCGAGGATCCAGTGGAAGATCAGGGACCATATGCCTATCCAGCACATGAAGGCGAAGTAGTTGGTGCCCCGTGGGGTGATGATGTCGTACACGGTGTAGTTGAAGACGGTGATTGGGCCGGTGACGCCCACGATGACTAGAGGTTGCGCTGCTGCGAGCGAAAAGACGACCGAAGCCAGGACTGAGGCCAGAAGGACCTCGTTGACGCCAAAGCTCTCGTTGGTTTTCTCGAACATGTCGAGAGAAAAGGCGAGCGCTGGCAGAATGTTCGCAAAGTACATGTAGACTGTCGCGGGCACGACGCGATAGTCCCACGCATCTTTCCAGTCGCTCAAGTAGAAAGGTGCTCGCCGCCGTATGTCGTTTATCATGCCACTGAACAGGCGTGTCTTCCACCAGGCATCCTTGCGCGAGGCTGCCGTTCCATGCGACTGTCGCGTGGGTTCCCGAGTGATCGCATCGTTGTTAGACGTGGCATTGAGCTTCGAGGGTCGGAGTACACGCGACTTCCACGATCTGTTCGCGTATTCTGAAGACATGGCTGGACGATGGCAGAGGCGTGGCTTTGGGCTGGTACGCTACGGGTATTTGCTCGCGGAGGTGTTATATCGAAGATGTCGTCATGACAGGGCGGACTCCAAATTGAGAAAGCTACCCAGGCGAAGGAGGCGCGGGGTAGTGCAGATATACCAGCTGAAGGTACCCTAAAAGATATGCTTCAACAAAGCTGGACGAGCGGATGGGTCTTGCCGCCATGGTAAAGGTTGGCGAGCTTGTTATGTATGGCGAGGGGAGGAAAAGTCGACTCCACACACCGCCGCCCGGGCAGACTCCGGGTCGGATTTACGGCCGGCAATAATCTTAGCGCAATCTCCCCGCGGACCCTGATGGCGACATGTTCAACTGCCATCGCATCTGCGACACCTCCATGACCTCTAAACCATCTGAACTCTCCTCAGCTACAAGACACTCGAACGAGCAATCGCGCATACATCATCTGCTCGTTGATATCAGGCTACCGTTGACGATGGAGCCCAGCGACACAAAGCCCATCACCCGTGCTGTGACGACTTTCACATGATGCAAGTCGGCGGATGAACTCGATGCTAGAAAGTTTGCAGAGATGCTGATCGACGATCATTGCGGACATGTCCTCTTGTAGATGGTACGCTTTATCGCGCATGATCAGTAGAGGCTAGTTAGAGAAAGAGCTCGGAAAGTCGGACCGCTGTTGACATATCATCAAAATTGCTACTTGCTACTACTTCGACGATAGACTGAGATCTATACAAAGCGCATCGCAACGAAGCTTGATGCTTTTAGTCGCGATGCGCCCGAGAATCGGAGACGAGATTTTGGCGGGGTTCGCGCTGGTGCAGCAAGCTGCAGGGGAGCTTGGAGGCGGTCTGCTTCCACCTGCAGCATGCAGAGACTAAGCCCTCTCAACGTGGTCGTACAGTCTCTTCACAAAGAAATAAAATTCCTCTACCAACGCCCGACTCAGCACGAGACAGCCATCATGCCATCCATGGCGAGCTCCATCCACCCCGACTTCCGCGACGACGTCACCTCAGCGGAAGCCCACGCAGTGGACCGGGAAACAGAACGTCTAATCCATCAACAAATGGCTGCAGACAACGCAAGTGGTCGTGAAAGGTACATTCAGCTCGCCAAAGAGATGCTGCGTATTAGATTGCGCGCCTACAAGCCCGAGTCACCACCCGTTGCTGGTGCATGGTGCCTGATCGGATCGGCACATCTCAAGGCCTCTCAGCTGCAAGAGGCAAAAGAAGCCACTGAGAAGAGTCTTGAGATATACGCCAAAGGCGACGATAAGGATGCCGCGGCATTGGCGAGGGAGCAGTTGGCTTTGGTCTTTGAGGGCCTGGGCCAGCTTCCTGATGCTAAGAAAATTCGACTGCAAGGTGCGAGTGACGGAACGATGGTGTGCTCGAGTTCACGGGTACGTTCATCGTAGTGCAACGTGAAATGGTTCTTCTGACAAGCTTGACATAGTGTCCCTATGCACATTACGCGTTCCGCGTACAGAACGACGGCCGCCCCGGGCTCTTCAAGTTGGCTGAACTGAATGCGTGTGGTGCATGCAATTCGGCATTCTACTGCGAACGGCAATGTCAACTGCAGGACTGGAAGAGACATAAAGTTCCTTGTAAGGCATATATGGCTGCTCAAGTAGATTAGCAGGGCACATTGCTCTGCTGTTACTAAATTACAGTGTCCTCGTGGTCTCTAAAGCCTTCGCTCTTTTGCAAAGCCTGTTCACCTATATTAGTCCATTCTCTTGTCGTCATAACAGCATATCACATGTCACTTGAACAAAACTTATGTTGATACTTTCATAGATTGATATGTACTACCATTCAGTATGTGTTGTACTCAAATGGCCAACCAACGATATCGTAAAAAGGGGGGTATCAAAATGGCGAAATCATCCATGTGAAAATCCCTTGCCGCCCATCCGTAAAGAAAAGAAAAGATCCAAAACGCCTCGTGGATCTCCAAACGTGAACGCTCACTATATCATTTACTGGAACTGAAAAAGATGAGACCAGTCAAGTTGCTAGTCAGATCACTCCCCCATCCTCCGCGTCTTGGGACTCTTCTTCGGAGGAGGATTGAACGAATCGCTCGTGCGGGCGCGTTTGAGATTCGCCGGCGGACCAGCCCTGCTACTTCCACTGCTGGCCTGACTGGCACGCTTAGCCAACTTTGCAGCCTCGCGGATGCGCACACCACCGGCGGGGCTGTTGAACCCGCTGCCGCCTCCAGCGGTTGCAGCCGAACTTCCAGCGGGAATCTCTTCGGCAAGACGATCGGCGAGCGCAGCGTCGTATTCGCGCTCGCTAGCACGGACAGCGCTGGGGTCTTGTTGGCGGGCTGTAGCGAGCATGTCGACGCTGCCGTCGTCGCTGTCTTCGTAATCCGATTCAGATCCTTCGGAGACGTCGGAGGCGATGGGCGCGATGTTGAGAATCTGCATGGCAGTTGTAGGGCCGCCAGAGTCGCTGTCGCTGTCGGGCTCAGATGAGGCGTCGGATGCAAGGTCCGAGTCGACGTCGCCGGAAGAACAAGAATCCAGTGGAAGGAAGGAGGCGGGAGGAAGAGTCGAGCTAGGAAGGTTTTTCCGTGACGCAGAGAGAATCCTCTCCTCAATCACACGCTGAGGACTTGACCTAGGAGACTCGACTTCAGGAGACGACTGCCTGTTGAGTGCATCCTGGATGGCCTTGGGGTACAAGGTTGACCAGCGGCGAGCGGCGACATGAGATGGTGCGGTGGGTATTTGTGATCGTCGTACGTGGATGGAGAAGTTGTCCTCTGGCTGCACACCACCCAAACCTGAAGCCTCAAAGTCCATTAGTTCTGGGCTGGTGTTGCCGCTATCGTTCCTCAAGGCCTCGGGCGAGAAGCCAAGGTCATCTCCACTCGAAACAGTGCGTGATCCGCTGTCAACATCCATCGGCGTAGTGTCCAAAGGACCTCGGGGCTCGGCCAGGTCCAGCGACGTCATCTTGGTCGGAGATGATGTGCCCTGTTTGGCACCAAGAGGCTGATTGGTGATTGGCTGATAGTTGCCGGGCATGGTGAGGAAAGCGCCGTTACGATCACCGCTCAGGTCAGTGCAGAACTTGGCCTTGGTGTAGAAGATCATGGGTCCATCATCGCGCCTGCGAGGTTTTGATGATGAACTCTGCATGATGGAACTGCTGAAACCCGAGGAGTTTCCCGTGGGCTGTGGTTGGTAAGAGTAGTTGGCTGAGGATTCGGCATCGAAGGCGTAAAACTCGTCTTCGTTCTCCGACTCATCCTTGTGGAAGAACATGGGTTTGTACGCAAACTTGTTTTGCTCCTTCTCACGCTGGGCACGAGCTTGCCTTCTGGCAATCGTGGCTTCATCCATCATGTCGCTGCTGGCACCGCTGTTGCCAGTCTTCATACCCTTGAAAGGCGACTGGGAGCCAGATTCGTTCGGCGAGGCGCCACTCCAGTGCTCCGACGAGCTATCGCCGCTGTACTTGGTGATGTCGAGGCCGCCCTTCCATCGGATTTTACGACCATCGCGAGAGATTTCGAGATGATTGCTGTACTCGTGCAAAGCGTCCTTGACGAACTCGGGCGTGACATTGAGAGTGTGTAGTTGGGCCATGTTGATGAGCAAGTTGAGGTATATCCAGCCGTGGCCGAGGGGTGCTTCTCCAGAGTCCATGTCTGGTGGGGTGAAGCCAAGATGGCGGATGTAGTCCATGTTCTCGGTAGGCACCTGCGCACGGTACGGGTCCAGGTCTAGTGGTCGTGTGGGCCGTTGATCGGGAGACAGGCCTGAGCCGGCGAAGTCCTGTTCTTCGATATGCAGACTGGGGCGGAAGCCCTGTAGAACTTCGTCCTGGTCGGTATGGCTCTCTTGACCAGCATTGGCACCGCGGTCGTTCCTGATACGAGCTTCACGCTGACCCTCGGGCTTCTGATTTTGTCCTGTCGCTTCTTGTTGGACGCGGTCGGCTGTAGCTGCCGACTGGGCTACCTCCTGTTGCTGCATTGGGTGTGGGTGGGACCCGGGCGTAGAGCGCTTGCCAGCAAAGATCTGCTCCAAACGGCGCACGACCATCTTCTTCTTGGACTTGTCGGTCATGGGGGCGGTCTTGTTGTTCGGTAGCAGGCCCATGGGGATGTCGTGGAGGTATGACTGGATGTTTTGCTGTTGCCGGCTGTAGGCGGACTTGGTCATCTTGCGGCGGTCGTTGTCTTGGTTGGATTGTCCCGACGAGTTGGGGCCGGACGCAGATAGGGAAGCGTAGCCCGACTCGGCGAAGCGCGATGTGGAGGAGGCGGTGTTGTGGGTTTGGAGTGCAGGGGTGTAGGCTGAAATGTCGGCGTAGTCGTTGGCAGTGCCTTCGTCGAGATCTGATGCAAACTTGCGCAGAGTCTCCTCGAGCTCCTTCTTCTTGTGGTCGGGCAGGCCATGGAACCTCACCTCGAACAGCTTCTCCTCTTGCAGGTGGGCATCGTAGAGCTTCTCGTACTTCCTCAGCCGCTGCTTGAGCTTCTTGTTGGCGACGGTCAAGTCGTCGATGACGCTGCGGAAGTCTTCGGTGCTGCTGCCGTCTGTGCCAATCTGGCCGAGGGGACGGTATGGCATGGTGGCATGTGGCTGGGTGGAGTTGGAGTTGTCGGGCGGTGTCTCGGACGAAGACGAGTTGCGGAGGAAGAAGGGCGGTTCATCTACGGTGGTCAGTCATACTCTCCCCTCTACTGTCTGCTTGGCGGCACTCACTGTCGACGAACGACGACTTTCCCTGGCTGGCCGTGTTGTTGGTCTTTTCAAACCATTGGCCGGCGTCGCTGCTCTCACCAGAGCTGGTCTTGTTGGAGAGAAGCTGGGGAGACACGCTCGAGGGCGGATTGGCCTTGTCGCTGGCGAGGGTGGGCGATGTCTCAGCAGTCGGCGCCTTCTTGGGCTCGCGTCTTGATGGTTGAGGTTTAGGCGGCGGGCTGTGGCGGAGAGAGACGGATCGGTGGGCTGGCGGGCGGCGTGGGTGGGAGCGCGCAGCCATGGGAATGGTTCCCGGGCGGTCGTTCATGAGGGCGGGTGGAGAGTTGGCGGCTAGACAGGCAGGATGCTCCCCATGTGGATAGGATGGTGAATGTCGAGCTAGCTTTCAAATGTCCAAGGTGTGCGTATATTGTAGACCGGGAGGCTGTTGTGCCCAGGCTCGAAAAGATCAGACGCTTCCGCGGCGGTGGTTCGTATGGTATGTAGAGTGCTGGTAGCGGCGTCGTCGGGGCAGTGGGAGGCAGTTTCAGCGTGCAAAGATGGCTGAAGAGAGTTGTGGGCTCTCTCGGCGCTGGTTTGAGCAGGTGAGCCATGATGGGCATCGATCTTGATGTGGGTAAGCATGTCGATGCTCTCGATTTCCAACTTGCCAAGACTGCAGCTGGAGATCGAGGGTACCTGGCCGCGAAGACGAAGTGTGGCGTTCGGGCCTAGCGCAAGAACTACCGGCAATCGACGATGGGCCTTGATCTCCAGCCCACCATCGCCCACTGGGAAGCCCATCGCCCTTCTGTTCCGCCCGTTGACCCTCAAGTCTCGATGGCTCTCCATATCTGTGATGGCCGTCCTCTCCTATGCTTCTCCGGAGAACACAACCTCCTAGCCAGCACTGCCGCACTGCGAACAACATGCAACCGCCCGCACATATCTACACTTGCCACCGTCTAGATCCGCGTCTGACAGTTGCTGCCAGTGCTGCACGGCATGAGAGATGGTCCAGACCCTCTTCACACCATGGCTTCCCATCGCATCAGAACCGTGGCGGCACGAACCGTTGACACGCTGCCGCTAGAGCCTCACCAGCCACACGCACTCTCCTACATGGCCACAGCATCCATCGAGATTGCAAATGCTAGCCGGCCCTCTCCTGACGCACACTCCCCGTGTCCCCTCCCTGGATGAGGTCACTCTTGCACGGTGCTGGCAACGGCTGGGAGGCGCAATCGATTTCCTGGACCCTGATCTGTCCTTGGTTGTTCGGCTCAGACACCCTGCCGTCATGATTGGCGGGCGACTGACTCCCACTGTGCCGCCCTCATCGCTGCCAGCATCGCAATCGAGAGGGCCATCGCAATAAAGGGTCCAGCTGGAACACTCGTTAATGCATCTCACGACAGGCATGCAGCTGACTCCCTCCGACAAGCATACGAAAAGGGTCTTATTACGCCTGGATCCTCAGGGGCTTTGACCTGGGACGACCGCTGACCATGACTGCTTGCTCCAACATTTTTCACTCTCACGGTGGGGTGATGCCACTTCCAACCTCAGATCACCGATTGAGCTCGGATCGCAGATTACTCGTTACAGCACTGCAGGGCAGAGCGCGCCGGGAGGACGCCCCGGCCAAATCACCGAATCGCAACCAATATTGTTTCGTAACTCGTTAGGATGCACGACACCATCGGCGATGCTAGAATTAGGCTCGTCTAAATCGTACGATGGTGTTTGGACACTCAAAAACCTGAAGGGGTTTCATACTGGAAATGTCACATTCCAACATCTCATCGAGATCGCATGTGCCGTGACGTCTTCGCTAGTGTAGCGGAAAAAGTAGAAACACAGAATACATCATGGCCTCGGCTTAACATGCCATGAAACAGTCAACATCCGCCGATGGACAGACCAACTCAGATGCGCGCACCCTTACTCCTCAGCACGTTGACGGCAGAATGTCCCGTATAGTTGAGCCACTCGCCCAGTCCTCCCATGAAGCCGCCAACCTTCATCAGGTCTTGTAATCTGTTATCCAGAAACTGCTCCGTCTCTACAAAGTTGGCCGACTTGTCCTGTGTCATGTATAACTCGGTCGAAGAGTAGATGGCTGAGAGCGTTGCGCGCTTGGTGTACCAGCTGCTGTCGACACTCTGGTCTCCCGACAGAAACCATATCTCGTCTGCAAGTCTCGCAAGTTCGGCGATAGATGCCGGGACGTACGTAGGCTGGGCCATGATCGCGAGTGCCTATCACCCATCAGCACGCTGACCTCTGCTGTTGTGTATGCACTGTCCTACCTCCTGCCATCGATGTATGACGGGTTCGTTCGCCCGCAACCGCGCCAGTGTCAACGTCCTGACTTTTGCGCCAACGCCCATCTTCTTCCCTTGCTCTCCCTGGTCTGGAAATTGAACATTGTTCTGTAGCGCCAAGCGCTGCGTGACAAGATGGTAATTGATCAAATCGAAGACACCCCGCGGAAGCAGATTCGTAGAAACATCGAGATAGCCGGCGTCGCGAGCACCAAGCTTCAGTGCATCCATGGTAAACCCATGGCTGGGTACGTGTGCGTATGCGGAAGAGAGGATGGCTGACTCGGCGGGAGGAAATGGCGGCGGCTGCGCGTAATCATACGAATGGTACAGGCATCGTTGTCGCGAAGCGGCTGTCGGGCGAATTGAGGCTGCTCGGACACTCCCGAGTAGCGAGCTGGCTAGTCGTGATGGTGGCATGGTGGATGCAATTGAAGATGTAGAGATCAGCCGATGCGGACATTTGCTGCTTTCTCCGCAAATCTGCCAAGACCGACATCGATCAGATCTCACACTAACCCTGTGACGTCGTAGAGCTGTCGATCAATTTCGACGTTGAACTGGACAATCGATCTCAACGTCTGCATATCGATCTTGGAGGCGAAATAATCTTACCACGTGGCCCTTGGACACCATTCCAAATCGTGCAGGAGGCTGAAGATCCGCATACGATCGCAGGTCCGGATCTTGTCAATCACGTCGCCACGTGACCGACGCGTCGAACGCGCCTGCGCTAGTGGCAACACTTCTGCGATCCAGCATCTCCCAGCAATCCACAATTCCCCTGGCATCCAGCAGACAATTGCCATCCGATCTTCAGGAACCCATCGGATACCCCGCAAATCTCAGAGGCGATATCTAAACGAATCGAAACGCGATCTCCAACCGACCACGACCCCACGCGCATCGCAGCCTACACGTCCCCGCCACGACCCCGATTCGAGGCCCCTCTCCGTATACAATTAAGGATTGGACCTGCTTTCCAACATGGCGCGCGGTAAAAATGTCGAGGTCAGCGAGTATGAGCGGAAACGGCAGGAGAACATTGCAAAGACGCAGGCGCTCTTGCGCAACCTTGAGATGGAAGCTGCAGAAGCCGGTCTAGGTCCCACAGGCAAGGCAAAGACCTCTGTGCCATCGCGACCGAAAGTCAAGAAGCCCGTGCCCAAGAAGATCAAGCAAGAAGAAGAAGCGCCACGTAGAACATCCTCGCGATTAAAGGGCATTGTGGCAGACAGTGAGGTCGCAAAGCGCAAAGCCGAGGATGAATACGTCGCGATACAAGCAGCTGATCGCGCAAAGCGACAACGCGTTAGTGATGCCTTCAACTTCAGTGACATAGTCGTAGCAGGCAAGGACTGGAACAAAAGCGGGAACTTCCTCTCCGTCGGCCCAGCAGACCCATACGCACGCACATTTGACTACGATGATGTGAAGGAGACTACGGACAAGGAATTGCGTGCCCTACGAGAGCGCATGAGCGGCCTAACGCTCTGGGAAGATTTCGAGCCGAACGAGATTAAGATCACACCCGAGCGCATATATTCCATGGGCCTCCACCCCACAACCGACAAGCCATTGGTGTTTGCCGGTGATAAGCTGGGGAACCTGGGAATCTGCGATGCATCACAGAAAGTGGCGGAAGTCAAAGTCGAAGACGACGAGGACGCGGATAGGGAAGGACCGACCATCACGACGCTCAAGCCACACACCCGCACAATACACACTTTCCAATTCAGCCCTCACGACGCAAACGCCCTCTACACCGCCTCCTACGACTCCTCGGTCAGGAAACTCGATTTGGCAAAAGGCGTCGCAGTCGAAGTCTACGCCCCTCGTGACAAAGACGAAGAAGCGCCCCTTTCCGGTCTCGAAATCTCCAAAGACGATCCTCATACCCTGTATTTCTCCACTCTCGACGGCCAATTCGGCATCTACGACATGCGCACTCCCAGCGAGGCAGCCGCCGGCCTCCAAATCTTCCAACTCTCGGACAAGAAAATCGGAGGCTTCACTTTACACCCCTTGCACCCTCATCTCGTCGCCACCGCTTCCTTAGACCGCACACTCAAGATATGGGATCTGAGGAAGATAAGCGGGAAGGGTGGGGAGAGGGCACCGGCGCTGGTGGGCGAGCATACGAGTAAATTGAGCGTGTCGCATGCGGCGTGGAATAGTGCGGGGCAGGTAGCGACGGCGAGTTATGATGATACGATTAAGATACATGATTTTGGGAATTGTGCGGAGTGGGATGTTGGTACAACGGTGGAAGAAGAGGCTATGGAACCGACGGCTGTGGTGCCGCATAATAATCAGACGGGGAGATGGGTTACTATGTGAGTTCTTCTGTTCCCCCTTTCCTACCTACCTACTTACCTCCCTACCTCTCACGCTACCTTACTCCTCACTAACGATAAAACAGTCTCCGAGCACAATGGCAACAACACCCCCAAGACAACGTGCAACGCTTCTGCATCGGCAACATGAACCGCTTCGTCGATATCTACACCGCAAAAGGCCAGCAGTTGGCGCAGCTGGGGGGCGAGGGCATTACGGCTGTGCCGGCGGTGGCTAAGTTTCATCCGACGGTGGATTGGGTGGCTGCGGGGACGGCGAGTGGGAAGTTGTGTTTGTGGATGTGAGGAGGGGGTTGGGATGGGGATGGGATGGGATGGGGATGGGATGGGGGGGATGGGATGGGGGAGAGGATGTACTACCAAACGGGCTGGAATAGACGCGGTAGTAGTAGTAGAGTAGTAGTACAGTACTGGTAGTAGCAGCAGTACATCTCTGGTACTACTACTGGTACTGTACTACTACTGTACTACTACTACCACCGCGTCTATTCCAGCTCGTGCTGACCTCAACATCTGAGTACGCAGGGTGCCAGGCTAGGTGGGATGTACGAAGGGGATGTACGATAGGTAAGACGCGTTAATGGCGTAGACTTTGCTTCCGTCTGAAGCTTGCGATGGGAGCCGAGTGTTGCGTAAGCTGAGTCGCGCGCGGTTTTTTTTTTTTAGCTACGTCTTCGGTGGAATCTTGGAATGTTTGTAGTGGCTTCTGGGATCAGCGTAGGGGTGTATTGATTATGCTGATTTGATACCACGGGGAAGACGCGTCGCAATGGAGAACACGTCAGCGGTTTTAGCTTGGATTGCCGCGTACGTTGTTGTACTACTTGTTGGACTTGTATTTTGGTAGATAGGACGCTAGCTTTGAGGGACGTTGTATTGGTACTGGAGAAGGTGGAAGGCTTACCTGGATTTTGTAGCCGGACGCTGCTAGTGTCCCAGAGTATCTAGATTTTCTCACCACTTAAGATGCATTGCTTCGTATACATACACGTAAACGTAGACGTACATCGCGAGGGGGAGCAAGTGGGCTTGGTACACGCTTTCGTCCGGCCTGCTCTTGCGCCGTTGAAGTTGTATTGGGATAGGTGGAACGATTACAATCCCTCTGTTTTACGGATGTGTGAAACATCTCTACAAATGCGCGCATAACAATCATCCTCATTATTTCAACGAGCTTCAGGCCTCGAAGTAGCTTTAGTCATGTGTCCGTACCTTTTTCCAAACACCTGGTCAGCTCAACTCCAGTCTCATAACCTTTGCGCTTGCTAGTAGAGGGCTGTACCGGACTCGGACTACTAGAGCACACACAAACTTGCTTAAACACTAGCTTCCACGGTCGAGGATGAGGTCGCTTGTCAGACTGTAATGTAACGTCGTGCTGGCTATTGAGGTTGTACCTTGGTGGGCGGGGTGATCGCAATAGCTGTTTGTATGGGTACGAGGACCGCTTTGTTTGGATCTCTAGTATGAAGTTCTGCCATCGCCTTTGATTCAGTGGCATCCAAGCTCTTGCGCTCGTCGTCGAGATTGAAGGGCAGCATGATCGTGAAAACCCTCGAATGTTCTCATACCCCCAACCTCGGTATTCCGCAAAGAAACATCCAGCACCCTCACGATCTTTCTCAATTCCCCACATCGACAGCCGTTTACACCGCCCTACCCTCTCCACCCTCTCCAAAAGCGGAAGCAAATAGTCCATGCATTAATCCTCCCTACCAAACGCGTTTAGAACAATCGTGATTATCGAATTTATCGAGCGCATGCGTGTATGCGACTATCGCATGTGAGGTACATGGCTAGATAATTCGCGTACCGTGGTTTGTTTTTCCCATCGGCCGAAAGCAGCAGTATCTCCATAGTATGCGACAGGGGACGGCCCGGTCTTTCATGCGCGAACATGAACTTGACAGAACGGTACTCGCGTGCTTGCCATGAGGGACATGTGCAGTCTGCTGTCTGCGGTCGGAGAAACAGACATCTCCGCTACCGCGCTTCGTCGTTAAGAATAGAACAACCATCTCTCCGGACAATTCTCCGGCGTAAGCAGAAAAACTTCATGAGATGATTTTGTCTTATCGCAACAAAAAGGTGCCGACGCCTTCCGCCCTCCGCCGCCCGCTTACCACCTTCCGCGCTGTTCCCTTTCCTCACGATCTCCATATAACCGGTTCGTATCTGCTACGTCGCCTGCTACTTTCACGGGTAGCGTTGGTTGCAAATACGAGGTTTGGTGGGTTTCTATTTCCGGATGTGGCGATGGGTGGGTAGGAGCACTAAGGTAGCGGGTGTGGCACCAGCGGGGATCGTGTCCTTCTGCCAGCCTCGTTTTTTCCTCTCGACCGTGTACCTCGTACGACATCAACGACACAGGTACCGTGGTAACATGTCCTCGTGGCACGGAGGCTGGGGAGATGGCGCCATACGGATAACCTCCGATGTGGGAATCTGTTGTGTAATGGGAATGTGAAGAGAGGAGCTATAGAGGTGGTTTTGGAAGGTTGAAGTTCAAATCCAAATAGCGACCGGCTAGCGATACCGAGATGCGGGATGCGGAAAGATTCAATGCCACCGCATCCACCGGCACTTTCGCATACATACCGCCGTATGATGCCGTTATCGTGTGGTGGGAAAACTCTCGCCCGATGCGACCGGGACCGCCGTATTAGGTCACACAACCAGCCGAACTGCCCTCCCTCAGTCTGGTGACATTGAAACACGAGGTGATCAGCTTGTCGACAAGAAGGCGTATACGGTACGGTACGTCAGGGACTGGATATGACGTCTGCGTGTCGGAAGCTTCAATGCGAGGATGCAACGCGCAGGCTAGCTCACCCGTTTTCGTCATGTTTCCAGCGATATTGATGGGCTGATCAGTGCCTGAAGCATGCTTAGGGTGAGCTTAAACGGCCGGGACATTACTGCTACGGGCATGGTCCAAGCCTGCAGGGACAGTGCAGCGCTGCGTCTGCATGGATACGAGGAATGACGGTGGGGAAATAGGTGGGAGGGTCAATGTTACTTTGTTTAGTCGCGTTTTGTAGGTTGGAAGACGGTAGAACAGAACAAACCCCTCATACCCTGCACCGTCCGTCTGTTGGCCATTACTATAAAGGGTTCCGCGAACAGCGCTGCACAAAGGGTCATCATCCTCAGCAAACTTTCAAAAGCAATTCACAGCAGTGACTAGTTTATAACTCCCTTTACAACACTCGCTTTCGAAGTTCTTCCACACCTCAACACACAAACTCGCCAAGATGAAGTACACCGTCGCTATCACCACGCTCATCGCCAGCGCCATGGCGACTGCCATCTCCTCCGACTGCCCCAAGCCCTCGCACACCGCGACCGTCACCGGCAGCGCACCTGCCTCGTCGTCGACCGCTCCTGCCGACGCCGCGCCCACCGGCTACTTCGGCGTCATCTCCTCCCGCAGCGCCTCGCCCATCCACCTCCAGTCCCTGACCGCACGCGGCGGAAAGTTCTACCTCGGCGGCGGCCCTCCCTCGTCCTACTGCCCTTCCAACCTTCCCGCTGGAAGCTGCCCTCCCGGTAACACTACTGTGCTGGCTGGCGGCCAGGGAACTCTCTCCCTTGGCGTTGTCGTCCCTGGTGGCCAGGAGGTCTACGTTGCGCCCGGCGGTGCTCTCCAATACACCACCGCCCACTCCGTCTCCAAGCCCGAGGGCTCCGACGTCACTGGCTTCAGCCGCACTGCGCCTGCCAACGGCAACGCCTTCGGATACCTCGAATACGAGACTGGCTTCGTTGCCTGCCCGGCTGGCGAGGGCGAGGGATACCAAGTCTTTGGTGCCGTTGAGGACGGCGAGTTCTCTGATGAGTGCCTCGGTTTCAGCGCTCTTACTGGTAAGTTTTCTGCTTCTTCTGATATTTTTCAAATATGTGCTAACGATTCTCTAGTTGCGACCGAAGATGCTGGTGCCTGGCAATACTAGATTCCTCTCTAACACCTGGAAATGGTGATAGTGCGGATCTTTAATGTCTATTGGATAATGAACATGAAGGGGTAGATGGAGATATCCATGCTGTACATATGACGCTCCTTAATGACCCGGGCACAAAAGTAATATAATAGTAATGCCTTGACACGATTTTGAAACCTCACCCTCTGCCTTCCAAGACTGCTCTGATGCGATTGACTTCCTCCTCAGCTGTGCCTTTCATGCCCGTCTGCACAACTACAGTCTTCTCCCTACTCTTCATGCCTTTAACAACTTCAACATCCGACTTCGCAACTCTCAGCGCACCAGCAATGAATTCCCTCACCGCCCTGTTCGCCTCTCCGTCTTTCGGCTGAGCGGCAACGCATATCTCAATGCGCGCATCAGAGACCGCTGCGATGCCTTCGCGTTGCGCACTAACCCCAGGCTTAACATGACACAGCAATTGAACAGTTCCTGAGCAGCTCTTCGCGGACTTTGAAGCCACGAAACGGATTGCGGGACCGGACATTAGCGGCGTTGGCGTTGAAAACGGTAGCTGGTAGAGTGCATGTGACTGCGATGAACGGTGCGTTAGAAAGGTCAGCTGGCTTCGCGTGCGGACCTCAGCATGCGGCTGAACCGGTAAAGCCGATCGCAGCCGCCCATTCCACGCCGGGATTAGACCACTGCCCACCCGACCAATCGCATTTCCAGTGCACCCCCGAGCCATGCTACCAGCAAAGGCGAGCCTCTACACAGCAGTCCTCACAGATAGATACACATCTCCTCTGTTCCACAGCATGCGCAAAAGCCACGTTGGCACCACCCATCCCACCTCCCTAAAGCGTGCTGGCGCGCAACCGGGGCCGGTAGTGGGGGCATTCTTACGGTACCGGTCCTAAGATAAAGACTACTTCCCCTAAGTGATAAATTTGACGAGAGCCTCATCAGACGCTTCCTCTAAGTACAGGTGCACACGATGGACGGAAAATTCAGCAACACGGAATTAGGTAAGAGATTGTAAGCGTATCCGGCGCAGATAAAATGCATAAAAGGCTGCCCGCCCTCGATTTTGGCGATGGTTTCTGCATATTTCGCATTTCTTCGACTTCTTGACAGAGTTGAGTTGAGTTGGGAAAGAGTCTTGTTGTACGCATTGCGGTATGAGCACTTTTTTTGCATGATAGATTGAGGGACATTTATTATTGGTATACAAATTCACAGCAAAAGGTAAGAGGTCACTGCAATTGCTTTTGATGACGTGGTTCGCAACGTGGTGGTTTGCTATCTAGAAGTCGCACTTCTGCAACAACCAACCCACGTACAATCTCATCTTTCCCACAGCTCTGCCCACTCCACACAACAAATCACATGACTAACCTCACTCCCAGCAAAATGACTTCCGCACCCACACTACAGCCCAAGTTCCTGCCGAACAAACATGACCTAGGCATCGTCGCAGTCGGCTTCAGCGGCGGCCAGGTAAGTCCCACCCACCCACCCACCACACCTCTTTCCCCCCAAAATAAGAATAACTAACAATGTTTCCTCTAGCCCAAAGCCGGCGTCGACGCCGCCCCCATGGCGCTCATCGAAAACGGCCTCATCAAGCAACTAGAACAAGACCTCGACTTCAACGTCACCTACGACAACAAAGTCCACAACTACTCCTCGCTCCGCCCCGCCTCCGACCCCGAAGTCCGCAGAATGAAGCAACCCAGATTCGTGTCGGCCGTAACAAAGCAAGTCTCCGACCAAGTCTACGCCCACGCCAAAACCGGTAAACTGGTTTTGACGCTCGGCGGCGACCACTCCATTGCCATCGGCACCGTGTCTGGGACTGCGAAAGCGGTAAGGGAGAGGCTGGGCAAGGAGATTGCGGTTATTTGGGTGGACGCGCACGCGGATATTAATACGCCTGAGTCGAGCGAAAGCGGGAATATTCATGGTATGCCGGTTGCCTTTTTGGCGGATCTTGTGGATGAGAAGGAGATGGAGGAATTAAAGAGGGAGGATGTGTTTGCGTGGCTGGAGAAAGAGCATCGGATTAGTCCGAAGAAGTTGGTGTATATCGGGTTGAGGGATATTGATAAGGGGGAGAAGAAGATCTTGAAGGAATACGGGATCAAGGCGTACAGTATGCATGAGATTGACAAGTATGTCGCGCGCTTCCTAAAGATTGGCATCTGGTTTGCTAACAGGACGATAGGCACGGTATCGGCAAAGTCATGGACATGGCACTGGGTTGGATCGGAAGCGACACGCCCATCCACCTCTCCTTCGACGTCGACGCTCTGGATCCCCAGTGGGCGCCCAGCACTGGTACGCCTGTCCGTGGTGGTTTAACGCTGCGCGAGGGTGACTTCATCGCTGAGTGTGTTGCTGAGACTGGTCAGCTCATTGCGCTGGATCTTGTGGAGGTTAACCCCAGCCTTGATGCTGAGGGTGCGGGTGATACTGTGCGCGCTGGTGTTTCGATTGTGAGGTGTGCGCTTGGCGATACGCTGTTGTAGCCTTGTGCGATGGGTGGAGTTTTAGAGGGGTTTGGGAGGGGTAGATATAGATGGTGTTGTTAGAGTTCAATGACGCAAGTTCATACAATATTCGTGTTACATGTCGCGACAAAATTATTCCTATTCTTAAGCCTATACAAGCTGTTTTACACATAAGAGGCATTTGCATTATCTCGTTATTACCGAGAAAAGGACGTAATGCAGAACGAATAAATGGGATTTGAAGTTAGGAGGACTGTTGCCGACAGCCACGATTGGTGTTTACATGCATTAGCGCGCCGAGGGCTGTTGACGAATATGTAGATTCAAAAGTATGTCGATTGCACAGTCGACCATGCACACTAAACAATTCGTAATTGCATCGATGCTGTGTTGCACTTTCTTTCATGCGTCCATGCTCCCTGAGATGGCGTATCGACTAACGCTCAGGATGAGAAGCATTGATTCAAGACTAGTACTAACATATCTGTGTAACCGACCCATTGGCCCCCTTGATCGTTTGCGGGAAGTCTCGTCTTTCTCTATCACGTCTTTCTCTATCTGTTTCGCCATCGTAACCACTCCTTGGAGCCCACCGAACGTCTTCCGGTCCATACCGTCTTGAGCATCCTTCAGACATATCATCACCTCGCCGATCGTCTCCGTCTTCCTCGTCTCCAGAGTCTGCTCTTCTGTCAGGCTTGGATTTCGAGGAGCCTTTTCTCGCGAAGCCTGTTGTTACTCGTTTGGCAGTCTTGGGCCGACTTGACCTACGCGTGCCGTCTTGATCGGATTTAACTGGGGGTGAAACAAAGTAATCGAAACTTGAGCGTGGTTTTTCCTGGTCTCGGTAAAGCGATAGAGGCTTTAGAACTTGCCCTGGAGAAAAATAATCTCGCCCCTCTAGAGCTGGAGGCGGCGTGGTTCGAAAGTTGTCATATATTTGGTTGTAGCCAGGCGGCGGGCATGGGTAGTGGACTGTTCCAGTTTTGGTAGAGCCGTTGGACGGGGGACGCTCCCTTGAAGGCGTGGTTCGATGGTAGTTATATGCGATATAGCCAGCTGGCGGAGTTGGGTAGCCGGTTCTTTTGATTTTTGTAGAGCCTTTGGACGGGGGAGGCTGCCTCGGTAACGGCGGTGGGGGGTGTCGTGGCTCTCCATCAGATTCCGTGTCCTGATAAACAATCTTCCAACAATTTACGTGCGACGATAATCCATTATTGAGCAGTTTGATTTGCGATCCCAACGGTCTTTTGCACTGAGAGCAGGGGTGAAGCTCTATCCAAGAACCTTTTCCGGGATTGGTTCTGAAGAAACGTGTTTGACCATCTTCCTTTACCACGTAAAAAGAATAACGCTGTAGGCAATGCTCAATGGCTTTGAAGAGACTTTCAATTTGACCGTAGTGTCGAGGAGGTAGATCGACCTTGTCTGGATGTTGCTCTACCAATTCGTTTCCGATGGACCCGATAGCGGTGGCAAATACCTCGCCGTTGGATTTGTACAGCAGCTCAAGAACTTTGCGAGCATAGCGGAGACCCATGTGGCACAGTTCGCTTTTGCGGCGAAACACTTCCAACGGATCTTTGCAATCAAAACATCTGCGGGCGTGCATCTCGAAGTCAGTGGCAGCCTTGAGCTCAGAGTAGTGGATTTGGCGTGGCACTAAGGCCGCCGTTTCAGTGGCACCTTCGCCAGTTGTGTCGCTGGGAAGGCGTGGTATTTGTTGTATCACTGCTGGCGCACCGTGTCGTCTCTGCATATGCAGTCTGAACATATCCGACTGAGAGTACCGCTTATAACAACCTTTGACAGGACACAAATAACGAGAGGGATGTTGATTGAACACTGTCTCAGATCGATGTTGATTGGACACTGTCTCTGTGCACCAATTCCGAATGTGATGTGCCAGGTTTTTGACTGCATCCGCACCTTTCAGTACAGCGCCGCAGCTATACGGACAGTACACGCTATACTCAGCATTAGTCTGAGAGTTCCCTCGCGATTGGATCGGCTCTTCTCCGAAAGTGTGAGTGTCAAGTTCATCTTGAGAGTCGGTCTGATCCTGATCCGACTCATCACTCGAAGCCATTGTTCCGTCGGTCGAAGATATGTGTGACATCCAACCATGCTTTTGTCCAGTCTCAGCATTGTTTGCATCATCTGAACGGTCGTCGTCTAGGACAAGTCCCATATCGGCGCGCGTGGACCATTTGCTTCCTACGCTGCTATGATCAGATAGATCATCTGGAATGCCCTCGGCTTGTTGATCTGGCTTCGGAGCAAGGCGTGCATCTGTTTCTTCCACCGAAGACTCGCTCTCAGTCTCGCAATACGGTGCAGGCGGATAAGCGCGTTGATGCATCGCGCTCAAAGAGACTTGTGCTTTATCATCTTCGACTGTATGTTCCGAAATGCTTTGAACCAGATGTGGCCCCTCATGTGCCTCTTGTATCTTTGTGGAGTCAGATGCGCCATGAGTTTGAGAGTTAACTAGGAGTGTTTCATCTTCGTCTTCGGCAGATGTCCATCCAATTCCTGAAGTATCAGTATCTGAAGTGTCCTCGGCCGATTGTAGACAGCATATGCCTTGAAACATATGCTGCACATTTGGGTCCATGCACGCTTCTTCGATGTGGTTCTCGAGCATATGAACGTTCCACCGTTCCGTTGGCTTCTCTCGTAACATCTTCTCGATCCAGGTCGACGGGATAAGATCGCTTGATGACCCTGCTGACGACCGAAGGACATCGATCCAACCCGTGATGGCTTTAAGGTTTGAGTGATAGCTATTTGCGCATGAACCATGGGCGGTCATATATGTTTTCAACTCTTCAAGCGTGCGGGATCGTAGGACTGTCCACATCTCTAGGAATACGCAACCAAAGGACCAGATATCAGACGATGAGTTGCGTTCAGTGTACGCCATGACTTCAGGGGCGCAATAACGGGGAGTTGTGGGCGCTGCTGTCGCTGTGATACTACTGCCACTGCTGGACCAATCCAGAGCTGTTCCGAAGTCAGTGAAGTAAACCTGGTCGCCTTTGATGAGCACGTTCGACGGCTTGATGTCCTTATGTCGAATACGGTTGTCGTGCAGATAGCATAGCGCGGAGGTTAGACAGCCGAAGAATGGCCTCAGGAAGGATCGTGAGTTCTCGTCAAAATCCGTTTTCTCCAGAAACGTCTGCAAGTTCGCATCGGCTACCGGGAGCATGACGATGGCTACGAATCTCTTGTCCGTATAACTGCCGACCAACTCAACGAGGTGCTTGTGAGATAGCTTTTTGAGGTTCACCAGCTCTTTCGTGAAGTCTTTCAAGATTTGTTTATCCTTCTTGAAGGTCTTTCCTCTCAATATGAGCTTGCGTGCGTACTCCTTGTGACTTATGGTGCTAACAACGCGATCGACGTATCCGAATCCACCTTTGCCCAGCTCTCCAATCTTCTTGAAAGGTACCTCTGTAGAGTCGCTGAAGTGTCCATGAGGCGCATGTCGCTCGAGCTTTAGCGCTTCCTGGTTGTAGACGAGGTGTTGCAACTCGAGGAATCTGAGTCGCGCAGAATGATCGCGCAGCGCTTCCGGTAGGGTGCTCTTGGTGAATGGGAAGTATACGTCTGTAATGTCGCTGTCAACGAATGCGTCAATTGTGTCTAGTTGGCCAATCTTTCTGAGAATGCTGTAAAGTCTTGGAACCCGGCTCCAGCGCTCCCGTGCGCAGCGAGTTAACACGTCTGCGATCTCGCGAATGTCGTTCTCGGTGAACGGCGTCAGCGTCTCTTCAGCGTTGTGAGGGAACCATCTCCGTAAGAGGTCCTCCTCGAAGCCTTGCTGTGCCATTTGGCGAGTCCGTCCAGTGGGAAGTCGTTATGCGCACGGCGCCCCGTATAGGCCAGCGTCACGAAACGCCTAAGGAGTTGTTCCAGTGAAGTCGGACTGCGTATCTCATTTGCGAGTGACAATAAAAGTCGTCATAGTTTTGCGGTAGTAGTAGGACGAGTGGCAAGGCAGGCCAGCGTCTATGCGAGACGAAAGATGAGAGGGGTAGTAGGCACCGCCCCCAATCGTGCAGGTCAGCTCCTGCAGCTACCCTGCAACCATTCGTCGTCGAACAGATCCAAGCGAGATGCGCCACAACACTCAGCCTCCACGAATGTGACATGTAGTGTCGCTATCGTATGCATTTTCGAACCTTTTCCAGGGCTGGATTACGTGCGAACCTTCTTGAAGCACTCCCACTGAGCTCTAAGCTAGTCGACTGCTCAAACCGGCTGTGACGCGATCCAGCTGATGCTGCTTATTGTACCCACATAGACTCTTCTTGGTCGATGGGTGTGCAAAATTTATGTCGCTGCTGGAACCATTGCGCAGAAATAGCTTGCCTAGAATGATGAAAGCCAGATATGATGAGAATGTAGCTGAAGATCGGTTGCGAAAATGATGTGGTGTTGCTCGTCAAGAACAGGATCGGGAAGTAGCTTTCCTCAGGGCTTGGCGCCCTAGCCCAAATCCGGCGCAGCACTAACAATCAGAATAAACACGGGTTCCGTCCTGCCAGTACTCCGGATATGACACAATATGATCTTGAACTGAAGAGAGAACATAGCTACCTTTAACTCAAACTGCTGCATGCAACAGCAGAAAACCGCTTGACTGGCTTCATCATGCACATATGATGCGTCGTCAGACCCATCTCCAGTTTCGAGAGCGCCAATGTCGTCCATCGAACTCACCAATCTCACCACTTCTTCATCAATAATGCGGACGATGCCATTGGAGAGACTGCGCTTTTGAAGTGTTCGGTCGCATCATAAGACGAACGCGATTTCACGGCCCTTTTCGTCGGTGCTTACCACACTCATCAACCTTACACTCAACTTGACTACACCATCCGGCACATTGTCGCATCCTGAAGTGAGTAAGTCGTCCATTCTTCGCGCTATCAAACTTCTAATCTCTCCTAAGATCACATGTGGGAACTTCCTCGGCAACATTCGGCGCGTCAAGCTTGCAAAAGCCATACGTCATGGCGTCAACGCCGACTTCCGTTGGTCGACCCGCAAGCACCCGGCGAGTGGGTAGGTGTCGATAAATAAAACTTTGGTTTTGGTAAACACTGCTCTGGTTCAATATCCTAAGATCGTAAGGACGTATCCAGAGTTCAGCTTATAAGATGCTGTCGCCGACTCGTATGTCGCTGTTGCCGGGTGGTGTTAGGGAATTGGTGTCTGCGCCTACGATGAGGTCGCGCACGGCATCGCTATGTCGGACAGGAGCTTTGATAAGCGGAAAGTATGGGAAGAGCTTGGAGCAAAAGAGAATGATTACAATTGAGCAATTGGATAAGAGAAGAGACAGTACGTTGTTCCCCATGCTCCGCCTACCTCTGGTACAAGAGCACAGCTACTAACAACCCCATCCCAGACCGCGAGCGCGTAGTCATCCTAGGATCCGGCTGGGCAGGCTTCACAGTTGCCCGCAGTCTCGACTCCTCAAAATTCCAAACCCTCGTCGTGTCGCCACGATCCTACTTTGCTTTCACGCCCCTCCTTGCCTCCACCGCAGTCGGTACCTTGGAATTCCGGACCGCGCTCGAACCCGTGCGCAGCCGACGAACCAAAGTCGATTTCTTCCAGGGATGGGCCGACGATGTAGATTTCAAGAACAGGACGATTACGATTGAAGAGGCGGTTGACGATCCGAAGCAAGGTGTTGCACTAACCACGGACCGACATGCTGGAGAAACGGCGGAAGAGAGGGAGGCGGAGAAGAAGAAGGAAGCGAAAGTAGGGAAGCTGTTTGATGTGGAGTACGACAAGTTGATTGTGACGGTGGGATGCTACAGTCAGACATTCGGTACGCCGGGTGTAAAAGAACATGCCTTCTTCCTCAAAGACGTGGGCGACGCGCGCCGAATCCGAAATCGCATCTTAGCATGCTTCGAAGGCGCTGCTCTACCCACCACCTCCATCGAGATGAAGAAGCAGCTCCTTAACTTCGCCGTCGTGGGCGGTGGACCCACCGGTATCGAATTCAGCGCGGAGTTGCACGACCTGATTAACGAGGATATGAAGAAACTGTACCCGGAACTCGTTCAGTATCACAAGATTACTGTTTACGATGTCGCGGAGAAGGTGCTTCCGATGTTTGATCAAAAGCTCGCGGGGTATGCGATGCAGAAGTTCAAGCGTAAGGGCATTGATATCAAGACAAGTCATCATGTTGAAGAGTTGAGGCCGGGGGCGCCTGCGGAAAGGAGCTTTTCGGATGATGTGGATGATTATCATTTGTATACGCTCAAGGTGAAGGAAGAAGGCGAGATTGGCGTGGGGATGTGTGTGTGGAGTGAGTCTTGCTTCTCTTTCCTTCCCACATTATCACGCTTCATCCCGAAGTACAACACAGTAATGCTAACCCCCACCCACAGGCACAGGACTAATGCAAAACCCCTTCGTCGACCACGCCCTCTCCTCCGTTCGCGAAGCACCTACCGACCTCTACCTCCCACCAAGCTCCTCCTCCCCCTCTTCCACCCCATCTCCCCAACCCACCACTCCAGACAAAAACGTAAAATGGGTAGTAAAGAAAGACTCTAAATCCGGATCCATTATAACAGACGACCACCTCCGCGTCAAACTCATTCCATCTACCTCCTCAGGAAAGTCAGGAGAACAGTCAGGAGAGGTAGCACAAGAAGCAGTCCACCCCTCCGTCTTCGCCCTCGGCGACTGCGGAATAATCGAATCAACAACCTACCCCGCAACCGCCCAAGTCGCCTCTCAAAAAGCCTTTTGGCTCGCCAAACGGCTGAACAACGGCTCCCTATCCACTCCACCATCTACATCATCTCCATCATCAAAGGGCTTCACATACCGCGACCTGGGCACTTTGGCTTACATCGGTAACTGGAATGCGTTGTTCCAAGGCGGCGGCAAATGGGGTGGCAGGCTGCAGGGCTATGTGGCGTGGATTATTTGGCGGGGAGCGTATTTGACGAGGACGGTGAGTTGGCGGAATAAGGTGTTGGTGCCGGTTTATTGGATTGTTAATTGGGTTTTTGGGAGGGACGTTAGTCGGTTTTAGGGGGGTGTTGTGGGGATGTGGATGGGGTTCTGTGTAATGTGTAGGATTGAACTTTGGTTTGGTTGGTTGAGGGATGTTAATAGGCAATCGATGTCTCCTGAACCTCTTCGAATAAATATGTATAGTCACACGTATAAGTTACTTGCATAATACGCCTTCCTATCAAAACGACTCTTGTGCTATACATCTTATATCCACACAAGTAGCAAGTGACCTAGTATCCCGCCGAAACGATATCTGCAATAGCAATACGCCTGGGTATCCCATAACCTTCCGAAGACCCAATTAACCCAGATACTCCAGAAGAGAAACATGTCTAAGCCACACACCCCTCCCAAACTACACCTCACTTCTTCCCATTCCCACCCCCCAAATACCCCACCACATCGCCCGCCCTCTCCAACCTCGCCCTCGTCTCCGGCAACCCCTTATTCAACCTCTGCAACCCCGTGACCGCTCTCTCCCAATTCCTCTCTACCTCCTCTTGTCTCTGCAGCGCTTCCACATCCGCCACATCCCCATCCCCATTCCCAGCAGCAACAGCATCCTTCTCCATACTCTCCTGCAGCGCCGCCCACACCCTCTCCTCCTCTTCAAACCCCTTAATCCACGTCTCCGCCGCAACTTTCGGCGTCGTCCTCCGTTGCTGACTTATCTTCGCAATGAGCGCATCGCGTTTCGCTACTGTAGCAGATAGTTGACTCCGCAGTTTATCGTCGAAAGGTTCGTATTCCACTGTTTCGACCATGCTCTCGCCTTGCCCTTCCCCTCTTCCACCACCTCCTCCCCCATGTCCATTAACAACCCCATCCATTTTATCCATCCCCTCCCCATCCCCACTCTCCACAACATCAATCCCATTGATGCTAACATTGTGCCTTATCCCCTGCAGCACTTTCGCCACGAAAATCTCGACGAGGTCTTCAACCGAGCGCCGTAACTCGTCTGGCGCATCGCCGTTTGTAGCGCTGGAGGGCACGGGAGGGAGGTGCAAGTCGAGTTTCTGGCGCGCGGCGGTGCGGATTTGCGATGTGAGAAAGGTTAGGTCTGAAGGGGATTGGAGTTCGATTTTGCGGTGGGAGGTGTCCATTTCGCGGTGGTTTGTTGTTTGGGGGGATTGGTGGGCGCGCGTGCGCTGTGGTGGGGTTTGTGGGGTGAGTGCGCTCTTGTAGGTGGATGGATGGTTTGCGCGGAGGTGTTGTTGTGACTGTTCTGGGTAGTAGCAGTGTGTCGAGTGGTGGAATGCGGGTCGTCGTTGTGGTGGTCGACTTTGTTATGGTTCTTGTTTGCGAACGCGGAACGTGGACCGCGCGCGTCTTCGCCGCCTTATCAGCCCGCCTTATCGGGGCCGAGGTGTGGGGCTGCTGCATCCCTCGAAGCTACTATACGCACTTTCGAACAACACAGTCGACACAGTTGATCGTAGGATGATGCATCGTTGAATGTAATTCGTTTGATTTGAGATACATCCTTATAGATAATCCCTCAACCCCATAAGCAGCGAGTGAACGCATCCCGCAACGCCATAACCCATCCAGTCCATTCTCATGATATACAGCCCTCAAACCAAACGCCCATGATTCCATACTAAACGCCTCTCTCAACCCATATAAACATGACTTCGATACCGCGTAATCCATAAAATGCCAAAGCATATGCACATCTAATATCAGGCGCCAGTTCTCAGGGGAATTAGAAGTACCACACAATGTGTAGAGGGCTTTGCAGGATGTAGAGAGCTTTGTACAGTTACAAAGCTCTCTACATCCTGCAAGACCCACTACAGTTCGTGTAGTGCCCCAATCTCCTGAGAACTAGCGCTTGTATCATGCCCGCGCATCTCTGCACAGGCATTCCACCCCATCCCACCCAGCCAATCCCCTATGACGGAAACATATTCCTAACCTCCTCATCCGTCACAATAATATCCTTCACAGGATCCTGTCGTCTCTCAAGATCATCGAAGTGGTAGTCGACGTAGGAAGGGAGGAACATCTCTGTCGCACACAGCGTCGTTAGCCCAGTTCCACGTCATCCAGCTTCACAACCAACCCTTCTACCGCCAAAAGAAGAAGACAGAGACAGAAACACATACCCATATTCCAATCAAACCCCTGACTAGCCTTAACACAAGTAATCAGCCTAAGCCCCTCCCCCTCCTCTTCTCCCACATTAATAACAGTATGTTCCTGCCGCGAAAACGTTTCGCTCATCAGACTCTCCCTTCGCCGCATAATGCTCGCGCCGCTCTGAGGGCTGCCAGACGACGAGGAAGGCGTGGAGCTATAGCTACCACCCGCACTACCGTATGAGAAGCGGTTCGAAGACGGCGTGAAGTTGTAGTTGTAGTTGTAGGTATTCGGTGTCGAGGGCGTGGACGCCGCGAACGAGGATGACGAGGAGGAGGAGTGGTGGTGGTGGTGGTGGTGGTGGGAAGAAGACGCAGGGCCCTTGCCCTTGCGTTTTGGTATCGCGATGGCGGTGGATGAGGATGACGACATGGTGGGATGGGAGTTGTTGTGTAGATAGATAGATGTAGTGGGTGGTAGGTAGGTAGGTAATGAAGATAAGGACCAAGGACCAAGAAGACCAGACCAGCAGAACAGCCGTTATGAATCAAACATGCAATTCCCCAAAAGCACCAGAGAACAAGTAGAAGAGAGGAAGTAACAACAACGAGGAGTAACAGTCATACGCCTCGGACACCCCAAGCCCGTCCGCGGTATAGCCCCAGCCCCAGTCCAGTCCGCCCAGTCCGCGTCCGCGCCCTCTCGCAACCCGTAGGCCGTAGCCTCGCGTCTGCCTGACTCCCCTCCACCGCAGCTCCACCGCAGACCCCGGACTCGCGTCCGCCCTTGTCGATCGGCCGCGAGTGTGTGTTGCTGTGATTGGCTGCCTGCCTACATTAATGGATTCCGCTCACGCCTCACTGTATCGGCGTGGGGCACGTGTGACAGGCACCCGCTCCGCACACTACCTGACACCCACGCACCTTGGTGTCTTGCTTGCGTCTTGCGTCTTGCGTGTGCATGAGGCGGCCACGGGTGTGTTGGGAGGTTGCATGGAGCATGCATGCATGCATGCATGCGTTAGACACCTAGGTACTGTAGGGAAGGATAGCTGTTATCTATCTGCTTATCTATCATGATGGATGATGGACGATGGTATGGAGTGTTGAAGCCGACAACATCCGGCGTAGTTTCCGCTGGAGGGGTTGAGTGCATTCATCATTCTGGCTATCATCGGATTGCACATGCCAGACTTGCTCTGCGATTGCGAATATGTGGGGGAGAATCAGGTCATTCGGGTACAGTGGGCGAGACAGGTGACGTAGCGACAAGGGAGGCGTTATCGCATGTCGGTCCGTACCTGACGTGCGCATCGAAAACAACGCATGCATATCCATGCTGCACCACTGAGCTGTTCATCAAGATGAATAGTCTTGTCAACATCACTTCGCGTACATCACGTACATCACATACACGAAAACCACACATGTAGAAGTATCAAAATGACGAGCTACAAACGCTCAATTCCATTGGGAGGGACAAGATAAACCACACAACCAGCCCACTCTGCATCAGTCGCAACCGCGCAGATTGCTTCCGTCCAAAAAACACCATCGCATACTCGCATACGCGTTTCCTATATATCGTACAAAACCAACTGTGGATATCGCTCGTGTGTTCGCTCGCAAGAAATAACGACTCTGACAAAGACTGCCAATCAAAACAGCAGCGAGGTAGGAACTTCGGATACCTGCCGACGAACTCGTAATTAGTAGCGAGAGACTTTGAAAAGGTAGAAAAAGAAAAAGCACATGAACAACAAAAAAGGACTGCATAACCTCCATAATAAACAGAGCGCGCTAGAAACCAAAAACAAAACAAAACCATCACAGCAGAACAACCACCAAAAAGGAAGTAAACTGCGGAAAACGGAATCAGACATGTCCACCGTATCCCTCAGCAGCAGCCCAAACCAGTCCTTTCACCGGGGGTGGGGGTATCCTCGAAAATATAGGAGATGCGCCCAATATACGCCTGTACTCCGGGCTGATGACTAGATGATTCGTAGAGACGGGTTTTTTGTTCCGCGTTGTAGTTGGGTAGTAATGAGAAAGGAATCGGGAAATGAGTGTAGGTAGATGGTGTCGGGGCGTCAAACAGCAGGAAAGACGTAGTAATAATCGGGGGTATCGTATCTTTTTCGTGACGTGGTGTACGCAATGTCGCGCGCAGGGAGGAGACGAATCTACCATCCCTTCTTACGTGCAAATCGCTTGTTGAGGAGGACCAGTACCTTGGTCACGTTGAACTGGACATATTCGAGGTCCAGATCTTCTTGGTTGTCCTTTTGCATCTCCAGCAGATCGTCGAGCTTGAGGTCGAGCTCGAGAAGACCGCGATTCCGCCCTTTGTAGTGGAGGGAGATGACAAAGGTGCCGGGGAGCGGGCTCGTGAAGTTGAAGTAAATGTTGGCTCTCCTATTCTCCGGGACATTGCTCTTCTGGATCACGCCTTCTCGCTCGAGCTGCTGGTGGGTGAATTTGTAGGGTCCGAGGACTTGGTGTTTTTGCTGTTTCCTTGTCTTGCCTTCAGATTGACTGCGGACGTTGTGGAGGTACGACTTGTACGTGTCAAGCTGGCTGACTAGGAAGCCATTGTGGTCGCGAATGGTGCGGAACACTTCCTCGAGCTTCCGTGTCTCTTCAATGACCTTTTCCTTCATGGAACCCAAGTGCACCAGCTCTTGTTCGACCTCGTCTCGGAGCAATGAGAAGCCGTCTTCCTTGTCAATCACGCCAAGATCCTGCAGTTGGCTGAGCAGCTCCATGCTACGGATACCCTTCTTGACCATGACAGAGTCGTTCTTGGTCGTGGCAGCTGCTTCCGCAATCCTGTCGAGGCGCAATGGCCGTCGCGTGATGGAAGTGTTGGAAGGAAGCGAACGAAGGATCATGACGAATGTCGACTTGGCTTCCATGAAGAAGATCTCTTCTTGCGTAATGTCGAGCGCTGCAGTCAGATCGTCAAGCGGGGTTTCCCATTTGCTGAATAGCGGGAGGTTGATGGCTCTGTTCTCTTTTCGGGGAAGCTGTGCTGGAGCGGATCCGAGCTCGTTGAGAATGACGCCTAGATGCGAGCTGTCTTCTTTGGCCTAGTTTTGTTAGTACGGCAATGCGCATGGATGTGTGATTGCTTACCAGTTCAGCAGCATGTCGCTCCAAGAGCGAGTGCGTCGCATACACTTCGTTCAGGGTAATCGAGAGCTCTAGATCCTTCTTAGACAGAGCAACGTAGTTGTCCATTTCGAGAGTATCGTAAAAGTCCTGTACCTCGCACAGGTCCAACAGAAACTTGTTGATTCGCTCCTTGTTCTGGTGGATGAATGGCTGCAGCTTGACCATGTATGGCTCCTTGGCATACGATGGCTTGTTTGCGAGATTCTGCAGCATCTTGGCGATATACGTTAGTGTCCGCTTGGGGTTCTCTGCTGGCAGCACATCTATGAGCATGTACGATCTTGGGGTGACGATGGCGGGGTTGATGAAGCGCAGGAAGAAGAAGCCTCCGATGAGAGTGCAAATGGTCTGGTCCTGGGCATCAGGGTACTTTCGTCTCGACAGACTTCGAATCTGCTTGCATATCCATCGGATTCCGTACGGCGTCTCCTCGAGGCCTTTGATGATGGTCGTGAGGAAGTTGTTGGCAATCTCCATGAGCATGTTGACTCGCGGTGTGATGATGTTTTGTACTGTCTCGTTCTCGGCAGCCTGCTCTGCGGTAACGCCCTTGGGCAGGTTCGCGGGAAGGGTTCCCTGGATCTCGAGCTCAGTGACCATCTTCTCGTATACCTTGAGCGGGTTAATCTCAAGATCGAGGTCCTTCAGCTCGATGAGCGAGTTGATGCTGTCCTGCAAGACGACCTTGAGGTAGCTCTGACCGGGTCCTCGGCGGGTGTATGTGGTCATCATGCGCGAGACGGGTGTGTTGGCACGCAGGAGCGAGCTGTAGTCTGGGGTGTTGTCGAATTGATACGTGAGTACAGACTGAGCGAGGTTAGTTGTGATGCGCAAAGCTGGAGGCGCAACCTACCTGGAACATGGTCAAGAGCAAGTGCTCTTCGCGGCTCTCATACTGGTTTCCGTAGATTGTGAACATGACAGTCTGCAGTAGGGCATCGATCTCGGCCATGGAGACCAGTCGACACAGATGGGCAATATGGCGTGGCTCAGATTGGAGGAGGAAGAGCAGGTTGCCGTACTTCTGCGTCTTCTCGTCGTTGGGAAAGAAGCCTTCCTGGAGTTCGAGGCCGTCTCCCAGGTGGTCGGCGACTTCATTCTGCTGCGGGATAGTCAGTACAAGCGCGGAGTGTGTGCAGCGTTGGGCGCACCTCTTCCAATGCCATGCGGTTCTGGATCAGCAGGGCTATCCGCGAGTCGAGATAGCGCACATCCTTTTCCAGGACGAAGTTCTTCTTGGACTGCGACGAAATCTTGGCCTTGAGTTCGCGGAGTATCTTCTGAGCTGCGATGGTTAGTTTGTTGTAGTATATTGCAAGGCAATGGCGGCGTACCTCGGGCCAGGTCATCTTCAATCTCGAGCTCCTTGTCTTTGGCGGACATGGACAGGTACAGGGCTGTGACGGAGTAGCGCTTCGACTGGCGCACCGAGCGCGAGCCATCGTGCGACGACATTGTGTTCTGGCGCGAGACGGGGACAAACGACGACGAGGACGACGTCGAGGCGCGCGAGGGGGCATGCAGCATAGAGACGGCCATGGCTGGTCGGGGGTGTCGCGGCGAGGGCGACGGGCAGGGCGGAGACGGAGACTTTGTTTCTTTGTGTGCGCGGTCGCGGTCGGGCGGGTTGGGTCAATCAGCGACGGCGACGGGGATTGCAGCGACTACGACGGGGGAATTGCAGCGGGAGGGCCCGTCCAGCGAGAGGTCGCGAGAGGTCCACGGGCGGTGCAGGCAGCGTGGGTGTTGGTTGGATTAATTTAGGGGGTGCCTCAGTCACCGGGAGTCGCGACGAGGGCGAGGGGTAGCTCAGACGGTGAGTGGTGGGAGACAATGGGCAGGCTGCGACATTCCAGATGGCGCGACTTCCGACTCTGATGTGATGGCAGGAGCGACCGCGACAGTGGCAGTGACGGTGACAGCAACGGCGGGGGTGGGGGATACTTGGTGCAGGCGGGAGGTGAGAGTGTGAGTACTCCTAGAGGGGAGAGTGAAAGTGTCTACCTGGGAGTAGTATGGAGTGGTCTGAATGGGTGTTTCAGTGTCTTGCAGAGTGGAGAGGGCCAAGCATGTGGAGGCCGCAGGTGGGACGTCAAACGAGGCAGGGGCAAACGGCCACCCACCAGACTCGCGCGCCAGATAGCAAGGCGATGGAGTCGGCATGGGTGCGAAACCGTCGTCAGCTGCTCGCCTGCCCCTGAACGTCCACCTCGACGTGCCTGAAGCAGCAACGTGGTCCGCGCCCAACCGACCAAGCTGGTTCCTGGCTAAGCCCGACTAGCACACGTCAAGCCCGACGCTCTTTACGTTGACTTGTAGCCTGCATCTCATCACATGGTCAACATTTGAATATCCCCGACCTTTAGTCCATCCACCCGCGTGAATAACCCGTCGACTTGTGCAGCTACCGGAGGCCTTCGCTGCCGACAGCTTACTTAGCTAGCAACGCCTGTGGCGGCGGGCTGCACGAGATGTGGAGGTGGCCAGAGCGCTGGCCTGCCTTACTGCCCGCACAAGTGTACTAGGAAAATTGCCCAGCCCAGCATGCAGTCCGCCCGTCGTCGATGGACAAGGGCATGCCATCGCAAAGTCCGACCCGCCGCCATCGACTCCTACTAGACATGATCCTACCAGACATGATTACTCTGCATAGATACTGACCCGTACTGTACATACAACATTGTCCTCCGCGTCGATCAACCCATCACCACCTCATCTCGGTCCGATGATCTCTACCATTTGGCCGCCCGCTGCAGAATAGTTTCGAAACATACGTGGCGCACATTCGCTGCACAACGACGACTATCGCAATGTAATGCTCCAACATCGCTGATAGCCATGTCGTCCTAGCGCCGACGTGATGATCAAATACCGCCATACCAATACAATGCGCCACAAGACTTTTGATCGCCGCGGAACAACTGCCCAAACCGTACTTGCACTTGCTTGCAGAGCCTTGCACAGTGGTCTATAAATGACTCCGTCACATTCCCGCCGCCTGTCCATCACCTGCAGCATTTCATCACGCCATTGCCCCGCTCCGCGTCGCTTCCTTCAGAACTGGAGATTGAACTGATCCTGCGAGTCCTGGCGACTCATGTCACATGCTTTGGATAGAGTACTTTGGTAGCCGCTACTGGCTGGCGGGAGACAGCATATCCGGGCCTCGTTTACCGTTTACAGTTTACAGTTTACCATTAGATGACCACAAAGCAAAAAGACCCGAAGAAAAATATTGGGGCCAAGGTGAGAGCGCCAATGAAGCCGAATCTCCAATATCTCTAGTGAGCTGCGCTGCATGCACACCTCACACCCTCTTTTCCCATGACTATGCGCCGCGCCGTGCCGGACAATAGAGTGAACGCCTGCGAACCATATAGTACAGCACTTTACACGCCTCCATCTCGTACAGTACGCGACGCCAGAAGAAGACCATTAAAAAAAAAACTGCAGTAATGACGAGAAAAAACGGGAAACCGAGAAACCGAGACTCCACACTTTGCATGCCCATCTCCTCGGTCAGACTCGCTGTGCGGGAGCATACGGTACTTGGACACCTTGACGCGCCTTGCGCTGCTGCTCCGCCTGCAAATAGGCCCGTGCGCCCGCGAAAACCATGGGCGATCATGGCGCCGTGGCCGCCAAACTCCTCCACCTCGCATGCACGCGCGCCTGCATGTGCCCTGCGAGTCAAGCGACACTTCAGCCCGCCCGTCAGCGCACCACGGCTGCGAGGAGCACATTCACCCCGAAATAGCTGCTTGCGTTAGCCTCGTCCTCATCTCACCAACTGCAGGCAACCACCCGCGCGCGCGCGCCTCAGGAACCGGCCAAGGCACCGGATAATGCGTGGGTAAAAAGACGTTTCTGACATGTTTCCGTCCGAAAGCATGTCCTGGAAATTTCCGAACGGGGTGAGAGTTTCTTCGCCCCACGCGCCCGTCTTGCCCGTTTGAGGATGTAGACGTCACGGTGCAGACGTTGCGATATTGCATTGCGGGCGAGAATTTGAGAAAAGAGAGAGATGACTTACACTGAGGCTGCCGCAGCCCACTCACGCGTAGACAGCATGTTCCTGAGCTGAGGGGTCGACGTGACCATCTTTAGCTCCGCACCAACGATAAGCACGATAACGAGGAGCCGTCCGAGCAAGCTGGGGACTATCGCAAACGCCATGAGGGGTAGTACCAGGGTTAGTGGAAACCATATTGCTGACTGATCTTGGCCGGCAGCCGGAGCTGCCGTGCTGGGAGGAGCAGAAGAGGAGGAGGAAGAAGAAGAAGGAACTTTCCGCGGAAGAGTCACTAGGTCGGCGTCTTCCTCGAGAAATTGCGATTCCTCCTCATTAATCGGGTCATGCTCATCCATCCACTCGCGATAGGCTGTGATATCCTCCGCAGACGCGGGATCGAGACTTTTGGAGAGCTTGCTAAACGAAGATAAAGCCTTGTCTGTACCGAGTCAGCGGAACACTCTTGATCGGTAGCAGCGACGATCCCCATGTTGACATGGCGTTCCGACTCGTTGCATCCGGCTTAGCCACAACTTACTGTATTGCTCTAGCTTCTGGTAGATGCGCCCCAGGAGTTCGGTCCTCTTGAAGTGCATTTCACTTCCGTAGCGTGCGTCACCCCGCCGCGACGCAGGGTACGCGTACCCTGACGCATCTCGAGGCGACATCTGGGCGATGCATTCGTCTAGGTGACGCAGCTCTTCCTCGAGTTCGCACGTTTCGTCCTGGAGATGCAGCAAGACTCGGTGGTTTAGATGCTCAAACTTTCGGTACATGGGCACGAGATTCTTCCGGCCGTGAGAGCTGGGCTGTGACGATCCGCTAAGCTCGTTGGCGAGGAGTTCATATCCCACCACCGTTTCTCGGGTCTGGTCGGGCAGTGGCGCGTGCTGTTGATAGAGTGGCGGCTGCCCTGGATGTGGGGTGAAAGGTGGCGGCACGTGCTGGAGCTGGCCGTCAGCTGGCCGTATCGATAGTGGATGCGCATGCACTGCTTCCGGGGACTGATGAGGCGCATATCCTATGGCTAGCGGAGCTGGGAATGAAGGCATAGGTGCCCATGCTGGTGGAGAACTGATTGCCGCAGGCACTGGAGCCGGAGATGCACCAGAAAAGCCTTGCTGGTTGTACATCGGCATCGGTGGATAACCGTAGGGGTGTTGTTCTGCGCCATATTGGTAGTCTCCGTACGGCTGTGGCCTTTGGAAGATGTGGCTAGCAAGTTCGCGTTCCTGCTGCTTGAGACGTCTGGCGTGCGGATCACTCTGATGAGACGTCGTCGACGGAGCGCGAGGAGGGGTCGTTACTGCCGGCTGTTTGTTGGGGATCTGGTTTCCTTGATTAACTTCCTCATCGCTCTCTGACCCACTTTCACTCTCCTCTTCACTGCCCTCTTCTTGGTTGGCTTCGACGTCATCTCCAGGGCCATGCACAAAGCTACTGGCGTACAACGGCTTCTTGAATGATCGATACTCCTGGATGGGAGGGTGGGATGATGTCTGGAGGGACCGCCGCGTGGAGGCTGGTGAGGTCATGGCGGAGTCAGGATGCTGTGAGTCTGCTGCTACAGACGATCTTCCATCGTCATGCTGAGTGTCACCTGACGAGGAAGACGATGACGAGGCAATAGTCGATGGAGGCATAGCCTGAAGGTCCGTAGGCGTAGGACTTCCAGGCGTGTCTTCAGATTGTAGAAACTGAAACACTCCCGCTTGGGTGGCATCCATGTTGCTGAATGTGATGCTTTGCATCGCCGTTGGCGCGGGCGTACTCTGGCTTTCTTCAGATTCTTGGTACTCGGCGACTTGGCTATAACCGCCGTACGGTCTCTGCATCACCGTGGAGTTACTGCCACCTGAAGCATCTGACTGTTGCGTCACACTCGAGACCAGAGAGGGATCTGACATGTTGGCCATATTCCCAGCATGCCGTTGCAGAGAGCTGTGTTTACCACGTGCGTGTGAGCGTTTCGCGGCGTCGTCCCCCGTATGCCTGCGGCGCAGAACCCGCGGATCGACCGGAGTACCAACGGCAGAGCTCCCTCGTCGTCTTGAGCGTGTGCTGACCTTGCTCTTGCTTTCTCTTATTTGACCGAGCCGGGGCATGTAGCCGATGGTACTGCCTTCCTCATCCAACTCTTCCTGTTTGGCTTGCGAATTCGATCCAGGGTCGGTATGGTGTGAGTCGCGTCTTAGAAGCTTCTTCAAAGTGTTGCGAGGCTGTTTAGATCTCTGCTCGCTCTCTTCATGGTCGTCGCCGCGTGGCGGCGAGGCCGAAGGTGGAGTACCCTTGGTGCCCGAACTGGTGCGTGATGGACGACGTCTAGTGTGTGGTGCACTAGTAGCTGAACTCGTGCCTATGTCATGGAGGCCGTCGTAGTGGTATTTCGGATTGCCTGTGGCAGGACTGCGCTGTCGAGGAGGTGAACCTGCGCCCTCAAAGGCTGCTGCAGTATGATCCGACTAGGTACCCGAGTATCTACGTCAGTTTCCAAAAGCAAGCGTGTAGTTCAGGGCAGAGAGAGAGAGGCAAAGAGCGTGTTTATATTGTCTACCCACCATGCTACGTATTTTTTACAGGGTCCAGCTGTGTAAGCAGAGCGGTGGCGCTTGCGTCAATAAGATCTGGTACTGGGGGGTGTGCGATGGCGCGGGTGCGGGGGAGTGTAGGTGATGGGGTGTGCGGGCAAAAAAAGATGAATATAGACAGCCCGTGACGTTTTCGTGCGGATTCCTTGCATGCTGAAGCGATTACAAGCACACGTTGTACGACTCTAGAGGCTGAACGGCACAAGGCTCGCAAATCGTGTGGATGTCGTGGTACGCCTCAAGGCCTGCTGAATCTGTACCCTGGTGTGCGCCATAATCACGTCGCAATGCGGTAGGTTAGAACGTGGAATGGGGAAGACAAAGAGAACGCATGTTGAACTGGAAGAAGCAACGACACACGAGGAATATTGTACAGCCACTCAGTCACCGCCTTGTGCATGCATGCTGCGAGTTAACGTTGGCAGAGCTGACCGGGTGTGCACCGGAAGTGCCGCGCGTGTACCCAATGACGTCCCGTTGAGCCCGTCAAGCGATCGAATACCCCACTATGTGGGCCCCCCATCACCGCGTGCCCTCTCTTCCTCCACGCTTCCACTGTGTGTCTAATCTGTCGACCCGCATCGTGATGATGCATTTGCATGCCAAACTCTGTCCAGTGGTGAAGCATTTCGCTATTGTTTCGTGGGCGGTTCGTTAACAAGCCCATGGTCCTCCGCTGCTCAGTCACTGCCACGTCAACAAGCTACTGCAACCCCGAACCAGGATTGTCAAGGTGAGCAGTGCAGTTCTGCTATCTGGTTCACTCCACTGCTGGCTCTCGCGTTTCGTATCTCGACCCTTCCCCGTGCGAGGGATCCTAGCATAGATACAAGCTTGGGATTCTAGAAGGAGGGCTTGCTCCACGCGCCAAGTTTCAACTTGTCGAGGCGAGTAGATTCGGAGACCGACGAACTTATGCATGACGTCTTTGGCGTTTCGACGGTATGTCGATTTTACGACAACAAAAATAGCTATGGGTCGAGGACTTCGTCTAGTACTTTTGATGCACGTTGTGTATGAATCGATGCGCAGCTGCTGATGGCAGTCCACGATGGAGCGAGAGATGATCCCGAAGGACGGCAAATACCACGCCCATGTTCAACTCTTCCAGTGGATGTTTGATGCCGGTGCCCAAATCTTTCCTCTCCGACTCTTGTTGTTTGGGGCCTATAGATAAGATATTGAATTGAGCAAGGAAACAGTGATAAAAGCATCTTTACCACTCACGTCTTCGACATGCCAAACATGCCTTTGGCCACACATAACAATGGCCTCTCCTCCAGGTCCATCTCGTCGAATATGCTGACCCAAGCCCAGTTCATACGATGGCTGATGTTGAAACGAACCCCGCGATTTTTGACTGCCTGACAGGAGCTGAACTTACGATAAAGTTCCGTAGTAACATCATCCACCATAGTGCTGTACGCAAGCATTGTAGCCAAGAGCAGGGGAGACTTCGACGCCACGAATATGTAACGCGTATACCGTCGATCTTGATCGACAAATCTTATTCTTAGAAGTTTCACCCATGCATCTATAGTATTGGACTTATTGCTATGCTGAAGATACGGTTGGACAAACGTGAGACTAAACATTGTTGGAAGTAAGTAAAAGAGTGGCAGACTATGAAGTGTGATGTGCGCCAACCATTGGATGAGGAGACATTCCAGGGAAGGTAGAGGTGGCATACGAGATCCCAGCGGGTGATCGATCCCGGGTACGAGAGAATAACTATGATATTCCTATTCACCTGGCCGTCCCAAATAACAATACGAAGATGCCCCTCTCTTGGCTTTTCGAGCTCAATCAAACTAATAGATTCTGGGTATCTCACACTCCTGTGTCTACATCGTCTACGTCGCGTACAAGCCTCACGACTCCTCGCTCACACTTCGGCTCACTTCCCTTACGACAAAAGCATCAGGGTCGACCGGTATTGCCTTCAAGTCCACCTTGTGAGTATCTGCCCAAGCCCGTACTCTGGCCTTGTTGATGACAGCGTCAGCACCTCCTTTCTTCTTCTGCTCCAGCACGTCCATAGCCTGTAATGTCGCGATGATATCTTCGGGCACAATGTACGTCTTCTCGCGCAGATCTTGCACTGTAAGTGTTTTCTTAGAAGGGCAAGCCAGGATCGTCCGAGCGAGCGTTTGCGACCAGTAATGTATGTATGCGATGCGACCGAGATCCGACAGCGCTGTAGTAGTAGTAGTAGTAGAGTTAGCAAAGGTACCATGCACAGACAAAACGTTAACCTACGTTTCTCAGGCCCACCCAGCCTCTCTTCCCGTCTACTCATCTCATAGCTCGCGCCCATGAGTATCTGCCCCAGTCCTTGTTTTTGCCACGGCGGAAATACCAGGATGCATGCGAGATTGTTGTTGTCCCAGCTCATCTTCTCTTTGCTGAAGAAGCCGACCACCTGCCCCTGCGCACCGACTCCACTCGCCTCTGCATCGTCGCCGAAACTGGTATTCGGTATCTCTGGTGTGGGGTTGTGCGCGACGAGGAGGTAGTAAAGGAATGTCGTTACATCGTAGAAGACGGACTTGGTATCGAGGAAGAGCTTGGCGAAGAGCGATAGGTTCTGTGCGTAGAGCTTGTGCTTCTCGCCGTCGATCTCGTATAGCGAGTAGTTATCCTTCGTGTAGACGTTGACGCCCGGCGGGGGTGTATTGCGCAGAGGACATGCTTTCTGCCACTTATCAGCTTCCTAATCTAACCCTCATACAGTGTTTGTCCATCCGAAAGCTTACCAAATGCCCAATAAACCCGACCAATTCTTTGCTATACTTGAAGCACCATTGGCACACATACAGCCGCTCTACGCGTCGGCCTACAAGCTCCTCCGGGTAGAAAGACGGGTACCAGGGCTGGATGAGCAGCGAGCCGAAGACGACTTCGAGGACGTTGGGGCCGGACGGCGGTTTCTGCGATGGCTTCAAGGCAGGCGTGGAGGGCGTCGAGGTCATGGAGGCTACATCGGGGGCCATTGGGCTGGCACTGTGACGACGCGTCGAGGGGCCGCCGGCACATGCGTGTGGGGAAGAGAAGAGCTTGGGCCGGGTTGTCAGATGGGGTTAGCGCGACGCGAGGGCACGTGGGTGATGGGGATCTGCCGTAGACACAACCTGGGAACGGACCCGTTCGCCATCACACCTACGACACTTCAAGTCTTTCTTGAATCAGACGATTTTTCCATCACAACGAGCAATAGTGCCTTCATCTCTCCACTGCATCTGCTCGACAGCGCCCGCGACAAGCATGAACGAACGTACTTAACGAAGAGGACTATATCGTCATTCAAGCATGCAGAGGCAGTAGCGCAACATTTGTACATTTCCTGCGGCCACGTTCAGCACATCTTGCGTGCTTGTCAACTCCAAACGTCTCTCAGTCTCCGTCATCATTAGCTATCACAAAGCCCGATACCCTGCCACCTTTGACCTTCCAACCCCTCTCATGTTCAGCTCCTTCCTGCTCATCCTCCGAGGGCTACTCGAACTACAATATCATGCCCTATCCAACCTTCATCTCCACACTGGTATCGCTTTTCGTACGATGACTACGACCTGGGTCCTCTTCGCAGCCTCGAAACGGCAGTATATGTTCGTTGCTGATAACGTCTGGCTTCAGCGAGTTCAACCCAGGAAGACGCGTTCGGAGTATGGCCTGCGCGATTTTCTTCATCTAGCACAACTCAGTATGTAGCAGCATCTACGTTTCGTTATGTTGTTTACCTGCATCTCCATGCCCGACTTTCCTCGAGCTTCGATACCTGATTGAACCCTTTCCCATGTGGTATCGAAATGCAAAACCGACCACAGCAAACAAGATGGTGAGGAGTACACCGAGAAGAGTAAAAATGGCTTCTTTCGACCAGCCGGGTGTAGAGGCCGTGTTGTATAATGCAGTATCTGTCAAGATTCTGTTAGTGCATGGCCGTGATGCATTAAGACAGGAAAGGCTACCATTACTTCCCATTGTCGGTCTACTCGTCGACAATCGGCCAAAAGGTCTGAGATATGATCGACTGTTAACCTACTGTTGCTGATTTATTAGCTCGGGGGACCAGCGAAGATGAACGATTTGTTCATTCTCCGGAGGATCCATCTTTCGTTTATGGCCCAGGATGGACTGCTTGTAAGATGCGCAGAAAGCACAGGCCCTACTGAATGCTCCCGTCACAGAGCCTCTGGTCTCGGGCGATTGGGTGCGGCGTACAGGACGCTAGTGTAATTAGGCCTGATGGCGCAGAACCAAGCGAATGAAAGAAGGCGTAAGTGACAGGGACCGAGGGAGAGACACGAACTAATGCAAAGACAGGGATGCGGATAGAAGGAGCTGGGACGCTTAACGAAGGGACTGATGCAAAGACAGGGGCCGAGGCAAAAATGTTTGACGTCAGGCACAGGTTTGTGTATTTCCCCCGTCGCCGCTTTTGCGTGGAGTACACTTGCAGCCTGGTATTAGAAGCCAGGAGTACGGGATGTGTACCTATCTCGCCAATGAGACTCTCCGTGGCCAGGAGACGCTGCATGGTACCGGTCAACTGCTGTCGCCGTTGGTGCACATCACGACATTGCAATGTAACGCGAGCACCCAAGATTTGATATTAGTCAATCGTCCACAGACGGTTTTGGACAATCCACTACGCGCAGCTATACATGATCACGTAAGGAAGATAACCCAGTCGCTGTTAACAGATGCGCGTCATCAACGAAAAGTCACGCCTTTTCGGTCTTCACGGCCTTAGTGAACGACTAACTAGCAGAATGAATAGAGTACGCCTTTAAGTCAGACTGTAGTCTAGTCCTTCGGGTAGGTCATTGAGATAGTACCTTAGTATACTGTATAATTGCGATAGCTTACATTGCGCATTGTGTCCAATAATCAGTGCATAGGTATCGATGTATGTTTGAGGGAAGAAGGGGTTCATTGGATCAGCCACCGCCCTTGGGTGACGGTTATCGCAGCCTCAGCCTTGTGGTTGTAGTCTCACCATCTGCAGCATCCTAGCTGACACGCGATCTGGGCTCCACAATTAACAGGCCCTCCAATCAACTATGTTGTTTTCTGCTTCGAAACGCACGTCTAAGTGACAGCCGTTTCTCCTAGCGTAATTACGCACGAATGCTTCGGGACTCAGACCCGGATGCATCATAGATCCAACCACTCGGAAGCTTGGAGGATGCTGGAAACTGCAAAACCGGTGAATCTTTGGTAACACCGTCATGCGCCTCCTAACTTGTCGGCGTCAGGAGGGTTAAAAACTTCTGATAATGATTGGCTGTTCACTTGTAAGGCTGATTTTTTCCGCACTTCGTTGCGTGGGTTTTCTGCACCCAAACGCGCTTTGATAGTATTAGAAAACTTGCGTTACTTTCGGCATACCATGTTCCTCTTGCGTTCGCTTGTCGGTTGTCGCATAGGAAATTTAGTGAAGAATAGATCACCTGTAGTGGATGTTGAGAACCCGAAGCAGGATAGGACGGCAGTCTGAGTCAAAGGCGCACTCTATTCATTCTGAAAGTTGAGATACTGGTTTTCAACGGTGTATCACTAACGAAAACGCCGGGTTTTCTCGACACTCACAGCCTTAGTCAAGATTAGCCAACGACCAGACTGTGAGTTTTCAAGGTCCACGTTCCAGTTGGCTCGCAATATTTCACTCAGCTCAGGCGCAACATTTCGCTCTAATTTTACCAATTGGCGGTGAGTTATTGCGTAGGTTGCAACTCTCTTTGGCTGGGCGCTTAGGTAAAGCCCATGATCCAGTGGACTACCGAGCATGAAGCCATGGTCGTAAGCAAATAGTTTGGAGATGCGCTGCATGAACAAGCGAAGATTCTGAGGATGATAGATCATTTTACATACTCTGTCTGCCAACCACCGTGTTCGACACATCCACTCTCTCAACCATCTCATCCCCATCTCCCAAACCTACGAAGTACAGCTCTGCCTCCACCAAATCCCCGCAATACTAACATCCAGATTACACTGCTCCCCCGGCGGCACAATCCAGCACTGCAACGCATCATTCGCCGCGGGGCTCTTGATCTTAACAACCACATCACACCGCAAATGGTTCACCATGCCGGCAAACGTCTCAGGCCCATACTTCCCGTCTTTGAAGGCGACTGGGAATTGCGCTTGGTTGTGCTCCGGGTCGTTGTGCCCGTTGGATTGCACGGCGATGTCGGGCCCGTTGGGGGCAGAGCACTTGGAGGTTTGGTAACAGGCGAGCGTGGTTGTGGCACTGGCGAGGAGGAGGGGGAGGGTTTGGAAGCGCATTTTGGTGAGGGATGGGTGCTGGATGGGGAGGGTTAGTGGTGGGAGGAGGGAAAATGGGGTAGTAGTACTTTTTGGGTTTGCGTTGGAGTGAGGGAGGGGTGTTGTTTTGGGGAGCGTGGGCGTTGTGATGCTGGTGGATGCAGATGCTGGACCTGTTCGATGAGTTTAAAGAGATGGTCAGGTCGGGTCTTCTATACACATCGCTCGTGTTTGGTGAGCATACATCTTTGTATAGTAATAAGGGAGGGAAGTTAGTCCGGTGTAAAGTTTATCGATGACCTTACACATTCGTGTACGTCCGCCTCACCGGACTAACACAACACCTCCGCGACAGTGCACGACTAGCTATCCGCCGATAGGATCAATAGGATGTAGAGCAGGGCTTCATTCAGAGAGTCTATAATTTACCTCACAAGGAGACGAGGTGTAAGCATACCTACGCCAGTCTGCACTAGGTCGAACTAGAATCCGGAGGCATCTCCGGGCTTACACCCCCGGTGATGCCGCTTCAACTCTACAAACGTTTACTACCATGCCAACTCATACGAGAATGTGGTTTGAAGTCAGACCGCTTTTCGGCATCTTTTGCGATCGCGAAAGTTTGTTGCGCACGGCGAAGAGATCGAGGTAGACACCCGGAGTAAATCACTGTACACTACATCCTTAGCGTAAACAACGGCGTATACTCGTCTGAGGTCTAGTCTGACCGGCGCAAGGCTGTCATACACCGCTACGCCACAGAACCTCGAAGATACTAAAGCACGCGTACGACGATCAGTCATCTTCGTATTATCCCAGCAAAGCCGCGCGGTATACCCTGAAGTCTTACCGGCAAAGAACCCACCAAGCTTCCCCCTACCATCCCTCACACCAACGTGGCGCTATATACCTTGAAGTCTTACCGGCAAAGAACCCATCCAACTTCCCCCCAAAATCCCCCACACCAACGTCGCGCTGCATACCCCCTCAACCCTTACCCTTAAAAAACCCATCCAACCTCCCCCCAACATCCCCCACCCCCAACCCGCCCGTCAAACTCCCCTGAATCCACTTCGGCAACTTATCCTGAACCCGCCTACTCCCATACCGTCTATCCAACATCAGTATCGCCGCATAATCGCCCTTGTGACGAATCGCCCTGCCCACACACTGATTAACCGCGCGCATACAGACGTTCTCGTAGAATTCGCGTGCAGCAGCCTTGCCATCACCACCACCACCACCACCACCACCACCGCTTTTCGCTTGTGTTTTAGCGGCGATATACTGCATTTTCGCCTTCCATTCTGCAGAATGTGGATTAGGAAACGGGAGACCAACAACAACGACGCCGCGGCCGAGTGCGTCGCTGAAATTAATGCCTTCGGAGAGAGTGCCGCCGATTACGGCGAAGAGGAGGGCGCCGCGGCCGGAGCCGGATGCGATTGCTGCGCTGTAGGCTGTGAGGACGGAGTCTGCGGTTGCTTCTTTGGATATTGGTGGTGGCTGGGTAGACGGCTGTTGCTGGCTGCGCTGCTCAAGGAAAACGGGCTTGGTTTGTGTGAATTTGTCCCAGAAAGTGGATGTGAATGTGGATGTGGATGTGGATGTTAAAGGCGCGGGCTTGATGCGCTTCCACGCGACGATGCAAGCGTCGAGGAAGGCGTAGCTGGGGAAGAAGACGACCACGCCATCGGGGATGTGCTGCGCAAATGTCAAGATGGCGGTGCCGAGATCGATCATCGTTTTCTCCTTGTTGCGGTTCTCGAAGGTGAAGTCGAATTCAGCGCCGCTTGCAGCTCTTACGATGGGTGCAGCGAGGAGGTTCGAGGGCGGAATGACGTGGCCGCAGGATAGTGTCATGATCTTCGATGGGTCCAGGTATGAAAGTAGATGCTGTTCGTAGTCGCTCATGGGGGACATGGTGCCGCCGGCTAGTACGACGGCCCTGGCTTCTTCGACGATGTCTTTGAAGTGGTAGGTTGGGTCCAGGAGCATGTATCGTAACGTGGTGCCTGAGACTTCTTCTTTTGCGTAGAAGAAGCGGCCTTCGCTGGATGGGTTCATCAATGACAGGAGGAAGGCTTGTACGTGCATCAGGACTGGTACAGTATGTCGCGGATCATTCTTGGCTGACTTTGCGATTGGCTTCTGCGCGCTTCCACTCTCCGCTTGCTCGGCGAACACGGTGTATCCGTCTACTTTGCGCGCCAGTCTGCTTTCTTGGAGATACGTGTTGAGCTTGTAGATGTTGATCTGGTCAACGCCTTTCCCGGACATGATTGCAGCCATGTCTGCTAAGCCGTCCGTCGCTTTCGTGTTGGCATCGATGGACTGCAGATACGCGATGATAGAGTCCAAGATGCGGACTGTCTGGGCAACATACACGCGATTCTTCCCTTTGAGCTTATTCCGGAACTTCTGGAGGTAGGCTGTGAGTTGGGCACGCGCTTGTTGTACTTGATCGAGGGTTACGGATACGGAGTAGATGCCTGCAATGGCATCCATCAAGTTGTGCGCTTCGTCGATGATGACGATGTGGTCTTTGAGGGAGAGGCCAAGTGCTTCACGTGCTGTGCGCTGGAGGAGGAGTGGGTAGGGTAGCGTTACGATCTGAGTCTGTTAGCAGATGAAGACATCACGGGAAGATATAGTAACTTGCCTCGCAGTACTTGGTTGCTGGTCTAGAAGCGTAGTATGGACATACACCCAGCTTCTTACCCAACACCCCCAAGTCCTCGATATCTCTAATCTTCGCAAGCGCATGGTCGCGAAAGTCATTGACCAACGGCTCGCTTTCCTTGGTCGGCATATGCGGACACCGGCTTTCAGTCTTGCTGTTTTGCTGTAGCTCCAGACATCGTTCGTTGATGGCCGTAGCGCTACCGAGCTTGTTGACTTTACTATTGATGCAGAGATTCTTCCTCGATCCAAGAGTAAGGTGCTTCACGTCTTCTACGAGCGTGTCTATTTCACCACCGCTTACATTCTCGTCAGGGGCGATGGCGGGCGGCATCTTCACGCGACCCAGCTCGCTCGAGAACTGCGTCAATTGAGAGTGTGTTCGCGAGCAGAAGAATATCTTCGTCTCGTCAGGCGCCTCTCCGTCGTCGTCTTTTGGTGCATCGGCGCTGTACCCGAGTGATGCCATCAGAGCCTGGGTTTCTGCCGACAGTCCAGATTCGTCAAACGCGCCGGCTCTTGCTCGTTTGTGAGTCTCCTCATCGCTTTCGTAATCATCCAAAGCGAACTGAGCTTCGTCGTCATTCTCGATATCTCCCGGTGCAGTTTTCTGTCTCTTATACTTAGGCTCGCCGCTCTCATACCGTTCCTTCGCCCTCTTCTCCTTCGCTTTAACCTTAGCAATACGCTCATTCAGATCCTGTTTCCGCCTCAGCGCCTCCTGCTTCCGCTGTTTCTGTGCGTGTTCAACAATCCACGACGGCTCCTCACTGTTCGCTGCATCCACTGAGAAGCCTTCTTCGAACGTCCGTCGCTTATGGTCGCGTAGCCAAGTCAAAGAGCCACAGATCAAGCTCAGCGATTTACCGGTTCCGGTCGGCGACTCAAAGATGCCGACTTTGCCTTCTTCCAGACACGTGTAGACAGCGCCCATGAACTCATTTTGGATGTCGTACGGCTTGTATGGGTGGTGGAAATCTCGTGTTTCGTTGGTGTTGTGCATTGTAGTTTGGTGGAGGTGGGTTCGGCGACGCGTCGCGTGGAGGAAAACGGGTGTTCACGTGGTGGATTTAGCGCCTTCCACGGGCTATCATGACGCGACAATAGTCATTTCGCCTGCACGTTTCCTCCATCACCAGCATTCTGATCATACATCCAAGCACGTTCTTGTCGCTCTCCATGGAAATGAGCCCTATCAATTGAGAGCCAGGACTTAGTGGCCGAGGGGTCAGCTTGGATCCAAATCCTCTCTTGCCTCTATGTGGAGATAGTAATGTCCGACGTTACACACAGGAACACCAGAAATGGAAAAGATATGCTTGCCTATTCGTCGTCGAAACAACGCACCGCCAAATCTATATGGCCTTAACTCAAACCCCGTACTATCCATTATATTCCATCCCATCCACCCAAGTCACTACCCATCAAGCAACCCTCCAGCCCCCCATGCCACACACCTCCCCTCCCTTCATCCCCCATCCATCTCACCCCACGATCCTCCCCCTCAACTCCGTCCTCTTCATCACCTCCTCCTCCCCCAACCCATCCACCCTAATTTCCCCCTCTTTCCCCCCCTTCCCCGTAATCCGAAAGCCCTTGACAAGCCCCGTCCCACTCTCCATACCCACGCCCTCACCCCACCCCCAATTCTCCTCCATCCACGTCACCGGCCAAAGCAGCACAGTGCCTGCGACGCAAAATACTGTGGCCCACGCCTGCCAGAGCCAGATCAACATCCACGCGCCGGGCGCGACGAAACGGATCCACTGGTCGACTTGGTAGAGGTCTTCTTGTTTGGAGATGTGGTATTTTGGTTTTGTCGGAGAGGAGGAGGAGGAGGTGGTGGTAGTGGTGGAAGAGGGAGATTTGCGCAGGTGGAGGACGGTAGTGAGGCGGACGGGCGCGTAGTAGAAGGGTATAAACCAAATACGGAAGATCTGGAAGATGGTTGCGTATAGGATGAGGTTTGTTTCGTCGAATGCTGTTTCTCTCAGTTAGTTATTGCACTCTTGTCTGGTCCTCCCCCGCCCACCCTTGCTAATGTAAGTTGAGACATACCGACGCTCTGCACCGTACAATCAATCCTCGGACTCATAATCTTATACCAGCGATACGTCCTTTCAACCAACCACCTAGAATTCGGTCGGCTCCATGTGCGGCAAAAAGGATGCGAAAACGCCGCGTCGGGTGTGAAGTATTTGTCAATGGTTGCGCGTTGGAGGGACGGGGGTGATTGCGTGAGGAGGTGGATGATGGCGGGTATTTCTTTGACTGTGATGGGAGGGCTTGGTTAGCGGGATGCGCGTTGGGGATGGGGGATGGGGGATGAGGGATGGTTGGAGAGAAGGGGGCGACAAACCTGGGTCTTCCATTGTAAATGCGCTGAGGGGGGTTATGGGGGATGCGACGGGTGTTTGGTGGGTGAGTGCTTCGTGTTGTGCATGGCGCTGAGGTTTGACGCGGAAGGACCAGGATGGAACGCGCTTGTATGACGTCATTTTTGGTTTCATCAAGCTCCAAGCTCACATGTATGCAACGAGGACATGGTGGTGGGAAGCATGTTTATTATTTGATTACTTCTTGATCGTCATGGTTCTATATCTTTCCTCTTTCTAAGAGTATCATGAAATTTCCGATGTCCATCTACTGCGACCTATACTGCTGAATCTCGGCCTCATCAAGATGCCTCAGCTTGTTGACGTTTGGTGCCTCACCAGTCGCAATCCCCTTCGCCAGCTCCACAAGCCCACCAATCTGTGTCCGCTTCGACACAGCGTACTGTGCAGTGCTGACCTTGACGCGGATGATGCCAATGCGCGGGTCCTCTGGGCCACCGTCGTGCTTGCCGTCACCGAGGTCGCCAATCCAGGCCTTGAGCGCGGGAGAGTAGTGCTTGCGGACGACGTCGCGGTCTGTCTCGATGGAGGCGTGGCCGGAGATGGAGGCCCACTCGCCTGAGTTGTTGATGAAGCCGACGTTGACGGACTTGTGCTCCTTGAGGTCGTCCGTCTTGCCGGACTCGGTGTTGGTGTGGAAGAGGAGGTCGAAGCCGTGGCCCTCCTGGTATTTGTCAGCACTGTCTTTGGTTATGAATTGGGTGTGAAGTACCTTTGCAGCAACAGCCATGGCTCTTGAGGCCAAGAGATCGCTGTCTGCAGCCTGTGTGGTCAACAGGCAGAACTTGGTCTTGTCGACAAAGTTGAGCAGGTCCTCGCACTTCTCCTTGAGAGAGGGCTCCTCGAGGTTCTTCTGGGTGTAAGGGTCGGCGGTCTTGGAGCCGGTGTCGGTGTTGCTGAAGCCAGACATGGTGATGGTGGTTGTAGAGAATACGCGTTGAGCGGCGTGGTTGTTTGGTAGCTGGGGAGAAGGCGTCAGCTTCTGTAGGCACAATGTTCGAGGCGACCTTCGCGCTGTCCTTGCGATGCACTGAGAAAGGAAACGAGAGGAAAGCATACCTTTGGAGGGGTAGTTATCGGTTGGCAGATAGTGTGTGGGAGAGGAGCTGAGAATGTCGCGCGACTTTGTAGGACTTTGCCAATGATGTCATCAGTACCACCACCACGCGTTTGAGAACCACATCCACCCCGCTATGTATGTGGGGTAACTCCTTTTGGCTGTCACCGGCACCGGCTCCTGTTGCGGATGGTCTAGTCTGTAGCTCAGGGTCTTGCGTCATGTCATGCTTCTTTGAGCTAATGACCAAGTTCTAGATGCTTAGTCGTGCATGTCACTTTGATCGACGCATTGAAGATGAGATGGTGATATTAACCTTTTAGGTCTGCTGCGCGTCTAAATGAGACACATTGTACTCCACTCCGTGACCCCTTCCCATGCCATGCTGGTATCTCGTAACAATAGCGGACAATGTACCGATTCCAAGATCCCAAGCTAGAAATGAAGATGTGGGCTAGATCCTACACCATGCCAATGTCCTGGAAACATGACCCAAATTTAAGAGGCTAACACCCCTAGTGACAATGTCTGACACTGCGCACTCTATGCGTCGGCGGCAGTCTCATTATCCTCAATTGACGCCTTCTTGAGGTCGTCAGCAGCGTCCGCTGCCGCGTCCTTCTCCTGTGCGAGCTCAGCATCGGCGGATGCGTCACCGTTGACAGCCTGGTTCTTCTGGGCGGGCTTGCGGGCGGCGTCCTCCGCGGCTTCTTCAGCCTCAAGCTTGTCAATCTCCTTCTGCGCCTTGGCGACGTTCTGAAGAATTGTTAGCAGCCTCCCCGTAGTGGTATGTAGAATCACTCACCTCCTTGGTCTTGCGGTCCTGGTCCTCTTTCCAGTGGGCAAGCTTGGCCTGAAGCTTCTCGACGGTGGCGGGAACTTCGTCCTGGCTTGATGGGGGGTCGACGCCGACCTTGGCGAGCTCCTCGATGATACCAATGTTGAGGTTGAACTTGCTGGCAGCAGCGCCGCCCTTCTTGCCCTTCTTTCCCTTCTTGCCACCAGTACCAGCCATGTAGCTCTCCTCCTCGGTGTCCTTCTTCGATATGCGGGTACCCTTGAGGCCCGAGTCGTCGACGGTGCGCTGGGCGGAGGCGGCGAACTTGCTGGCGGCGGTAGTCTCCTTCGCGGGGAGTGCGGAGGGGTCGAAGTGGCGGATCAAGCCCTCGCAGGCAATGATCTCGTCACCGTAGGCGGGTGCGCTGGCCTCTTCGAGACGCTTGGAAGCAGTCTCTTTGCGCTTGCCGGCGACGTACTGGAGCTGCTCGAGGCGCCTCTTCTCGTTGCGGATCTTGCGCGCCTCGAACTCGTAGTTCTTGAACGCACGGAGCTGCTGGAAGTAGTTGTCCTTGAGCTCCTTGCGGGCCTGATACTTCTCCTGCTGCACTGCGCGCGCCTTGTCGGTCTCCTCACGGAGCGACCTCAGGTTCTTGAAGGCCTCGTCTTGCTCAGCCTTGAGTCCGTCGAGCTCGGTCTGGAGCTTGGTGTACTTCTCGGAGAGGGCCTTGTTCTCCGGGTCGTCCAGCAGCTTCTTCTGCTCGGCGATCTGGGCCTTGATGTCGTCGATCTTCTTCTGCTGGGAGTCGAAGCCGGAGAAGTTCTTCTTGGCCTTGTTGAGGGCGCTGATCTCGGCCAGGGCCTTCTTCTCGTCGACGAGCTTCATCATGCCGCCATCGACCTGCTTCTGCAGACGGGCAATCTCCTGGTCCACATCCTCGGCCGACTTGTAGTTGGACTTGCCCTTGGCCGTCTTGAGCTCGTTGAGCTGCTGCTTAAGCTGCTCGTCGAGCTTCTTGATCTTCTCGAAGATGGAGTTGCGGCCGGACTTGTTGCCCTGCTGGGTCGAGCGGATGGCGTTGAGCTCCGTCTTGAGCTCCTGCTGGCGCTTCGCGTTGGGCGAGTCCTTATTGTTGGGCTTGGCGAGGTCGAGCTTGGCCTTGCACGCGTTCTGGGTGTCGTTAGTAATTTTCCCGGATTGAGTGGTGGTGTGCGATGCAGCCACCCGTCAGCTCGTGGCCGTGCGACTGCGCGCACCACACGGGGCCATGTACTCACCAGCTTCTCCTGGGCGGCGGTGTGCTCCTTCTCTAGCTTGGCGAGCTCCTCCTTGTACTTGTCCTCGTCGGGCTTGTCGGGCTTCACAACCTGCTGCTTCGCCGGAGGGGCAGCAGCGCCGTTGGTCGAGGCCTGGGCGGCGGGTGGAGTTGCGACGTCGGCCATGTTTGCTGTGCAGTCAATTGGGTTGAGGGCTGACTGGGAGTTGCAGCGGGGGAGAGAGGTCTGCGAGAGCTGGGTAGACCGCCGAGTCGTGAATGTGCAGGCGGGACGTGCAGGCGGTGGGAGGACAACTATTAAATTCGAGGGTCTCGAGTGAACCACGGATGCTGGCAACTTTTCCCGATGTTTAGCGGGCGGGCTAGTGTGCCGCCCGCAGTCCTGACCCTTCACTCGGGGCCTCGAACACCAGACGCACACACCAAACCACGGCTATGGCGGAACAATCGCGGGGCAGCATCCCCATTCTGCTGCTCAAGACCAAGTCAGTGCCCAAAGACACGTACGAAGAGCTTTTCCTTGAGCTCGACCAGGGCAGCTATGCGCCCGTCTTCGTGCCCGTCCTCGAGCATAGGTTCAAGCGAGATGCCCTGCGTCAGGTGCGCCAACATGTCACCAATCGCGGCTTCGTGCCACAAGCGCAGCAGGGTCTGGCGACATATGGTGCGCTGATTTTCACCTCGCAGCGTGCAGTTGAAGCCTTCAGCGAGGTTGTCGAAGAAATACGTAAGGAAGGCGCCCTCGACATCGACGACCTGCTGCCAGAGAGTCTGCCGCTGTACGTAGTAGGCCCAGCTACAGCTCGCGGACTGCGATCACTGGGTCTTAAGTGTCCAATCCTGGGAGAGGAAACCGGTACCGGCGAAGCTCTGGCTGGCTTCATCCTGAAGCATTACAATGCCCTTCATCCAGGTGTTGCGAATCCGCCCGTACTGTTCATGGTCGGCGATAAGAGGAGGGACATAATACCAAAGACTCTGCAGTCAGAAGAGCTGGATCCAAAAGAGAGGGCGCGAGTAGATGAATTGGTTATATACGAGACTGGAGAGATGCAGTCTTTCAAGGAGGACTTTTCGACAATCTGGCGCAGGAACGCGGATCAGGGCTCGAAACGGCAGTGGGTCGTTGTCTTCTCTCCAAGCGGTTGTCAAGCGATGCTTGAGAGCCTGGGTCTTCTGGATATGGAGACTGGGAGAGTCAAGGCTACTACTGATCAGAGAGACATCCTGATATGCACCATCGGCCCGACCACGCGCGATTATCTGAAGCAGGAGTTTGGCTTCACTCCTGATGTATGCGCTGAGAAGCCAAGTCCGGAGGGGATCGCCGACGGCATTCACGCCTTTCTCGAGAAGTACGAATAAGCAATGTCGTTTGTGGCTTCGTCTACGTGGACCGGGGTGCGCTCGATGAGAGAATGTACGATACGAAGGCCTTGTATATCAGCTTCGATAGGTTTGCTACATCAAGCGCGTGAATGCGCGACGCTATCTCACGCGCTCTCAAATTCTCGCTCATGACCGCTCGCAGCCTCCGTCTGATGGTCCAATGCTGCACGTGCCTTCCTGACGCGTCGATGTGCTAATGACTGCCATTGACGTCACCATTTCACGCGACGCGCCTGCCACAAACCACCAGCGCGCGCAAACATCCGCCTCCTTTATTACTTCTCCCATCTTTCTCCCATCCTTTCACTCATTCTTCAAAAAACATACACTACTTCACTCAATTGACCTCACCGCATCCACAATGGCAGGAACACGCTCCTCTGCACGCAGCACCGACGGTGGCTCCAGCCCAGCAAAGGGTAACGATGTCACAGCTGGCACCAAACGCAAGCCCGAAGTCGAGCCGTCTCCCAAGCGCGACCGCAAGGCGTCCAAGAAGCAAGCCACTATCGAGGAGACAATGGATGCCAGCAAGGAGTCTGACAGCGAGATGAAGGACGCCTCGGATGGGGGTCAAGACTCCAAAGATGCAGAGGAGGCGGAGAAGAAGGCCGCTGAAGACCTCGTTGATGCGAGCGACGCGACGGCATTGGCCAATGGCGATGATGACAAGCCTGCATCAACTGATATGGAGACCACCGACGACCAGGCGGAACAAGACACCGACGCCGCCCCCAAAGCCGAAGAGACTACACAGGAAGAGAAGAGCGAAAACAAATCGGACAACGCGACAAAGGAGACTGGCGCAGATGGCGAAGGCGCGATCGAGGAGTCCTCCCAGCGCGCAAAGCAAATGCCGTCCAACATCCTCGAGAAGGGCGTCATCTACTTCTTCACCCGCAACCGCGTCGGCGTCGAGGAATCCGAAAGCGTCGGCGACCTTCAACGCACCTTCTTCGTCCTCCGACCAATGCCATCCGGAGCCAAGCTAGGTGACGGTGCACTCGCCGACGACAACAACATCCGACTCTTTGCGCTGCCCAAGAAGGTCTTCCCGAAGTCGCACAATGATAAATTCATGGCATTTGTCGAGAAGGCGAACACTTCCATCAAAGAGCTGAAGGAGAGCTTCTTTGGTGCGGACGAGTACGAGACCAAGACACAAGGCAGCCGACGCACCGAGCCTGTCGCACCGGTAGCGGAAGGCGTGTATGCCATTACACGCACTGAGGACCGGACGTGCCACCTCGTATACTCTACCACCATACCTTCGGAGCTTGGAGAGGTTCAGGAAGACCTGGGTATCAAGGACCAGGGCAGCTTCGTCATGAGCGTCAAGAACCCTGAGCGCAGCGGGCCGGCTTCCGCCCAGCTTCCTCAGAAGCCCGACTTTCCCAAGGAGTAAGTGATTCCGATATGACCAATCATCCATGACTGACCATTGCCAGGTTTATCGACGAGTTCCGCGGACTTGCTTGGGTCGAAGTCAAGCCGAAGTACCTGGACTACGAATACTGCCAGATCTTGCTCATCGGCGAGAAGATGGAGAGTGGCGTCGAGCCGACTATCAAGGACCAGAAGCATGACAAGGAGACACCACAGGAGGAGATTGAGAAGCTTGAACATGAGGATGAGTTGCGCGTCGAGCATCTTCACGGTATGTTGTTAAGCCGTTGGCCAATGTGATGTGTGCTAATAGGGTCTTAGGTGACGACTCTGTCTATGACGACCTTAAGATCAGCAAGAAGGAATACCCGCAGGTCGCGACGACCTGGTGAGCTCTATCTCAAGCTCGGCGTTATGCGATATCAACGATCTTCTCCCGAATTTACTGTACAACATCTGGGCCATCGGCGTTAAAGGGCGCGATACATATCACGGCATAGCCTCTGGCACGGAGTGTCGGATTCAAATGATCAAAAATTGATTGTAGGGTCCGGCTTTGCCCACGGCTTTGATAGCACCAAGTCGCAATATAATAATCGATTTCATCCTACGCCTCCCAATGGCCGCAATTGATATACAACTCTTCATCTCTCATCACCAGGCTGAACTTACTAATAGTGACTCAATCGAGTAAGCCGATTGGGCAGAGCCTTGGACTCCTGTTTGCGATGCCATTGCGACAATCTCCGCTCATCGCTCACTGCTCACCGCTGACAATATCGCTGTCCTCATCACCGCGAAGCTGGACTGGAAACAACTCGCCTCAAACCTGACTCTCTTTATTGATCTTGTACCTCACTACTACATCTTCCTTACACCAGCGACCCTTTGTTCCATATATCGCTGCACCCCTCGCACGATCTCCAACCTTCCGCATCACCATGCCTCCCTTCCCGAACCCTCCCACCGAGGACTCCAAGTCAGTTCTCTGGTCGCTCCAGTCCTTCACCATTGGCAAGGAGCAAAAGATCACCGTCCATACAAACCTCTTCCTCGATCGTGCCAACGCTGAGTTTGGCTTCGTCGTATACGCGTCTGCTAGTATCGCATTCGTCCTCCGCTTCCCCGAAACCAATGAGCCAATCTACTTCCAAGCCAAGACTGCACGCGCAGCAGCCTGGCGCGACAAGAGCAAGAAAGTGTCAATCCTCTTCCAGCACCTTCAAGTCGATCTGGTATTCGTGGCGCCGGACCAAGCTCGTAGCTTCCTAGATGTGCTGGAGGATATTGCGACGGCGGCTGGCAACCACTTCTTCTACAGCTATGAAGTCCCTCAGTATGCACCCTTCCACATCCGATGTTGCGCATGAGACTAACATTGGTGGTAGGAAGGTCGCCTTCGTCAAGCCCGACTTCGACATGGAACAGCAGGGCTTCACGAGCCGAGCTCCGCAACCTTGGATGGCCGTTCCTGCTGACTCTTCTGAGTGGCTTCGCCTCCGGAAGACAGGAGAGTGGTCGGACTTCACCGTTGTCGCAGGGGGTAGTGATTTCCGCGTCCATCGCGTCAAGCTTTGCAAAGAGTCATACTATTTCAAAGCAGTTTGCAGTGGTGGCTTCGCAGAGACCGCAAAGCAATCCATCGAACTCCCAGAGTCAGCACAAGTCATCTCCATTCTCCTAGATGAGATGTACGGTGTCTACAACACCACCACTGGTTCCATCTTCACCAACTTCGCGCTTCGCATGGAAATTGAGAAGGAACTCATGATGAACCAGCTCCTGGACCTTTTCATCGCCGCGGACAAGGTAACTTCTCTCGTACCTCTCTTTCCCTACCTTCATACTAACCCCCAACCCAGTACAACCTCGAGAACATCAAGCGCCGCGCCGCCGAAGCCATCATCGACCGCCTCCCCTTCATAACCGACCCACTCATGATCGTCGACCTGGCTACATGCATATACCACGACCAATGCCCAGAGAACGACCGCGGACTGCGCAAAGCCATCATCGAGTGTGTGAGGATGAGGATGCCGGCTATACTGGAGGATGAGAGTGCGTGGGAGGAGTTCTCGGAGAACAAGAACGTGCTGAGGGCCTTTCATGTGTCGCAATGTGAGGCGGGTGAGGGTGGTGGTATGATTGCGGGTGGAGGTGGAGGTGGGATTATGACGCCGCCTGCTACGCCTAGGTAGGGGGCTGTTCGAGAAGAGGAGGGGATAGTGGCTTGAGGGGTTTGGCTACCGATATGCAGGTATGCAGGAGGATTGATTTGCTAAGAGGTAGTCAGGGCGGATGTACTTGCGGTCGGCACTCGATCGAAGACGTTTGATGCGAAGACCCTGCTTCGCTTTCGCTGGACTGTCGCGCACCCTTCAAGTCCGCTTCGAAGGGCGATCGCGATTCTATTAACTGTACCTCCGGGCCTTTCTTCTTGAGCGAGTGTATTCGGCAGAAGCAATATTTGCCCACTAGTAGCATGCCCAGCTCGCGATAGCTATCAGTCCTAACTGCATTTAAATATGATGGTTCATGTGCGATTGCGAAAGGCATGGCTTTGAACGGTTGTGATGTGTTGTGGGGTATTCAGCAACCGATCCGGCCTAGACCGGACACGAGCACCGTCTCACCTTCCCGAGGCCGCGAACGCGTGTCTTCATCTCCAATCTCATCAACTCACGGCTCAGTCTCCATATTTCAGGCAACACCGCGCCGCCATGAACGCAATACGCATTCCGACCATGCCATGAGCGTGCGCACAGGATATAGCAGCAAGAGACTTTGATCGCCGTGACGGGTCCCAATCAAGTGAATAGGACCACCAAGCACCAAGAGAGCATAACCAAGGAACACCTGATCGAACAACTCAATTCAAGATGGCTTCATCTTGGCGACAGAATGGTGAAGAGCGGGGTGCCTACACGACTGTTGCGCAGACCGAGACTGCAAGTGCACACCTCACAGTACATGACAAAGACGTCGCAAATGAAGACGCGGATGCCGTTCCTTTTGAAGCGCCTGTTCACATTGGCTCCATACCGACAGCAGAGGATCTGCTATTTCTGCCTCGCGTAGCGGATACGTTGCCATATGGCGCTTTCCTAGTCGCCGTTGTTGAGCTCTGTGAGCGCTTCGCCTACTACGGACTCTCCGGGCCCTTCCAGAACTACATCGCCAACGAATACAACGACCCCAATGGCCTACCTGGCGCTCTTGGCTTGAAGCAGAGTGGTGCGACAGCGATGACGAACTTCTTCCAATTCTGGTGCTACCTCACGCCTTTATTTGGCGCCCTTGTTGCGGACCAGTATCTGGGGAAGTATGCGACGATTAAGTGGTTCAGTCTGGTGTACATGGTCGGCATCGCGATTCTCTTTATCACCAGCTTGCCGTGGGCGGTTCGAGGTGGAGCCGCATACCCTGGACTCATTGTCGCGATGCTGGTCATCGGCCTGGGTACTGGTGGCATCAAGAGCAATGTGTCGCCGTTGATCGCGGAGCAAGTGCGGTCTAACAAACCTTTTGTCAAGGACTTGCCCGGCGGCAAGCGGGTCATCGTCGATCCGGAGGTCACGGTGCAGAGGATCTACATGATATTCTACATGTGCATCAACGTAGGATCCATCTCCGCGATAGCGACGACTATGTTGGAGTTGCATGTTGGTTTCTGGAGCGCATATCTTCTTCCATTGGTCATGTTCTGCGTGGGCTATGTGGTGTTGGTGAGAGGGAGGAAGCAGTACATCATCAAGCCACCTCAAGGCGGGGTGATTGGGAACTGCTTTCGCGCCCTATACATCGCCGCAAGGAACGGCGGAGATCTTGACAAAGCGAAAGCTTCCGCTCAAGGGCACGGGAGAAGTAGGTCGAAGGTGACTTGGGACGACAAGTTCATCGACGAGTTGAAGACCGCGCTGGTCGCATGCAAAGTCTTCTTGTTCTTCCCAATCTACTGGCTCTCGTACTCGCAGATGCTGAACAATTTCGTCTCGCAAGCCGGTCAAATGGAGTTGCATCGCCTTCCCAACGACATCCTTCCCAACATCGATCCCGTCACCATCATCATCCTTATCCCGATCATGGACCGCCTCGTCTACCCGTTCATCCGTACACGACTGCACATCGCATTGATGCCAATAACACGCATCTCTCTCGGTTTCCTCATGGCCGCGCTCGCCATGCTATACGCAGGCGCTCTCCAATCAAAGATCTACGCGGCACCACCTTGCTACTACAGTCCATCGAACTGCGACACCGGAAAGATCAGCGAGGGCAAGTTCAAACCAAACGAAGTCCACGTCGCATGGCAAGCCCCAGCATACGTGTTGATCGCACTGAGCGAGATCCTCGCTAGTGTTACCGGCTTGGAACTGGCATATGCGAAGGCACCCGAGAACATGAAGAGCTTCATCATGAGTCTCTTCCTACTCACGAGCGCGGGTGGAAGTGCGCTGGGTATTTTGATTGCGCCATTGGCAAGAGACCCGCACTTGCAGTGGTTGTACTTTGGATTGGCGTTCATTGCTGGTGTTGCGGGGGTTGTGTTCTATCGCATGTTTAAAGACGTTGATGATGGCCCTGCCACAAAGTTGGGAGATGCTGGAGAGTACGAGTTGACTGGACGAGCGAGCGCTGACGATGATGGGTATTACAGCGATGATGCGGACGCTATTCGAGGCTCGCAGCGCGCCTGAATCAGATAACGACAGCCGGTAGTGGATCCTTAGGCTCGCACACATTCTCGGGCTGGTTGTGGTGGCTGCAGCTGCGCTTCCGCTCCACCTTTCAGCACCACCTCTCCGCGCACCCGCTTCTTCCGTTTTCTCCATCTTCTCCGCCTAAGCTGACAGCGTCCGTAGCTGCCGCATTGCTCATCGACTGTTGGGCATGCGCTACAATGCCTGAGTATGTTCTTGTGCGACCGAAGACTTGGTTGAAGTGTGGTATCAACAGCACTAGGCTCCCATTGTCATGAGAGTATTTATAGAACATCATCGACAATGCGCAACACGGATGGCCTTGAGTGTCTGCTGTTGCTGTGTAGCGAACAAGTAAAAAGCATGGGCAAAAATTGGGGCGCGGCAACTTGTTGATGTCATCGTTCGTTATTGCCGAACCCAACTGACTGCGCCATCTCACGTCTTACCTTATGTCGCGACCACTTCAACTGTACAATCCCACCAGTTTTGACGTCATCAGTTCAACTTCTAAGTCAAATTCCAGCGACATACCGTTCCAAAGTCAGAGCTGACGTTATACCGACCTTCATGATTCGATGATGCTGTGGATTTATGCGGACGCTCGGCTGCCGTCCTCCGCGGAATGACGAACTCCGAGCCCTTACCAACCATGGCCTCGGCCGAAGCCATTTCATCATCCGTGCATGAGTGTGGCTTGAAAACCTAGGTAGTCCTATGTATAACGCACCAAGCCGTGGGGAAAGGCTTGTTTCCACTGTTGTCTTCTCCCCATATTCTCACCACCATCGTCTGGCATGGAGAAGCTAGAGCGATTCTTGTCGCGGCCGACAGCGAAGCCATACAAGACCGGCGATATAGAGGCCTCCGAAGAAATATACCTTAACGATGAAGGGTTGCTTGAGTTCGGCCCTAATGATATCGAGAACCCTAAGAACTGGTCCACCGCAAGAAGATGGTACATCACCGTGGTGTCGGTCACCCTAGTTGTGAACGCCACATTCGCTTCGTCCAGCCCATCTGGCACGCTTGAATCTCTATCGACAGACTTGCACGTCTCCACCGAGGCTGGGGGGCTCGTTATCACTTTGTTCCTTCTGGGGTACTGCGCTGGTCCCTTGGTATTCGCCCCGCTTTCGGAATTCTTCGGTCGCAGATACATCTTCTACGTTACCTTTACGCTCTACCTGGCCTTCAACTTCCTTTGCGCGTTCACGCCGAACTTCGGTGGGCTCCTGGTGGGACGCTTCTTGACGGGTACATTTGCAAGTGCTCCTCTGTCCAATGCACCAGGTGTACTGGCAGACATCTGGGGACCCCTCGAGCGCGGAAATGCAATGGCCGCCTTCTCCATGATGACTTTCATCGGCCCCTCGCTCGGACCCGTCATATCAGGCTTTCTCCAACTAAAGAAAGACTGGCGATGGTGCTTCTACGTCCTTCTCTGGCTGGGTGCCTTTACCGAGATACTCATGTTCACGATTCCGGAGACATTGCCCTCAATCGTGCTCCGCAACAAAGCCAAGCGCATACGCGCCCTGAAGATCCCTGGCCATGAACAGGTCAAGGCACCAGTTGAAGTAACGGATAGGACCCTCGCAGGCATGTTCCATGTTGCCCTCACCCGACCGTGGAAGATTCTCATCGACCCCATCTCCTTCGCCGTCGCCATCTATCTCGCCGTCGTATACGCCCTACTATACATGCTCTTCACCATCTACCCCATCGTCTTCCAACAACACCGCGGCTGGAACTCCGGCGTCGGCGAACTACCACTCATCGGCTCTGCCCTTGGTGCCGCCATCGGCGGCGCCATCATCTTCGCGAACACAGCCAGGGATAGAAAGAGGGCAGAAGCCGGCTACAAAGCCACACCCGAAGACCGGCTTCCTGTAGCGATGCTCGGCGGCGTCATGTTCCCGGTCACGATGTTCTGGTTCGCGTGGTCGGCAGAGTACAACAGCGTTCACTGGGTCGTTCCTACGCTCGGCGGTGTCTTCCTCTCGACTTCTATCTTGTTGATCTTCGTCGCTTATCTCAACTACCTCACCGACACGTATCTCATGTACGCTGCGAGCGCGTTGGCAGCGAATACCGTTGTGCGCTCCGCCGCGGGAGCTGCTGCGCCGCTGTTCACGCAGTACATGTTTGACGCTCTTGGTGTTGGTGGCGGTGGTTCGCTTATTGCTGGTATGGCTTGTGTGCTTGCGCCTATTCCGTTTGTGTTTTATAAGTATGGTGGCCCGATTCGGGAACGCTCGAAGTTTGCGCCTACGCCAGAGAAGGCGGATGAGACGAATGGGGCGAAGTAGGAGGCTAGGAGTCACGCCAGAAAAGCGAGTTAATACATCATATAGCTGTAAATCCAATTAGGGTTCCAATGTGATCATTGCTTTCCCCGGAAACGAAACGGAGCTCACTACATCTGGTTCTTTTCGATAGTGACCCTCGTCATCTTCCACCCGTGATACCGTCAGCAACATTTGTAGGCATACTAAATAGAGATCTTGTAGAAAGCGATATTTGGTTCGCTAGCTAGCTCCATTTCTGTGAACTGCTGACGAGGACGTCCGATGTTGGCCTGCTTACATCAACGGCATCCACCGGAAGCGTTCTGTCGACTACCGCCGGGTGCTATGCTACGTCGGCTCAATTTCGCCCGATTCAAGACGTCTGTGTCGGGCCGTGGACTTGCACCGGGAGCGCATCAAGTGCTTTGTTGTTGGCAACAGAGGACGCTCACGGGAGAGCCCGTCATGAGATCCCCCAGAAGGACGCGACTCGAGTGCGCGTGCAGGCTTGTCGTCCTTCTTTATTGTGGCGAGGCATCTTCAGTTCGGCGATCTTTCGACTGCGTTTGTTGCAGCTGACGTCTGTGTTTCTTTCCGACAATGGGCGGCGGCGTGTTGTTGGCTTTACGTAGCCTCGCGGTTGTCCATCCCCATCTTGTAGAAGCAGACTGGACGGGTGCGCATTACGGTCAGACATACGGCGCGAGAGCTGCGTGCCTAAGGTTAGGGTTCTGGCACGAGGCCGACGTCGTTCATATCCACAGCTGCGAGTCTTGTTTTCTTGTGTCGAGATGAGCTTTAGCTGAGGAGCACGCCCGTCATCTTTGCAAGTGCGACGCGCATTGCGCTGACGCGACCGCACAGTGCTGAGCCTCTGAACACGACGACAGCATCGGTTGAGAAGGAACATGCTACCTAGGTATATTGCCAAACAGTCGTGGCATACCTAGCGTAGTAAGCAATTCAATGCCCGGATGGTGCCGGCAGGGAAGAGCCAGCGCCCAGTCAATGCGTGGATGTGGAACGCGGGGGATCTTTCCAGCGACGCCCCGTGATTGGTCGAGAATACGTTTCCCCTGATCTTACCTCGAACCCAAACACCGAAGTAAAACCACTACTTTGCCCGCCTTGAGCCTCGTTCTGTCAGCTTTGTGCTTACCGGTCTTTCTTTCGGAAAGTGAGTCGCTTGGTTGCGCGCGATCATGATGGTGCGCACAAGGCTGATGACGTGCGGAGACGCTGCAGCCTCGAGATGCTCGAGAATCTGCGCCTGCCACATGGCAGCTTGAAGGACCAGTGCGAACCAATACCAAAGCGCAGTTGGCGTTGCAGGCACAGTCTACTTTCGGTGCTGTGCGAAGGTTACTGGAGGAACTGTTGTTGAACGATGGAGGGCTGACATCGGAGACGGCGGTATGTAAGATTACCTGGACATCCTGGATTAAGGCTTGAGGCTTGGGCGACAAACCAAGCAGACTAAGTCTCTCGACATAAGATGATAGAACTGCCTTTCTAAAGGCTCTTTTCCTTAAGTTCTTCTTCATCCGCTCGCTTCAAGAATTTGTCATCTCTCTATTTCGCCATACTCGCCCACCAACAGTCCTTACCATACCTCAGCCTCACCATCGGTTTCCGACGATGAAGAACGTTTTGGTAGCGACCGTTTTAACGGCTGCAACTGCTGCTACAGCCCAGAACGCCCCATTCGTGCAATGCCTCCAAACGGCCCTCAGCAACGATACCAGCACTTGGATGCTGCCGAACGACCCAATGTTCTTGCAGGGAGATGTACACCCATACAATCTCAATTACAACATCGTTCCAGCCGCGATTTCATTCCCAAAGACGCAAGAGCAAGTGTCGGAGGTCGTGAAGTGTGCGAACGCCGCAGGAGTCGCAGTACAGGCGCGCAGCGGCGGCCATAGCTATGCGAACTATGGTAAGCCTGAACCCAGAAGGACGAGTTGTGATTAAGAACTTGCTAACACGAACGTCGCACATAGCTCTTGGAGGGTTCAATGGCTCATTGGTGGTGGACATGAAGAATATGGCATCGTTCTCGTACAACGAGGGTGACCACACGGTGACTTTCGGTCCGGTAGGTGACTTCCTGACACTACACCTGTAGTGAACGCCCTTTGTTGTACATGCCCTGACGTGCACACCTTTCACAGGGAAATCTCCTCGGCAACATCTCCGAGAAGCTTCTACCTCTCAAGCGGGTTATGGCATACGGTGAAGTAGCCGTCATCGGCACGGGTGGCCACTTGACCATTGGAGGTCTCGGAACGCTCAGTCGCCAGCTGGGCGTCGGAGCTGATCAAATCGTGTCAGCGCAATGTGTGCTCGCAAACGGCACCGCAGTGACAGCTAGTGCAACCACGAACCCCGACTTGTACTTCGCCATCCGAGGCGCCGGTTTCTCTTTCGCTATTGTCACAGAGTTCACCATGAAGACTGCGCCCGCGCCGACCGAGATCACCAAGTACGCGTACACCATCGCGGCCGACGACGCAAATGCCTTCGCAAGCACGTTCCAAAAATGGCAGAAGTTTGGCACGCAGAAGAATCTCGACCGCCGATTCTCCAGCACCATGACTCTCAGCCAGGGCTCGATGGTCATCAACGGCAACTTCTACGGGCCCAAGTCCGACTTCGATAAGCTGAACGCGCAGTCTATCCTTCCTGCTAATACTTCATCCGTCGTTGTGGACATCACCGTTGGCGAGCTTCCGTTCCCAGGACTCGGCGAACCAGACCTGACAGCCAGCGGCAGCTTCCCCATCCCCTTCTATGCTAAGAGTGTCAAGACGCCCAGTCACAAACTGCTGTCGGACGAAGCCATCAAATCCATGTTCTCCTACATCAATGGCACTGAGAAGGGAGCGCCCGTGTGGCTCGTCATTTGGGATCTCGAAGGTGGAGCCATCGCCGATGTGCCGCAGACCGCTACCGCATACTGGCACCGCGACGCCGCCTACTTCATGCAGAGTTATGTCGTCAATCTTGGAGGACCTGTCACCGACGCGTCCAAGACGTTCTTGTCTGGCCTTAGCAGCTTGGTGCAGAAGGAGACGTGCGATCAAGGCGCGTACCCAGGCTACGTCGATCCTGAACTTGCGGACCCTCAGCAGGCCTACTGGGGCGGCAATGTGCCTCGCTTGCAGCAGATTAAGGCGGCAGTTGATCCTGATAATGTCTTCCGCAATCCTCAGAGTGTGCCGACTCAACACCAGGCTCAACAGCGTCGTCAGGTTTTCGTAGGGTCAGCGGTACAATCCTACGCAGCGCAGTTTGGTCTGTTGGTTTCCTGCATTCTATTGGCGGCGATCTTGTATATTTGATCGTCCACAACCTAGAAAGTTGGGTAGAAGGCATTGCATGTGGTAGTCGTAATGAAATGCAGATTAGCAAACTAGAAGACCCTGCTGTGACAGCTGTACTCTTGGAGGTGGTCCTCCAAAGACCCAAGTATATCGGATCGATCGTGCGGGTCAAATGATGGTTGTGAACCTACTGCGTTCGCGTGAAGTTGCATGCGGTGATGTGGGCGATACGGGTGTTTGGGAAGGCACGTGCCAACGTCTCAACAATTCGCCTGACCAACAACGGATCCGTCGCAACCCTTCCTCATTACTTGAACAACGCCCCAATGCGACAACCGATGCCACCATCGCGACCAGCTCGCGCATCGATCTATGCTGCGACACATTTTCGCGAATTTTGGCGACTTTGACTGCGATTCGTCTAACCCGCCCAATACCACCGCTACTGCGCGACCGGGATTGACGAGATAAAAGAAGAGGCAGGGGGACACCCGAGATGACACGAGCTGATAGAAGCGCGCACAAGCTACCTAGGCTGCGCAATGTAGCTCAGCTTCTCTTATTGCGCCTGTGGCTATCGCGATGAGGATAGGCGCGGTTCAGAACGCCTGCAAGCGCTGTCGACTCCTCCATAGACGATAAGCCTTCCTACGGCAAACTGGTATTTCTTGCGACAACTGCAATGCAGCCAAGTGTTGTGTATGCTTGCGCAAACGAATGAGAGCCTTGCCGACCAGCCACAACTACCCCTCCAAAGCTGAACGTGCATCACGCCAGGCTGCACCTACACCGGAAATTTGTGTCAGCTATCACATAAAGGCGTCGCATCGCTTCCTATCTTTTCAGCAGCGCAAAACAACCACCAAACGTTTCCATGATGTTTCATGTATGCGCAAGCGGTCTAGACGAAGAACAGGAGGTGAACTTCAGCGGCGGTCTGGTCGAAATCGCGGCTCTGACTGCTGTGATCGGGGGCTCGACTGCTGAGCTGATTGCTCTAGGGAATCGCGGCGCTTGCGGTTTGCCATGGGCGGCTTTGAGCTCCTTTGGGTCGATCTTCATCGTCAAAGCATGCATATCCGCCTGCACACCAGGATGGCTTCGAGATACCGTTGGTGTAAGAACCAGTGGTTCTGATAAGGCTATTGGGTGTTGCATGAATCTGAATAGGAAGTCAAACAGTCGCGTGGTCACTGGCAGTGCCGTTGGAGTGACGGTGAAGTGGACCAAGGTAAGTCAAGATTATGAAGCACATACGAGGACGTGTCTAATCGACTTCAGACCAGAGAAGGTTCTACTTTGATAACCGCTGGGAGCGAAGATTTCGAAGATGTTTACGCTTTCGATGAATGGACGGCCGGCCCCCTGCGATCTTGTACAGTAATGCAACCCGGAGAGCATCTGCAAGCTCACGTCTACATGCGAGATCATTACTGGGAGATTGCACAACGCTCACAAACCAAATATGACTGGATCGTTACGTTCGCAACCATGCTGAAGGTCATAGAGATGTATCTGCTCTACCACTTCGGCTCTCGACGCGTCTTCCTGGTCACTGGAGCCATCTGGGCGTACACCTTCTTCTCGGCGATCGCGTTGCAGTTGTTCCACGTCGGAAGAGCTACAACACCCGGCGAGCAGTCAAGACATTTTGATGTCGTCTCTGGGTCGCTGCCTACACCACAAGTCATCGGAGGAGAGCGTAGGATTCTCCTCGGGGCACCTGTCAACCTTCGCAGAGGTCGCGCGTGGCAAATGTTCTGGATTCTAGGTGCCGTCGTTTGCGTCACTTCTCTCCTTGCCACATACGCCGTTCTTTCCAATGAGCCGGCCATCTGTTTCCGGATCTGGCTTGGTTTCCAGGTCATTTGGCTTGCGCTTCGATCGATCTTCTTCCACTTCGCTCAGCAGGTAGATGACATGAAACATATCATTACGCCTACTATCACAGATGAGAACCGGCCACCGGAGTTGAGTTTGCGGCTTCTTGGACTGGCGGTTGGTGTGTCGAGGCATCAGACTCTGAACCACCCCCGCGGCGTGCTTAGCTATGCGAACGACGCACAAGATCCTGTGACCATCAGGATGCTCTTGCGCAACGCCAATTTTGACTACACTGACTACCTCGAGCTTCCAACGCGCACAGATCCAGGGTCTGAGCTGAACGTCACTGTGGTTGCCGTCATTGGCGACACGTTACTCTCAAGTGTCGCATGGCTCATGGGCTCGCCTCTATCCGGAATGGATCTTTACGATTCGTGTATTCTGGCTGTCCGTGTCTCTGGCGCGATACAACTGATACCGTCGTGTCGCGTGCTCTCCGGTCGCATCGCCGACGAACAAGTCCCGGACCCCGAGACGACGTTGCCTTCCAACTTCCGACCCAAAGGCGCAGCGAACGAGGGTTACAACATTAGCTGGCGGTACTGGATGCCATGCGGCGGGAAGATGTGGCTGTGGTACAGCACACCGTGGGCGACTACCACAAAGGTCGACTTGGGTATCACGGGTACGAAGAAGATGACAGTCACAACAGGAGATGACATCACCAAAGAGCTCTTGTCCGGGACGTTGCAGATCAGTATGAGCGACGTACAAGCCGTTGAAGATGCTATCGCGCAGTCTGCGAGGGCAGCTACAATCCTTCGAAATATGCTGAGAGAAGATTTCACAACGTTGGCGAAGAGCGTAAAGTCGTAGCACCATAGAAGCAACGTCAACGCAGTTACAACTATTGCTCCGAAGCTGAACGAGCGTCACCCGGGCTGCACCTTACGATGGAAATTGGAAAAGGTTTCCTGTACGATAACTGCACAATGCGCGATACGGGCTATGATTCTTTGTGGGCCAAGCCGCTGTGCGGGGTACCTGGCTCTCTTGGTTTCAAAAACGCTCTGAGTAAGCTAGCTAATGGAAAGCGTATAACTGCCGAAGCTACCTAGCGTCGGTTACATTTGCACCGAGAGTCACGATTTTATTGGCTATTCCTTCTCCACCTGCTGATTATTAGTTGTTGTTGTACGGCCGACCGACTGCTGGTTATAGTTATGGTCCGGCTGCATTGCCAACGAAAGCCTGTTAAGATTACCTCGCACGGAAGCAGTGATGCATCTTCTTTAGCGTCTTGCGATTATTACAATTCTTCTTAACTCGTTGACGACTGCGTAAGCCTCTAGAAATACATACAAAGGATCGATTACTTACAACAATAGCTTTGTAGATTATGGCTCGATTGCACCTAAATCACACCTTTAGCAACCTGCGCCCTTATTATCTGGCTTGAAGCCGTGGACGAATGAGACTCTGATCTTATCTCTAGCTAGCCCGTTCGTTACACTTGACTACGGCACCGAAGTAGCCGGCTTCCCGTTCTTCCACGTTTTAGCAATTTCTGGAATAGTGCAGATCGAAGTAAAGTATAGCGAAGAATACCGCGGCGTTGAAGAGCCATTCTCAGACGGGCCTTGGACATTCTCGAATGGACTATCTAACTTCTTCCGAGTGGAAACTTTTAACGTTACAGGAACGGGATACATCGAGAGCTTCTTCGTGCAAGGAGGCCAGCGATGGCAGACCGCACGGTTGATTACGAATGGCTCCGTCACTATTGATAATCTAGGATTTCGCGCAACAAGCTTAAACTTGGACGCTGAAATGCTATCAGGCCGCTTACAGGCATCCGATCAGACATTGAATCGCGTCTTGGACCTCGGAGGTCGCGTCGCTTAAGTAGCATGCGTAGATGCCGGAAATGCGCCTTCTACGTGGGAAATAACAAAAGAAGGAGTATACATTTGGGGCTAAACTACTGCGCAGTCTTCTCTAGGAGTTGACGCAGTTAATTACACACTGGAATTTGACGTTAAGATCGCCTGAGGCGGCGCTGGCTGGAGAGTAGCAAGTGCAATGCAGCTACTCGGGCCTTACTTTGTGCTTACATCCGAATACTCTGAGCGGAACACCTTCGCAAATACAAACCGGACACTCTTGCCTCTAAACACACTGGCGTTCACTTATGGATGGAGTCTAGTAAACTAGAGCACACTACCTGTGCCGGAGGCCTAGTACTTTACTGTCAACACGACTATTAAGGAGGACACATGGTATCGCGTGAGCACATCGATCGAGGGGACTGGATATAGGATTGGCCTGAACGGGACTGAGATTGCGCTTGTACCTTTACCTCCACCTGTAGCTCCTGGGGAATTGATCTCTCCCTCTTGATACTAAGGCATATGGGGCTTCGGAGGTATGTAGGATTAGATCGCGTATTACAAAGACGTTATAGTTACTGCTGGAAATGGCACTATTATATATCGCAATCCTCTAACGAGCGAAGATGTTTTGGCCGAGTATTAGGTTGCACCTCTCGAACACTCAGTCTGCCTGGATGGTGCTAAACGAGATCGCCTAGTCTGGACAGGAGACTTCTATTATACTGTGCGCGTTGTTGCAGCCTCGTCTGCGCGTTTCGACTACCTCCTGAACACTATTATATACGCGCTGAGCTTTTAGCTTGATGAAGGCCTATACGCTGGCTTTACTTAGATCTCTACTAACCTTGGAGCTCGACTCTAGTATAAAGAAGTAAACATTATAAATTACGCTATACTAGTCGACTACCAAGACCTATTCTTAGCAGGAATCGGCTAATATTTCTGCTATACTGGAGATCGCGACGGGCTGAGCCCTTACTGGGATTAGATTAAGAAACTTGCGACCGCGAGATTGGCCTTTATTGATCCCTCATCTAGTCTCATTGGAGGTTTTCCGGAGGTGCTATTGCTATCTAGCTTCCTGGGGCTAGCTAACGGTAGTGCAACGACCGGTCTCTTCGCTTACATGCTTGAGGAGATCGCGCTACTTGCGCTTGCGATGGGCGACGAAGAGTCTTTGATACATTACTCCCGAACAGCAAGCAAGCTGCGCGAGGCCCTCAATCGTGAGCTATGGGATGATTAGCTTGGAACATACTCACTCTTAACTACTGATCGAGGCAACTTCTCCTTGACCGGTATCGCCTGGGTAATTCTATCTGGTGCGGCCAACGACACCTAAGCAGCATCTTCTATCGCTAAGCTTGAGGAGCTTCGTTTCGCTGTAGGCTACAAGACTATCTCGAGCGACCTGGAGACAGACGACTACTAGCTAGCTCCTAATCTATTAGGTTTTCTATTGGAAGCTCTATTTATGTTAAGGTGTGACTTCGGAGTGGACAGCATACCTGCTATTAAGCATCTGCTCGACAACCTGTGGGGTAGCATGGTTAACAAGAATGAGTATTACTCTGGCGCGAGTTGGGAATACGTGAAGCCTGACGGTTTACCTGGTATTGATCTCTTCACTAGCTTAGCGCATCTGTGGGGTGCAGCTCCGACGTATGTACTGCTAGAATACCTTCTCGGCGTCGCTCTAACCTCTCCCGGGTACGAAACGGTTCTTATTACCTCTATGATAGGGTTCTTGAACTAGTTAGAAGTTAGCGGGACGGTGCCGACACCTAACGGACTAATTAAGGTGGCGTGGACGTTGAGCGGCACGAGCGTTGCTTTTACGATTGTTATACTGACTGGTACGGTAGCTACACTACAGTTGCTAGCTGGCGCGACTGCGGTCGGCAGGAGCTTGCGCAATGGACAACTTGAGCTTCCTTGTGGAACGATGGAATTGAGAATAGATATGGAGAGCGACTCATAAATAAAAGAAGAGAGATGAAATTATCTACCGCCGCTATTAGTTCTTATGTATGCAATGACAGCCTCTTTTATCCGCGCGAGAGTCTGCTACTATACACCTCTAGTTCTTGGGCGCTTTGAACTGACTTCGATCTGGCTCCCTGTTGCTAAACTGCCGGCGCTGGTACATGATCGCTCTCTCGTCGAACTGCTAATTCGTCTACATCTGATTCTGTACTTTGTCCGTCGACTGCGGAAAATACTTAACTCTTATCTCTTCCCTATCTTTCTCGACAATGCGCGCGACGAAGACTAGATCTTCTTCCTTCGAGAACTTGTTGAGGAAAACAAAGTACTGGTTATTTACAGGCGTGTCAACCCTGAACTTCTTCTTATTAGTGTCTTTGGTGCGTGGCATCGCCTGCAACCACTTTGCGTAATCTTCGGGCGTCTTGCCGAGCCAGGGAGAGACGAAGGAGGATGGTACAGGCGCCTCTGTGCTACCGGGCGGAGGGGGCTTGTGGACTTTGGGGTATGCGGGTAGGTCGTCGTAGGAATCTGTCGCGACCTAGAAGTTCTAGCCTGAGTCGCCGTCGCTATGGTAGGCGCGTTTAAGAACGGAGTTTAGATACTGTAGTTGTTAGTGTTGCGCACGTGTTCGAGAGGTTCGTTGTTGCTGACCTTGTTGGTGATGCTCTTGTCGAGGACGAAGAGCGCGTAGGGAGGGTTAGACATAGTCCTTGTGCAAGGTTGTGGCTAGGGTTTGAGAGTGAGAAAGCTAATAAGTCTGCGGAGTTATTGTTGCGACGAAGTCGCGGCCTTAATGGTCTTACTCTTTACTGACGTCACTTGCGTTCGCAGGTGCATGTAGTGAGGCGGAGCGGATGCCTACGCGAGGCCCCCTGCTGCGCAGCTGCGCTGCACCTTATTCTTGACCTGTAGCTGCACTGTAAGCTTAGACGAGGATCTTGTCTAAAACGTTCAACGCGACGAATCACGACTGCATCACTAGCATGGTTGTGTGGGTATCGCAATCTTTTTTGAGGGACATGTACTCAGCCTTGTCGCACATTGTTGGCGGCACTGTAGACAGCCCTACGATCACTCGTACACGCTGACTATGCCTACTATCGCCCGGCTCCTGGCCCCCCGAAAATCTACCTTTCTAGATATTATGATTACCTACACATGTGGCTGTGTTGCTCGAAGTAGTTAGGCGTTCTTTCTACTTAAGACATGCCGGGGCTGTTTGAGCTGTCAGACTTTGACTTTCTAGTCTACGCTGATGGACGCCTGGGTACTATGTTGAGAATGAGTACTACGAGAGTATGGTGTCTTGTAGGAACGTGTTATGCAGCCCCTAAGATACAGCCGCTAGGATTAAAGTACTATGACTATGAGGGTAGAATGCGCTGAGGTAGACCTAGTCTCGCACTGGTATAAAAGAGGTTGCAACATTCTACTGATGTTTCTTTACTACTAGCACATTTCTCTAGCTTTATAGCTCTCTCTGTTATAAGTCTTCTTCTTTCTTGTATCTTGAACGCAGTTTGCGCTTTTGACTTCTCTTAGAGCTTTCTAATACCTTACTCGTTAAATAAGTCTGTTCCGTTGCCTAGCATGCATTACATTGTGGCTATCGCTCTACTGCTCTAGGCTTTGATGGGCTTGGAGCAGGGTAATAACATGCCTGACATGGTAGCACTAGGAAGGGTAGACAGAATGTTTGTGAAGCGCGCTGGGACAGATTTCGGCAGACAGACTGTGAACTGTAAAGGTGGAGAGGGTGCTTGCAATAATGCTTGTTACTACATTAATTGCGTGGTTAGTATTTGCTAGCTCACTCTCTTTAAACTTGAACTGATTCGTGCCTGCGGTAGGCCCTAGCCGCCGGCATCTAGAATCCAAGCAGAATCGTGTACGTTGGGCCCACCAAAGGCAACGAGTTGGAGAAAGCACGCAACCGACAGGCATCTGGGTGCTCTGCTGGAGGCAAAAGCCCTTGTGGCGAGTTCCCCTTCAGCCAGAAGTGGAGCCTCAAGACAGCACCCCCGGGTGATTACGATTGTGATGAATGGCCACCTGCAATGTCTCAGCAGTTACCATTCGGCGATCCGAACCGACTGGCACCAAACAGTCTACGCTGCATGGTAGCTGACGAGAATCAAGACATCGGTCGCAAGCTGGGTCGCATCGTAACAAGCAACGGTATGGTCCGCGACGACTTCTTCGACGTGGAGTTCGACATCACTGGTGCTGATCAGACTAAACTCAAGTTTTGTCAGCCAAACCCAAACCCGAGGGGTGTCTGCGGTTCCGACGGCATGCAATTCGAGCTCTCGGAGAAGACGTGGGCATCCGGCAAGCTAAGCAGTTACTACAACCGCAATGGCGACGACAACAAGTATAAATTGACTGACACTGCCTACGCGGAGCTTTATCAATGCGGCGTCGAGTTCACGCGCGACGGCGATGCGACGATCAAGGACATCAAGCTCAGTGACTGGGAGAACAAGGAATTCACGCCAGCTCAGTGCAACTTGGCCAACAACGGCGACACGTGCGACCTGCAAGGCCTTCCCAATGATCTGCAGATAAAGCGCACCGGCAACTTTGGTACGAACCTGGAGTTTGAGTACACACCCGGACAAAACGGCGCAAATGTCAACTTCTTCGATTGGGACTCGGATATGAAGGGCAACGGTCGTGGTCCATGGACAGACCCCGAATCGGACCCGAATCGGCAACCAACGCGCTTCTGCAAGGTCGTGGATGGGAGTGCACCGAATACGCAGAGCTTCAACTGCTGGTTCCCTTGCTACAAGAACGCGGACGGCAAGCCCTAGACCATGTGGCGAGGCGATGGATGGTTCTTGGGCGGGATTTGCATCGTAGTAGAGGCGTTTTGGAGTGTCGTTTGGTATCGCATTTGGCGACAGAGTATATTTGGACAATCGTTTTGCAATGTATAGACTATATGAGGAAGCGCCCATCCAAGTTCGTGAGAGTGCCCAGGTGAATGCTGACGCGCTAACGCGTGACGTCATTAGCGGCTTTCCCGCGGCGAAGCGCCCTCCAAGGCTGCCTCTCGACACTCTCCCACACCCACACCCACACCCACACGAGAACATCGCGCCTCCACACTATACTGCTATGTATTCGTCGATGTCAACCATACGCCCTAGCATAGAGGAGTCGCGCGCTGCAATATTTGGCTGAAGAGCACGTCTACGAAACCATCGAGCTCGACACGGTGTAGAACCTCCATCATCGAGCCTTCATCTACCGGTATGCGCGCGGGCGGGCGGTCGAAGCGCCCAGGCTGCGGTACTCCCACAATGCGAACGACCTGAAGTAGAGTTTGGACATGCGCAAGACGTTCAACGAGTGCGTCGCGCGCATAGTCAACCCCGCAACGCGAGTGGCACATCGAGAGCCTTTACAGCAACAGCGGCTACAGGACACAGGGCATAGAACCGGGCGAGTGGATAAGGGGCGATATAGCGAAAACGGGACGATGTTAGAGCTTGTATGCAGCGAAGGGCCACACAGCGCGCAGCGCATAGAGGCAGAGCAGCTACTAGGGAAAGCCGTCGGCCGGAAGGCAGGCCTAGGATTACTAGAGCGTCGCATGATCCACTCGCATAGCGTCGCGAGGGCCTTCTAGGACCTCGAAGGCTTCCACTGCCTGTAGCACTACCTGCATCTCCGCCATCTGCGCAACTCTCGCGTATCTACCTAACTAAGGACTTCCTAGAACTCGCAGCACGTACCCCGAAACATGCCTACCGTCGCTTATATTCAACAAGTGCGGGATTCGCCTAGCGACTTTGCGCACTACCTTGAAGGAGCTTATAAAGCTAAAGCATCTACAGTAGCCCACCCTAGAGGACGTGCTTAGAGCCACTAGCCCTAAGCAGATTTTAGTGAGAGCGATAAGCACTAATAAGAAATAGGGGGTAGCCCTAAAGCAGTAGCTCTAAGACTTTTAAACTTTACTGCCTAAGAGCCTAGATAAAATCTAAGTAGGCTATTTTGTGCAGAATTACTGCGCGAATTTAACGCTACACTTAGCTTATTAATAGCTGCTTACGTTGTAAAGTTATAGAGTAGGGAAGTTTAGAGCTAAATTTTAAAGTTCTTTACGTAATTACTGCGCTTGCTGCTAGTATAGCCTATATACAGCTAGAATTTAGCGCTTATAGCTAAATTTTAATACTTATAGCTAAATTTTAGACTTAAATTAAAGCTAAAATTAGGCGCCTATAGTTAAAATTAGTTACTAAATTAAGCACTTAAAATAGGCGCCTTTATAGCTAGAGATTAGTACCTCTATAGCTAAAAAAAAGCGCCTTTATAGCTAAATCTAATGCCTATAGCTAAATTTTAACGCCTATAGCTAAATTTTAGGCTTAAATTAAGGCTAAAATTAGGCGCCTATAGTTAGAATTAGTTACTAAATTAAGTACTTAAAATAGGCGCCTCTATAGCTAGAGATTAGTGCCTCTATAGCTAAAAAAGAGCGCCTTTATAGCTAAATCTAACGCCTATAGCTAAATTTTAATGCTTATAGCTAAATTTTAGGCTTAAATTAAAGCTAAAATTAGGCGCCTATAGTTAGAATTAGTTACTAAATTAAGTACTTAAAATAGGCGCTTTTAGTGTTAAATTTAGTGCCTCTATAGCTATATATACTCTATTATACTTAGTATTAGTAGCTAGCTAACCTAGAATATTATTTTCTTAGCTCTAGAGCGCGCTAGCTCTACTTTCTTTTATTACGTCTTACTACTTAATGTCTTTACTTTTCTATCTACCTTCTTACTAAATTGCGCCTTAGGTACTTACTTTATCTCTCTATAGTACACTACCTCTATATTTACTTACTTACGCTCTCTCTTCTACTAGAATTATATTAACTAAGCGCGCTTATATTAAAATTAATATGTCTTTACTATAGACGCAAGCTCTACTACTACTCTAACTTACTTTCTTACTACCTCTATACTCTTATAAGAAGCTTAGAGTACCTAATTTCTTTAAGCTTAGTAGTAGTGTAACAACTACTAGCTCTTTTATACACTAGAGCACTACTAGCTCTTCTAAATAATAGAATACTACTAGCTCTTCTAAACTATAGAGTACTACTAGCTCTTATAAATACTAGAGTACTTTACTTTCTACTATACTCTTCTACACTAGCACTATTACTACGCGCTATAGTAATTTTACGTAGATAGCTAAGCAGCTATTCTATAAATTTAAAGAAAGCGCTGCTTACGTTAAGTCTCTTATATAGCTTATTTACTACTATACTAAGAAGATTATAGTTATCTGTAAAGAGAAGAAATATCTTAAGAAATTAGCTGCGTACTATAAGTAAGAGGCGACTAAGGCTAAGAGTAAAGTTAAATTATACTATAATAAGGTGCAGAGCGCACGTAGAGATAGTAAGAGGTACTAGAAGTAGGTTAACTTCTACTGTAAGATAGTATATAGAGCCTATAATATTATTAATAAGGCTATTTGTTTACGCTCTGCTAGCCTATCTAAGTTAGATAGGTTAATTAGTAATTAGCTTTCTTTATACTTTAGGCTTACAACGCTATCTTACTCTAGAGAACGTGCTTAGAGCTACTAGCTCTAAGTAAATTTTAGTAAGGGCGATAAGGCTAATAAGAAACAGGGGGGTAGCTCTAAAGTAGTAGCTCTAAGGCTTTTAAACTTTACTGCCTAAGGGCCTAGACAAAATCTAAGTAGGCTATTTTGTGTAGAATTACTGCGCAAATTTAACGCTACACTTAGCTTATTAATAGCTGCTTGCGTTATAGAGTTATAGGGTAGAGAAGTTTAGAGCTAAATTTTAAAGTTCTTTATGTAATTGCTGCGCTTGCTACTAGTACAGCCTACGTGTAGCTAAAATTTAGCGCTTATAGCTAAATTTTAACACCTATAGCTAAATTTTAGGCTTAAATTAAGGCTAAAATTAGGCGCCTGTAGTTAGAACTAGTTACTAAATTAAGTACTTAAAATAAGCGCCTCTGTAGCTAGAGATTAGTGCCTTTATAGCTAAAAAAGAGCGCCTTTGCAGCTAAATCTAACGCCTATAGCTAAATTTCAACGCCTGTAGCTAAATTTTAGGCTTAAATTAAGGCTAAAATTAGGCGCCTACAGTTAGAACTAGTCACTAAATTAAGTACTTAAAATAGGCGCCTCTGTAGCTAGAGATTAGTGCCTCTGCAGCTAAAAAAGAGCGCCTTTACAGCTAAATCTAACGCCTGCAGCTAAATTTTAACGCCTATAGCTAAATTTTAGGCTTAAATTAAGGCTAAAATTAGGCGCCTGTAGTTAGAATTAGTTACTAAATTAAGTACTTAAAATAGGCGCCTCTAGTGTTAAATTTAGTGCGACTAAGGCTAAGAGCAAAGTTAAATTATACTATAATAAGGTGCAGAGCGCACGCAGGGACAGCAAGAGGTACTAGAAGTAGGTTAACTTCTACTGCGAGATAGCACACAGGGCCTATAATATTATTAATAAGGCTGTTTATCTACGCTCTACTAGCCTATCTAAGTTAGATAGGTTAATTAGTGATTAGCTTTCTTTATACTTTAGGCTTATAACGCTATCTTTTATATTAATCTCCTCTCTTCTATTACTATAGAGTTATAGCTTCTACTCTTTAATAAATAAGAAGCGCTGTTAAATTTACAAAGTGTAGCCTATAGTGTAGGTGTTATAGAAGTAATTACGTAGCTAAAGACTCTGCTTTTTAGCTACCTTGTAACTAGCGCTTACGCTAGTCTTTAGGCTAATACTCTACCTACAACACCTATAATAGCTCTACCTGCCTGCTAGCTCTAAGGCTTAGCGCCTAAAATTTAAACTCTAGGTAACTACTTAAGCTATCTACTAGTATACTAAGTTCTTATCTACAAAGACTATAGCGCTGTCTGTAGTTAGACTAGGTATCTTAAGAAGTCTTACTAAGTTAAGAAGAAAGAGTAGTAAGCGCTAGATAAACGCTATTAGATTAGCACTCTTCTACTTACTAACCTAAGAGATATTACTCTTCTACTACTAAATTAACTACTAATACTACTTCTAGGTGCTCTAATTCTAGCTTACTCTTGCACCTGTGCAGGCTGTAAATTTATTACTAAGAACTGTAATAAGATTTAGCGCTATTACAATAAGGCCTATAACTAGAGAACTAGCCTCTAAGACTAGAAGCCTTAGGCTTATATTTAAGCGCAGATATTCTTCTGCACTAGCGGCTTTTAGAAATACTTTAAAGTATAGCCTATTGCTAAAAGTAAAAGTAGCACTCTCTTAGGCAAAATTTTACTTATATTATAAGAAATTTAAAGTTTATAGGCAAAGTATGTAGAGTTACTTGCTATAGCTAACGCTATAGTTGCAAAGACTAACTACACTAGCTAGTTTAAGAGAAATCGCTAGCTAATTTATCTTGCTAAGTGTAATCTTCTCTACCTTTACTAGGTAAGCTGTATGCCTAATAAAGATAACACGCTACTTACTTAGGCGGCTAATATTATTAAATAAGCAATTAAATAGGTAGTTAGTAGGCTTTCTACTCTTAGGCTTAAGAGTAGACGCTAGTTGCGAAGCTCTAACGCTAAGTAAATTAACCTACGCCTAATAGTACGCCTATAAAACCTAGAAAGCTAGAAGTAGTATGCTAGGTATATAAAACGCTTTGTCTGCTACTTACTACGTGTCTATAACGCCTAAGAGATAGGCGCTAATAGTAGTAGAAGTAATTTATTTTAAACTTAGCTTAGTGTAGAGAGTAAACTAGATTTAGATACTAATAGTTAGACTAGCCTCTTACTACACTATAGAGACAAAATACGCGATGTAAAGTAGCTATTTCTCTAGGCTAGTAGCTAAAAGCAACTTACTAGAGACTTTATTAGCGCTGTGCACCTAGATAGCCTAGCCTCTTAAATTGCCTGTCTTCTGCGCCTGTTTTAAGAGTTTATATTTTATATTACTAGAGATAAGCTCTTTAGTAGCGGGTTAATTTACTTTCTTGCTATTTTAGGTATTAATAAGACTACTAACTGCCTGTAAGAGGCCTATAATTACTTCTATATGCTAGTAGAAGTAGTGTACTATATACGCGTGTTAGCTGTTAAAATTCTACTTTCTACTACTAATTACTAGCAGTAGACTAAGCAAGACAGGGAGCATTTTATCTAGGTAAGAAAGTAGTACCTAGTTAATAGCACGTACAGCCTCTTTAGCGAGATGCTAAGCCTTTTAGTATATTTAAAGTATATTGTATTAAATACCGCTAACGCTCCTATCTTATAGTAGTCTAAAGACAGAGGTACTTTGTATATATATAGTTAGCTAATTCTATTAACTAGTTTTTAAGCTATAGTCGCTAGTATACTATAAAAGAGGGAGAACGCTCTTTAGAAGAACTTACTTTAGACTACTACAGAGGCAGAGCGATTTTAAATACTGCTTAGAAAGATTTAGAACAACGTTACCTTTAGCTAAAGAGGCTATTTCTTTCTTTTACGCTCTAATAATAAATTAGTACATAGTTTAGAAGAAACTATATTTAAGATACTAGCTAGTTCTTAGAGCCGCAAACTGCGCAGCCTCTAAAATACTTTCTAGTAACTCTAGGTAGTGCGCCGCTACCTAAAAAAGGCAGACTAATTCCTTAAAATCCTTCTCTTTCTTACCTACGTTACTAGTAGGTAGCTAGCTAGAGGCACTAAAATTACTTCTATCTGCTATTGTAATAGCTACATGTAAGACCAAAATATATTTATTATAGATAGCTAGGTAGTGTTTATTAGTAGGTATTACAAAAGTTAGGCCTTATAAAATAAGTCTAAAGTTATTCTATAGTTTTTGCCCTAGCGAGTTAGTTAGTTATTTGCTGTCTACCTAGCGTATATCTAGCTACTTACTAAGTACCTTAAAAGTAAGGTGCAAGGCGCTTTACTAATAGACTATATCTAGGCAACTGCTACTAGCTCTTAGGAGACTAACTAGCTTAGTAATATTATTACCTGCGAGACTAGAATCTAGTTAGGCTGCTGGCTTACTACCTTGTAGTACTAGTACACTACTATTACAATTAGGCGTAAGGTAGTTAGTATAAAGTTTAGTAAGAGTACAAATAAAGCACTTACTAAGAGCGAATAGAAAGAGCCTAAAATGTAGCCTAAAAGTAGATTAGATCTTTAGGCAGGCTGCTTAGAGCTTATAGGCACCCTTTGCTATAGCGTTAAAATAGGCATTATGTTCTACCTTAGCTACTACTTACTTAAACTGTTTTAAAATTTAAGTAGCTAGTAGTACTTCTTTTTTTAACTTTTAAGCGCTTTGCCTACTAAGCTTACACTAAAAGGCGTAGTAAAGAGTAGCATATTAGGCAAAGAAAGAAGTAATACTAGAGCTACCTAGTTAACTAGTCTACCTAATTACTAGCTTATAGGCAATAAAAGGCCTATAGTAATTAGTAATTCTAACCTTAAAGCCTTAGTTTGCAAGGTTGTGCAGAAAGAGGGCCTACTTACTTTTAAATTGCTAGAGCAGGAAATTACACTGCGAGCAATTCTAGCTAGTAAGACGCTACTTATTATAGTGCTTCTAATAGGCGGCAGCAAGAGTCTTCTCTTTATAGCGCCTGCCTATCTTTTAGACCTAGAGGTTACTATTATTATTATACTCTTCCGCGAGCTAATTTAAGACCTAAAGCGCTAGTTAGCAGAGGCCTAAATTCTAGTAATTAAATAGCTAGCAGAGCGCACTAGGCATACCTCTGCTACTATAATTGTAGTTAGTGTAGACACTGCAGAAGAGTATAAGTTTCTTACCTTTGTAAATATGCTAAGCTAGAGCGGTATACTTAGGCGCATTGTTATTAATAAATGTTATTTAACGTTTACTAGCTATAACTAGCGCCTAAAGTTAGCTTACCTTACTTGCCTGCGCGCTATTTTAGCGCTAATAGTATTACTTACTACTACCTAACCTTCTCTGCTTAAGCTTAAACTAGAGCACGCTATAAGCATAAGAACTCTACGCGTTATACGCGCCCCTACTACGCGTACAAATATTTAGTACCTAGTCTAGAGATGTTAGCTGTAGAAACTATTGTAAGAGGTAGAGAATATTACTAAACACTAGTTGCGCTAGCTGCTTCTAGGTAAAAAAGCAATTATCTATTACTAGTACATAGACTAGTGTAAGAGAATAGAGAAGAAGTTAGACTATCCTTACTTTTATGCTTAGCTAGAGTTAGACTACTACTTATAGGCTTTAAGAACCTAGCTTACTAGCGGAGGTCTAATAGCAGCTACTTTATTTCTAGAAACTAGTGTTAACTACTCTAAGATTGTAAGAGTGCTCTACGCCGGCGCTCTATATAGAATAATTAACTTTGTATAAGAATTAGAGCGCGCTAGTTATTAGAGTAAGCTAGTTAATTTAGTTATGTTAGTTAAACAGCCTCTAGCGAGAAGGCCTTAGGTAGCTAAACTAACTAATAACTTATAGCGCTTGTTAGATAAGAGCGCTATATAAAGTTTTATTAATGCTAGCTAGAGCGCCTGCTAAAGAAGCATTCTAAGCTACTTTCTAGACGGCTAGCTAGTAATCTGCACTAAAATTTTAGCTGCTAACTGCAACCTTTATAGTAAAGGTTAGCCTAAATTAGTAGCTTTAATTTAGAAGAAGACTAAAGATAAGGCTAAAATTTATAAGATACTATAAGAGTTAGCTAGCAGTTATTTAATTTATTAGGTAGCAGGTGCTACAGACTAGTTTAATTACTTACACGCTAAATGCAGCTAGTGCGAGATGTATCTAAATCTTAGGCTAGAAAGCTATAAGAGGTTTAGAGATTATTTTAACAAGTCTACTTAGTAGATAAAAGTAACCTATACCTACTATAAGTGTAGACTTAGCTAACACTTCTGCGCAACTAGTAAGAAGGTTACTATAACGTGCTAGTATCTAGGTATAATGTTTCTAGTTCTAGTTATATTTTTTTTATACGGTAAGAAAGTATTTTATAAATAGAGAATTATACCTAGAGATACTAATACTCTGCTTACGTAGTTTATGCAGAAGTATAGATAATAAAAATAGGGCGCTGTTGTAAGTAACGTAATAGCAGTGTTAGGCGCTGTTCTTACCTAGACAAACGTACTATAGGCTCTTCGCGCTAGACTTTAAAGAAGAGACTATAAATAGTTAGTTATAACGTCTACAGGCTAGACAGTAAAGAGGGGGGGGGAGAGGGTGCTTTAGTAATAGATTTAAGGCCGGGCAACACTTTTGCTCTGCTAAGAATAAATTCTTACCTTTACCTATAACTTTACCTAACCTACTCTTTCTAAGCGGCATTATAAACTATATTAAATATTAGCATATACTATTAAATACTTACTTAACCTACTCTTTCTAAGCAGCATTACAAACTATATAAAATTTTAGCACTTACTATTAAATATTTACCTAACCTGCTCTTTCTAAGCAGCATTGCAAAATTAATCTAAATATTAGCATATACTGTTGAATATTAATTTTAAGACGTACCTAATTTAGTGTTTTATCTCTAGCTACCTGCTGTTGTAAAGCATAAGAGACCTTTAGGAAGTACCTAATAATTTTACGTTTAAAGTTTCTTATATTTTAGTACAGAAACTAGATACTAGGTTTACTAAAAACCTGTTAAAAAATTGTATTTTACGCTAGAATTATCTTAAAGAGATGCTATTTAATGTCTTAACTAGCTGTTACAGCCGCGGAGTGTTACTAGCTAACCTAAAGAATTTTAAAATAAGCTTACTACTTTAGCTAACTTCTACCTAAAGATAGAGGCAGCTATTACAGCCTCTAGAGATAAGCTTCTCTCTAGCGTTCTGCGAAGAGCGTCTTCTAATTTTTTTTAAATTCTATCTATAGTTTAGTAACGTTAAAAGGTACTTCTGCAGGGCTGTAGCTGTTGTTAATTTCTATTTTAATATAACTTTACTAATTTAAGGCTATTAGAAGTAGCGCTTCTAGCACTCTAAAAGGGTGTTTTCTAATTGTTTTTAAATTCTATGTATAGATTAGTAACACTAAAAGGTACTTCTGCAGGGCTGTAGCTGTTGTTAATTTCTATTTTAATATTACTTTTCTAGCTTAAGACTATTAGGAGTAGCGCTTCTAGCACTCTAAAAAGAGCGTCTTTAGTTATTAGGCTACTAAAGCAGGCTTTTAACTATTAGACCTAAAGGTTACTAGACTTATAATATAAGCTAAGTATTGTAGAATATTACTAACTTTAAATATTATTATAACGTTTTTAGGTCTTATGCCGAGCGAACTTAACACTTAATAATGCTAGCTAATAGTAAGGTATACTCTAAAAGGTCTTCTATTAATAGTAGGTGCGAAAAAGAAAAGATTTTGTAAAAGAAAATTATTAAGGCGAACCTTAATGTTAGGTGCCTCTTGCTTGCACCTAACTATACTTTCTGCTACTAGAAAGTACTCTAAGGTACCTCTCTATTTTTTAAACTACAAATAGTTTAGTTAGAGTGTCTAAATTTACTTCTACGTTTTAGTTATAATTTAAGGTCTTGTGCTAAGCGAACTTAACACTTAATAATGCTAGCTAATAGTAAGGTATACTCTAAAAGGCTTTCTATTAATAGTGTATACGAAAAAGATAAGATTTTTGTAGAAGCTAGATCTATTCTTAGGTTCTAATGCTAGCTCTAAGGCTAACAAAGATTATAATAAATATTTTACCTCTCTATACAAACACTAGCTTAGACGAGTACTAGTACCTATATTTAGATAATTAAATTTTAACTTATTTAATTAAAGGCTTTAAGGTTTACTACTACTTGCGCTTATACGCATTTTTTCTTTAGCTTTAGACCTACCTAAGAGCGAGTTAGAGTAAAGGGTTCTAATACCGCCCTGTAAAAGCAGTAACTAATAATAATTAAGATAAATATTTTACCTCTCTATGCAAACACTAGTTAGACAACTTTCTAGTGCCTACGTTTAGACAATTAAATTTTAACGTATTTAATTAAAGGCGTAAGGTTTACTACTACTTACGCTTGCGCGCGTTCTTTTTTAGCTTTAGACCTACCTAAGAGCTAGTTAGAGTAAATTAAGCTAGCTACCTGTAAGCTAACCTAGAAAAGTAAGTTAAAACTTGCTTTTAGTTATAATACTAAGAGTTCTAGTAAAGGGTCTCTTAGGAAGGACCTAGCACCTAATCTAGAATTTAGAACTACTCTCTAATAAATTTAGAGTTATAGAAGTAGTTAAGAGACTAGCGAAAAAATATAACTAACTTCTATATTATAGTTAGGTTTAACTCTAACTCTAAATATGTAATTGCTAGTTACCTCTTATAGCTCTTATAACCTCTTACCTCTCTTAGCCTTTCTAGTAGTATATTAAATAGGTTGCCCTATATTAAAGTACTAGGCGTTATAGGTTAGCTCTAATTATAACTATAATCTCTTAGTTTAAACGCGTTAACCTTCTCTAGAGCGTAGGTTAACTTTAAAACTTAACCCTTATTTATTTACCTATTACTACCTAGGTCTGCAAGACCTAATAGCTAGTAGAGTAGAAGGTTACTTAACTATTGCGGCTAGAAGGCTATAATTCTATAAGACACTACTAAAAAGGCATCTCTTCTAAAAGAGAGATGTGTCTTTCTCTTCTAGAAACTAGAAGATGTAGTATGTAAGGCTAACTATTTTAATAAGCTATTCGTAGTTTTATAGTATAATTACTTATACTTAAATATGTATAGCTTAATCTCTAAGATAAGTATATAACTACTAGTAGAATTAACTAGGTAATAATTGTACGCTAGAGCGCTAAAGCGCTGAGGCAGCACTTCTAAAAGAGTGGACTGTACTAGAGAGAGGGGTTGCTAAAACAACTCTAACTACCTACTGCGAAAGTACCTAGAGCGCGATTGTAGTAGGCTGCCTATTTATTTGCCTCTACTAAGTTCTCTAAGGCATAGTCTGCTGTAAAGCCTAACTAGCGTTGCTGCTAGTAGTAAGCCTGCTGCATGCACGCCTTAAGAAGAGAAAGCCTACACTACCTTATATATATAAAGCGTAGATAGGCGGTAGAATAGTCTCTAAAGAGCTAGTAAAATTATTAGCAGCGCTATTAATCTACAAACTCTAAAAATAGTGCCTACTTATAGAAGTAAGTAGAACTTTAGGTGTTAAGCGTAAGTATAAGTGCAGCGCTAGAGCGCTGCTTTGTAATATAGGCCTTAGCCTACCTCTACAAGCCTCTAATAGTTACTAAGTTCTAGGTAACGCGCTAGCTAGAGTTAACGTCTCTAACTACTACCTAGGTGCAAGGTATACAAGTATAATACTAATTTAGAGTAAGCGTAAGTAGGCTTAAAGACCTTAGCTACTCTTATAGAGCTAAATAGTCTTAAAAAAGGTAATAAAAATAAATTCTAAGATACTTTAGTAAAGATTAATGTATATCTAAGTTTCTAGTCTGTAATATATGCACTAGACGTTGCTAAGGTTAGCTCTTCTATTTGTTAATTTTTATACTATGTTATTTAGAATTTAAATACTACCCGCGAGGTTTAATATCTAGGTAATAGATGTAATAGAAGTATTTAGGGTTACCTCTAAATAAAACTATCTACTACTATAAGAGGGTTGCTCTCTAAGTTATACTCTAGCTGTCTTAAATAGGTATTTAGTATTATAAATAACTCTAGCTACCTTCTCTATAAACTGCCTACTGCGAAAGCACTTAGAGCGCGATTACGGTAGATAGCCTATTTATTTATCTCTACTAAGTTCTCTAAGGCGTAGTCTGCTGTAAAGCCTAACTAGTGTTGCTGCTAGTGTAAGCCTGCTACATGCACGCCTTAAGAAGAGAAAGCCTATAGTGTTAAGCGTAAGTATAGGTGCAGCGCTAGAGCGCCGCTTTATAATATAGGCCTTAGCCTACCTCTATAAGCCTCTAATAGTTGCTAAGTTCTAAGTAATATAATAGAAAAAGTAAACTCTCTAACTGCTACCTAGGTAATAAGGCATGCAAATATAAAACTAAAAAGTAGCGTCTACCTCTAAACTGCGTTGCAAACAACGCTAAGAAGAGAGGATAAGTAAAAAGTATAGCTAAGTAAGAGGCAATCTACTACACTAAAGTAACTAGCATAGCCTAATAGCTACTAATCTAACAAATAAGAATAATAATAGGTAGAGGTACTAGCGAAAACGCTGCCTTAATCTCTAGACTAAAGCCTGTTCGCTCTAAACACTACCTAAAAAGTCTGTCTACTAGCTAAATATTAATTTAAGTTACCTTATAAAAATATTTAGCCTTTAGTAAAGCGCAAAAGAGTTGCTCTCTAAGCGCCTCTAGCTAGTTTAGTGCTCTAGACCTAATTACCTACTAGCGTAAATATTAATTTAAGTTGCCTTATAAAAATAGTTGTGCTGCGGCTTAAAAGAGTTGCCCTCTACAAACCTTACCTATCTAATACTAGTTTAGTTAGGTAGGTAGCTAGGTTCTAAGGACTCTAACTACTCTTCTTAAATTTATACTACTTAAATATAGATAGTAATAGCTACTATAGAAGAACTGTATAACACCTTTAGTAGAATAAGCAAGCTCTTCTACTAATAGAGTAATTTCTCCCCTCTAGCCTAAGCTAAGAATTAAAAGCACTTAAAAGTATATTCTAGCCGAAGCTAAGTAATTAAGGCTAGATAATAAAATAGTTTCTAGTATTACTTAGCACTAGCTCTTTAAACTTTTACTACTCTTAGAGGTTATTAATAAGCGCTTAAAAGTAATACCTTCTAGCGCCTATTTAGCCTTTATAACAGTTCTCTAGGTTTAATCTAATTTAGTTTACTTAGAGGGGTAGGCTGCCTATATACTAGCTACTACTACTATAACTGTAAACCTGCTGCTAAACTTAAAGATATCTATCTCTACGCCTAAAATAGTTATTTCTATTCTCTAAATAGTTATTTCTGTGCCCTAAATAGTTAGTAGAATGCACTAGCACGCCTACAATTAGTTTCTAGTATTACCTAGCACTAGCCCTTTAAACTTTTACTCTCTTTAGAGGTTATTAATAAGTAGCTAAGAGTAATACCTTTTAGCGCCTAAACGGCTCTTTTAACAGCTCTCTAGGTTTAATCTAATTTAATTTGCTTAGAGGGGTAGGCTGCTTATGTACTAGCTACTGCTACTATAACTGTAAACCTGCCGCTAAATTTAAAGATATTATTTTAGTGCTGCCTCTAGAGAGTAAGAGAATAAAAGAGTATAGACACCTCTAAGATAACCTAGTAATAGGCAAAAGACGTAAGAAGTAATCTTTAGGCATAGTAGTTAGCTAAAGATACCTACTAACTACTATCTAAATTGCCTTTACGCGTCTTGCCTCTAGAAGCTTTAAGCTATAAAATTTTAGGCATTTCTTTCTATGCTTTTAGGTAGAGCAGCTACCTAGAGGCACCTGTAACGCTACTAGCTGTACTTTTAGGTAGAGTAGCTGCCTAGAGGCACCCGCAACGCTGTAAGCTGCTTAATTATTATTCTATTAGTAAGGTAAACAAGCTGCGCAACCTTTAGGCAGAGTTAGTATTAGAATACCTAAAACTACTGTCTAAGTCGCTATTTTGCGTCTCTACAGATAGAGGCCTTAGGCTGCTTCTAGTAGAGAGGTAGCCTAAAGGCACCTTTAAAGCTATCTACATCTAAATACATAACTATTTTTACCTAGCCTTAGTTAGTCTATTATCTAAACTAACTTCGGCTCTTAGTATTTACTACGTTTATTCTATATTAATTTTAGTTTGTGCTAGCTAACTTAATTGCCTCTTATATAGTATAGAAACATTGTTTAGCTTAATTTTCGCGTTCTAGAGTTAAAGTAGTAAAAAAGAGCTTAGAGGTGCGGTTTTTTATATAAGAAACTGTGTAGATATGCGCAGGCTTATACAAACTATAAGCTAAATTTAAAAAATATAGAGTTTAGTAGCTTTAGCGCACAAAGTAATCTTACATCTAAGGGAAGTTAAAAAGGTATAAAGAAAAGGCAAAGTCTAGTAGTTTTAGGCGGATTTTACTAAGTTAAATAGTATAGTCTAGTAGCTTTAGTAAAGTCTAGTAGTTTTAGTTAGAATTTAGTAAGTATAATAGTAAAGTCTAGTAGTCTTAGCTAGATTTATAATAAATAAGTTATAGTTAAGTTAAAATAAGTAGAAGTAAAATATAATAAATATAATAGATAAAATAAATATAATAATTATAATAGATAAAGTAAATAAAATAAATATAATAAATATAATAAATATAATAAATATAATAAATATAATAAATATAATAAATATAATAAATATAATAAATATAATAAATAAAATAAATATAATAAGTATAATAACTAGAATAAATATAATAAATAAAATAAAGAAAATAAATTTAATAAATATAATAAATATAATAAATGTAATAAATAAAAGAAATATAAGAAATATAAGAAATATAAAAAATATAATAAATATAATAAGTATAATAAGTATAATAAGTATAGTAAATATAGTAGATAGTATATATATAATATATAAAGTAAATATAAAAATAATAGTAAGTATTATAATAATAGTATAATAACTATAATAAGTTTAAAGAAATAAAAGATTAAGTATAAATATAAAATATATCTAGTTAGAAAAATAAATATAATAAAGTTTTAAAGTATAATAAGAATAATAAAAATACTATATATAGAAAAGATTAAGTTTAGATAATAGAATTTTTAAGTAAGAATAAGAAAGGTTTAATAAATAGTATATTCTAGCTATTACTTATTTATAATAAAGCTTCTAGACTTAATATTTATTTTTATTCTATATAACCTACTACACTCTATAATAACAACTAGACTATAGATTTTAACTTAGCAAAAATTTAAAATTTACTAAAGCTACTAGACTCTACAAAAGCTACTAGACTATAGATTTTAACTTAGCAGAATTTCGAAATCTACTAAAGCTACTAGACTATAGATTTTAACTTAGCAGAATTCCGAAATCTACTAAAGCTACTAGACTCTACGAAAGCTACTAGACTATAGATTTTAACTTAGCAGAATTCCGAAATCTACTAAAGCTACTAGACTCTACGAAAGCTACTAGACTATAGATTTTAACTTAGTAAAAGCTTAATATTAGTAAAGCTACTAGACTCTATAAAAGCTATATAATAATAATAGTTATAAATATCTAGCTAACTACTATATTTTTAAACTATTAAGTACTTAAACTATTAACTTTATAACTGTAAAATATCTTTAGTTTTTAAATTAGTATCTATAAGTAGATATAAAAAATAAAAATATATTCTAAAAAATCTTCTACTTCTTATAGTATATATTTACTAAAATAGTTTACTATAGCTATTTAGTTTAATAATAGACTAAGTAGTAACTATAATTATAATAACTCTACTCTAGAGAACGTGCTTAGGGCTAGTGGCTCTAAGCAGATTTTAGTGAGAGCGATAAGCACTAATAAGAAATAGAGGGTAGCCCTAAAGCAGTAGCCCTAAGACTTTTAAACTTTACTGCCTAAGAGCCTAGACAAAATCTAAGTAGGCTATTTTGTGCAGAATTACTGCGCGAATTTAACGCTACACTCGGCTTATTAATAGCTGCTTGCGTTGTAAAGTTATAGAGTAGAGAAGTTTAGGGCTAAATTTTAAAGTTCTTTACGTAATTGCTGCGCTTGCTGCTAGTACAGCCTACGTGCAGCTAGAATTTAGCGCTTATAGCTAAATTTTAACGCCTACAGCTAAATTTTAGGCTTAAATTAAGGCTAAAATTAGGCGCCTGCAGTTAGAATTAGTTACTAAATTAAGCACTTAAAATAGGCGCCTCTGTAGCTAGAGATTAGTGCCTCTATAGCTAAAAAAGAGCGCCTTTGTAGCTAAATCTAACGTCTGCAGCTAAATTTTAACGCCTACAGCTAAATTTTAGGCTTAAATTAAGGCTAAAATTAGGCGCCTGTAGTTAGAATTAGTTACTAAATTAAGTACTTAAAACAGGCGCCTCTAGTATTAAATTTAGTGCCTCTACAGCTATATATACTCTATTATACTTAGTGTTAGTAGCTAGCTAACCTAGAATATTGTTTCTCTAGCTTTAGAGCGCGCTAGCTCTGCCTTCTCTTATCGCGTCTTACTACTTAATATCTTTACCTTTCTATCTACCTTCTTACTAAATTGCGCCTTAGGCACCTACTTTATCTCTCTATAGTACACTACCTCTATATCTACTTACTTACGCTCTCTCTTCTACTAGAATTATATTAACTAAGCGCGCTTACTTTAAAATTAACGCGTCTCTACTACAGACGCAAGCTCTACTACTACTCTAACCTACCTTTCTACTGCCTCTACACTCTTACAAGAAGCTTAGAGTACCTAATTTCTTTAAGCCTAGCAGCAGTGCGACAACTACTAGCTCTTCTATATACTAGAGCACTACTAGCTCTTCTAAATAATAGAGTACTACTAGCTCTTCTAAACTATAGAGCACTACTAGCTCTTATAAATACTAGAGCACCTTACTTTCTACTACGCTCTTCTACACTAGCACTATTACTACGCGCTATAGTAATCTTACGCAGATAGCTAAGCAGCTATTCTACAAATTTAAAGAGAGCGCTGCCTGCGTTAGGTCTTTTATATAGCTTATTCGCTACTATACTAAGAAGATTATAGTTATCTATAAAGAGAAAGAATATCTTAAGAAATTAGCTGCGCACTATAAGTAAGAGGTAACTAAGGCTAAGAGTAAAGTTAAATTATACTGTAATAAGGTGTAGAGCGCACGCAGAGACAGTAAGAGATACTAGAAGCAGGTTAACTTCTACTGCGAGATAGCATATAGAGCCTATAATGTTATTAATAAGGCTGTTTATCTACGCTCTACTAGCCTATCTAAGTTAGATAAGTTAATTAGTAATTAGCTTTCTTTATACTTTAGGCTTACAACGCTGCCTTTTATATTAATCTTCTCTCTTCTATTACTGTAGAGTTATAGCCTCTGCTCTTTAATAAATAAGAAGCGCTGTTAAATTTGCAAAGTGTAGCCTATAGTGCAGGTATTATAGAAGTAATTACGTAGCTAAAGACCCCGCTTCTTAGCTGCCTTATAACTAGCGCTTACGCTAGTCTTTAGGCTAACACTCTACCTACAACACCTGCAATAGCTCTACCTACCTGCTAGCTCTAAAGCTTAGCGCCTAAAATTTAAACTCTAGGCAACTACTTAAGCTATCTACTAGCATACTAAGTTCTTGTCTATAAAGACTATAGCGCTGTCTATAGTTAGACTAGGTATCTTAAGAAGTCTTACTAAGTTAAAAAGAAAGAGTAGTAAGCGCTAGATAAACGCTATTAGATTAGCACTCTTCTACTTACTAACCTAAGAGATCTTACTCTTCTACTACTAAATTAACTACTAATACTACTTCTAGGCGCTCTAATTCTAGCTTACTCTTATACCCGTGTAGGCTGTAAATTTATTACTAAGAACTGCAATAAGATTTAGCGCTATTACAATAAGGCCTATAACTAGAGAACTAGCCTCTAAGACTAGAAGCCTTAAGCTTATATTTAAGCGCAAACATTCTTCTGTACTAGCAGCTTTTAGAAATACTTTAAAGTACAGCCTATTACTAAAGGCGAAAGCAGCACTCTATCTAGCGAAATTTTACTTATATTACAAGAAATTTAAAGTTTACAGGCAAAGCATACAGAGTTACTTGCTATAGCTAACGCTATAGTTATAAAAACTAACTACACTAGCTAGTTTAAGAGAAATCGCTAGCTAATTTATCTTACTAAGTGTAATCTTTCTTACCTTTACTAGGCAAGCTGTATACCTAATAAAGATAATACGCTACTTACTTAGATAGCTGCTATTATTAAATAAGCAATTAAATAAGCAGTTAGCAGGCTTTCTACTCTTAGACTTAAGAGCAGACGCTAGTTATAAAGCTCTAACGCTAAGTAAATTAACCTACGCCTAATAGCACGCCTATAAAACCTAGAAAGCTAGAAGCAGTATGCTAGGTATATAAAACGCTTTGTCTGCTACCTACTACGTGTCTACAACGCCTAAGAGATAGGCGCTAATAGCAGTAGAAGCAATTTATTTTAAACTTAGCTTAGTGTAGAGAGTAAACTAGATTTAGACACTAATAGTTAGACTAGCCTCTTACTATACTATAGAGATAAAATGCGCGATATAAAGTAGCTATTTCTCTAGGCTAGTAGCTAAAAGTAACTTACTAGAGACTTTATTAGCGCTGTGCAGGGGGGTTAGGGTTAGGGTTAGGGTTAGGGTTAGGGTTAGGGTTAGGGTTAGGGTTAGGGTTAGGGC